>NC_092796.1:38179659-38483505 GCF_918797505.1 Bemisia tabaci
GCGAAGTAAGAGGGACATCCCACTCGAGTCGCGACTCAACTCGCGAGGGAAGCGTTTAATATTTACAGAACACGAGGGTAATTGATGGCGGGGCCTCCGCTTTTCAAGAGACTATAGCGACTCGACTAAAACAAATGCAGCCTTTTTTTCCACTTGTCTTAGCCCGCTGGATTCCGAAAAGAGGGGCCCATAATAAATTTCACCATCTCGCCCGGCCCGGCGCCCCTCCGAGGGCGCCCGCCGCGCGCCCGGCACAAAGGAGAAAAGTCTTCCTTGAAAGCAAAATGAATGTTCGCCTGCCATCCCTAATGATTTTTCTTCTTCCCGAAAACTTATTTGAAATTCCATTTTATTCCTTCTCGCTCTTTATTTTGTTTCGGGAGCACGTCACACCTCCCCCCCACCCATCCCTTTCATGCTATCCGCTCAAGGGTTGCCGAATGGAATAATTTGGACCATCAATTTTGCAATAGGGAACTTCTATTACCGAACATCCATATAAGCAACTATTCCGAGGGGTAAGGAAGAGTACCGCCTAAATGACAATTTTGGCGAAACTGAGTTAGTAACTTTGCCGCATTCTTCAATACACATTAAATACGCAAGCTGGTATTATTGGTTTTTTTCCAATTCCGTATAGGAGCCTGAAATGCAAGAGAAAAAAGAAAATCTAACATTTTTTGTAATTTTTTGCAATTTTCTTTTAGTTTCCATTTTTTCAGTGCCAGACTAGGAATCTACAGCCACCTATGACCTCAAGATTATAATAAAGGCGAAGTTTCTTCTTTGTCCCGTAAAATCGTCAGATTGCAGACAGGCGGTCTTCTTTCTTAGCCATTGATTTGCAAGGGAGAAATGATGGAGCATTAGTCGTTTCTAAAATGTGCCAACCTTTCTTCAATATAAAATTCTAGGCATTCCGATTATTTTCCTCAATATTTCCATTCATGCATATATAAATCCACACAAGAGACTCCTACCTGGCAGTGAACAAAAAATTCGTTGAATTTTTCTGATGTTTAGGTTTTGAGAATTTACAAGAGAGAGTGCTGAAATCGACTTATTTCTGGCACGAAAATTTTCGGGTTGCGACAAACAAAGACCATAATTTATTATTACAGAAAAAATGTAGATACAACATTAACAAGTAACGACAAAAATATGACCAAAGTGAGAGTGAAGGGGCAAAGAACTATTTCCTTAAAGGGGACAATTTTACATCACTCTATGGAACTTGGCAATTCAGCTACGCCCGTTTCTACCATGTTTTTCAAACCCTTTTTATCTCAAAGTCATTCCAGATTGTAGCGCGCCAAAACTTTGCCTTGGGGCTCTCTTGAAGTATTTTAATTGAAGCTTTCTCCATTTCTTCGTGAGAGCTCAGAATTATATTTGAAGCCCCCAACTTGTTTTCTCCATAAAATACACGTGCTCCCAATCCAGTGAAAAAGCCGGAGGGTATTTTCTTGCGTTTCTTTCTTAATTTATTCCTTCTTTACCCTGCTTATTGCAATTAACTTTTTTATTATTCGGTCCTACTTATTTTTTTTTTAACAAACTAAGGGAGTAAAATAAGTGCTCCCCAAGTAACTTTTATTAATACTCTTCCATCGTTTTTTCTGGTCACCAAGAGGTAAGCGAAGGACCACTTTTTATAATAACAACATTTGAATCTTATGCTTAACAATTTCTATATTCATTTTTCTTCTTTTCATTCTTTTTTTGCTGGGGTGAATTTACCGCAAGAGGGGATCTATCGTATTTAAAAAAGTTTTTGTCGGAAGGAAGCCACGGAAAATTTTGTAGAAGGAAACGTAAGCTTCGGAAGGAACAAGTGAAGAGGGTGGTGCGGGGGAAGGGCTGAAGGGGATGTGTGGAGGGGCAAGGGTTGCAGAAAGGTGAAAGAGTGAAGGAGTAGGGTGTGTAATTTGGAGGGTAAATAAAGATCAGAAAAAGAGAGTTAGGCTCACTTCCTTTCCCAATGCAGCTCTTCTTTAAATTGCCTCTGTAGTCCTGTGAGCTTGAAAGCTTCACTCAAAATGTAATACACATTTATCTCACGGCGGCGTTGCCACTGTTGATAAAAATTAAACAAAAATTGCCACAAAAAACCATATGTTTTCTTTTCAAAATCTTACGTAGAAAACAATTCAGCTCGATAATCAGCTCTTGAATGAGCAAGTATTTTTAACGCACATCACATGAAAATTAAATTGTACAAAATCACGTCATTTGTAGTATTGCCATTTAATAAATGTTGATTGTAAAGACGTAATCTCCTTAATGAGTTGCTTCCGCCATCTCCATCGTCTGATCGTCAAATGGAACCTAAGAAAAATGAGTGTTGAGGAATGCTCAGATGGAGATATATGCCCATAAAAATTTAACACACACTTAAATTTTGTAAAAAATTATTTTATTTTCAACGAAGTACATTTTAAACAAGTTATTTGTCGTCTTGGTCCGTAGTGAAAATCATTATACCTGATATAATGGGCTAACCCTCTTTCAGATTGTGATGCAACTCATAACTTAGATCCGGAAAATTCTGTATTGTATTCTTCAATTAAAGCCATCTTAGGAATGATTTAATCCTGGACAATAGCACTTATAGTAATTTCTTACTTGCTATTGGAAAATTTGAAAATAAAAACCCGAAAAGAAGATAAAAAATTTCTCATCTAAAAATTATACTTCGGGAAACTAAAGCTCCGTTTTCGACGTGGACCGATTCACCACTCACACTGATACATGTAGGCATTATCATACTTTTTGCTGCAAATGATCCTTTGAAAAATCTGGTATCTATTCTTATTTTTTTCAGCAGGTTTTAATTGAAGAGGACGTGACAACAGAGAGGACACGTATCCCATTTTTGCCACCGGTCGAATTAGATGGCATCGAAAACTGCCACTGTGCAACCCGTCGCGACGTGTGTTTACCGAGTTGAGCCACGTTTCCATAGGACGCATGCGACGCAAAATTGGTCGCGCGAAACAAGTCACGCGACTTATTCGCGGGACAGACTACAGTAAGGTAAACCTATTTACACTACCCCGGACGTTTGGCGATGCGAATCGTATTTTCCGTGACAACAGGCAGGTTTATAATCGTAGTAAGTAAAGACCAAAGTAAGTCGAGCAGCGGCCTTATCACCGTACACGATTTGTGGAGACGTGGCTTTATTGCCCACGGTCGCACTTTCTGCCTTTTTCAATTTGCGCGATTCATGCGCGATACCGCCTTTTACTCCACCGGGCAAGAGCTCAGACATTTAATTACATTTCTACTTCAAGCATCTTTTTCCCTCTTTTTTTCGGAGGGAAAGACTTGATGCCTGCTTCTCATTTACGGCGCATAGGCAAGTGAGGGTCGTATGCAGACTGGCTCCTCAGATAGTTCCACCCATTAGAAAGGTCCATTTCGTTTATGAATATTGCAACTGAGGAAGTTTTAAGGAAGTCCTCTGGACAAGGTATTAGAAAAAAAAAACAATTTAAATTCAATTCGGGTTAGGTCCACCTTAATTATTACCTCCGGAAACCCTTTTATCGGATGAAATAATTTTCCAACAAATAAATTTATGATAACTAAAGACAGTTCCTTGATTTTGGAAAAATTTGAGGTCGATCCGTTGCTGCCCAAAAGCTTGTCAAAATCATAAAATATTATTTCACTACAGCTCTGGTTCTTTACGTGTATTCTAAGTTTTTATACTTATTCTTCATCTCCGAGTGATTAGGGCACAGCCCTGTTTTATAGGGCCATCTAGTAACGAGCACATTAAAGCATAAAATTTATTCATAAAAACAAAAAAATAAATAAATATAAAGGACTCATCAAATCAATAAAAACAGCATTAAAATATTTAATCATCTTTAAGAGTAGAGAGAGGGAGAGCTTTGTGCACATCTCCAGAGTGGACCTGTGGT
Source organism: Bemisia tabaci (assembly GCF_918797505.1). Classification (NCBI taxonomy): domain Eukaryota; kingdom Metazoa; phylum Arthropoda; class Insecta; order Hemiptera; family Aleyrodidae; genus Bemisia; species Bemisia tabaci. The sequence continues at coordinate 38,183,592 of NC_092796.1, forward strand.
CATCCAGGTAAGCTTTTCCCCAAGGGTTGTAGGATTCTAAGTTGAAGGACAGAACTTAAAACCTATCTCCATGCGTGTGGAGATTGGGACAAGGTTTCCCTCAGTACATGCATTTACTCTCTTACAATCATGTTGATTTTACATATGTCCGGCTTGAAGTTACATTTTGAGGAGCAAACTTGGGCCCCTCCAATCACCCTTGCGTGATCAAGGTTCTAAACACGACATTTTTTCTCCATTGACCTCGTTGAGAGGAAGAAGAGAGGAGAGCCTCTTAATTAACAGGCTTGAAAAGTGACTTCATCGGCGATCCAGCGTATTGCGACCCTATAATACTCTATGGAGGAAGTAAAGTCAAAAAGGAGCCCAAGGTCACTCTGATTGCCATAGATGGAGGCACTCTCATCGACATCCGATGAGTTTCAAGTCACGACTAAAGGCCCTTATACACCTGCGAATTACAAGCGTTTGCTGAAAGTGAAACACCAACAAGCAAAGGAGGATTTCGATAGTTCGACGTCGAGCGATCGAAATCCTGGTTTCCTATTGGTGTTTCACTTTCATCCAGCGCTTGTAACTCGCAGGTGTATCTGCCGCTTAAAAGAATCCAAATTTCGGAGAGCGGCAACGCGGGAGAACCCGTGCAAATATTTGGAAAAGATTACGGAAACAAAACGCGATCCGTCCGCGGCGAACAGCGCCGGGCGACCGGCGGAAGCATCGGAACCTTTTTTCCCGGGCGATTCGATTCGGGAAACCGCAAAACCGGGATGAAAAAGCGAAAACGAGCGCGTTTATCGCGGCGCCGGGGGGGGGGGTGGCGGAAGGGAAAAAGCATCGGGCAACCGCCATTTTGGTAAACCACTCCCCCTCGGCCGCGGCACCGGGACGCCTCGCCGGGATGCGATGAAGCGTCTATTCTTCCCTCGCCCTCCATGCTTTTTTTCTTTGTCACCGCCACCGCCACCGTGCTTTTTCCCTCCGCGGCGAGTTTTGATTTTTTGCGTCGTCGTCTTCGTTTCCGATATTTCTCCGCTCCTCCGACTGAACGGCGAATTTCCGTTTCCGGATGAGCCCCGGGAAACGTGGAGTCATACGGAGAGCAGGGCTCACACGGCAAGTGGGATACGTCCTTACGTCCTTCCTACTCGAACCCGATTGGAGGACCCCGATTAACCTTCGCCGCTCCTTTGCGGCCGACGACTGAAACCGCGGTAGGATTTCAGCTCGAGCTCCCCTACCCCCCTCTCCACGCTTCGTGGTTTCAGGACGGGTATTTTTCAGGTGGCTCTGTTTCAAGATTTTCTGGATACGATTTATGAAGATTTTTTTTTCATTCCTTTTGCATTATAGATATGTATTTACTTCTTTCGAAAATAATGCGCTTTATCTCTCAGCTTGAAAGTTCCATAACTTTGAGGGCTCTCACTATCGTTTCCCGAACGAAGGAACGTAACTCCATGCCAGGATTGCCAATTGGACTCTAACAATTCAATTTTTACGAGAAAGTGCATGTGCGATTTTTATCCCAAAGTCTGATTGTTGCATGAGATCAGAGGAAAAATAAGTGTAAGATTTTAGTCAGAAATTTTTAAGATTCTCCTGATGCAAATGAGGTTTGGGAATGGAAAGTTGGCAACATTTAAATGTAGTTACATTCTTTCATGATAAAATGGCGTTACGGGTCGAGATAAGAGATTTTTTTCTTAATATTTAATAAGCCTAGCTGGCTTCAAAACATTAAACAGCTAGAAAAAATAATATTTTCCTTGTGCTTCGATGCAGTTTCTCAAACTTTTCTTCTTCTCTTCCCTCTCATATCTCTTTCCGCTCTTCGCCTCATTCTCTTTCGTCTAGTTTTTCTGGTTGATTTCCTTCCTCTCTTTCCTTTCTTTCATCCCCTTCTCCCTCCTTCCTCCTTAACTTGTCCTTTTTTTTCAATCCTCTCCTCCCTCTTATTCCACTCTTCCTTGTTTTTGAAGAACAACATGCTATTTATTTATTCGAAGGTCTCATAACTTTGGTAACTTTTTTCTCTCAGTTTGATCGAAATTGAATGAAAATTCTTCTGAAACATATTCTAATTTTAACTTTCCTTGTTTGAAACACGAAGAGCCGACGTGGAAAAGAAAATTCGTGAATGTAGTTATACGTGTGACAGTATGATACATGACACCCTGCGCCTCCGTGTGCACCTATTTGGGACACGAGCAACTATATCAACACTGCGGGGATCAAATTGCATAGCCACTAAAATGAAGGAGCTCTGGAAGAATACGTACGACACTTCAATAGTTTTCGTATCACTCTACGACTTCGCAAGCGTACATTAAAATCGGACTCTCGCATATCTCGTTTTACTCAGTGTGTGTGTCAGTAAAAGAAACGTCATGCGAAATATTACGCAGATGAGTTAGTGTGTTTGCACGGCGAAACATCTGAGTGCAAGTAAACGGCAAACTTCATTCGGAATATTTGCGATTAATTGAGGATATCGAATATTTATCCAAGTCACATCAACGCGTGACATCATCAAAACACACGAGCGAAAGGTTATTTACTTCACCTCGTATCTGTGTACAGGGTAAGCGATTAAAGGTGAATTTTCAGGAAATCTTATAGAGGAAACTGACTCCGGAAAAAGAAGAGACATTGTGTCCCGGATTAAAATCAATCCAATATTGATTCTGAGTTGAACCATAAAAAGTAACATAATATTCCGTAACTTAATTGTTTTTTCTTCGTTTTTTTGTGTTAATTTTACAAGTAATTTGAGTACCATGAATTGGACGTATTTCTGTCAAACGGACCTAAGCGCCATAGGGTGAGGAAGGTAGAGGGAGGCTTAGATTGGCGGTGGAACTGGGCTTCGGGATCATTCCGTCCTATGCTCTCAATGCTCTTCCATGGCGCTTAGTTCCGTTTGACAGAACGCGCTATCCGACATTCTAAATTCCTCAAAAGGAACTCAAATTGGCGCTTAGTCCCATTTGACAGAAATACGTCCAATTATGGCGTGAGCTAGAGAATTTTGAACTTATGTGACGGGTGTAAGATCGGGGGAAAAGGAGTGCTCCAGCGCTGAGAGGCTAAAAAAATAATTTTTCGGCAAGTTAAATTGTTTTTCTTAATCAAAGTCAGAGTGGTGGAAAATATACCGAACAAGCGTTAGAACCAGATGTAAGTCCGCACTTTTTAATGACGATTGTGACTGAACCGTCCTGTCACGGATAACTGCCGGGTTCGAATAGCGAGTCCTTTGGGCTGACCATTGGATTTGATAGACAACGCGGCAGACAAAGAAGATAAAAAGAAAAAGGGGACGGTCAGAGAGAAAAAAAGTCTCTTGGAACCGAAGCTAAAAAATGGACTAGAAAAAATACTCTTGATTCAATCGGATTTTTTCTTGAATCGAGAGCTAAGGGAGCTAAGCCACTTAATTTAAGCAGATTTCTTTTTAATTCAAGAAAGTATCCGATTCAATCAAGTGTATTTTTTCTTGTCAAATTTTTTCAAGAATCAGGACTGCGCATCCAAGGGACTTTTTTCCCAGTGAAGGGAATTTTAGCCGAAAAGTCCCGGGAACGAAAAAGATCCTAAACATTGGTATTACCTATAGATATTTTTTCCGGTGGTATGAAACACTCTATACAGTGTAGTTCCTAAATTAAACGAGCTAATCGTAGAATAAGAGGATATGCTGACCACGGTATACTAGGCGCTGAGCGTGCGCCTGAAATCGGACCTTCCGTTCAGAATTTCAATTTTCCGTTTGTTTGCCCGACGATGTCGTATACTCCAGGACGTGAGGCTCGGTAAATATAGCGCGGCAAGAGTTGCTCATTTATCGCGTCAAAATAATAAGACAATCAATAAACGGAGTGGAGTGTCACCTCTGGACAAACTGCTGCCCTCCCAACTTAAGGACCTAAATTGGCCTAGCAATGAACTCTCTCGTCGGTGTAACGTCATGCTTTGCGAAGCTCATCTCGAATAAGGAGTTAAGCCTTTTTAGCGGCCAAACCACGAAACTATCGGACGTCGGATGGAGCGGTCGAGTGGTCATGTGAGGAAAATATTTGCTCTCGAGTGCGGCGCAATTATTTCGGATGCTCGTGTAGCTTTGATGAGGTGGTTGATTTCGAACGCTGCCTGAAAGTCTTTTGGTAGAGCAAGGAAGAATCGGTATGTCTCTTAGCTCGATCACTCGCTGTGCTTAATTTATTTATACTTGGTTTTTTGGCTTACTCGTGAGGTACTGCACTGAAAAAAAATCTCGGTGTATTTACTAAGAAAAAGGTAAAATTACCAAGAATTCAGGGTTCTATTTGATCGCAGTTTTTTTTTTTTTGTAAAATTACCATTTATGGAATTGGTAATTTTATCGAGAAATCTCGGTAATATTATTGAACTTTCTCGGTAATTTTATTAGACCTTGATAAAAACGCCAATATTTTTTATCGACTGTGGTAGGATTACCGAGATAAAATTGCAAAGTTACCGGGAATTGATTACCAATAAAAGTGGTATTCTTACCTGAGAAAAACAGTAAAAATACCGGTTTTTAGGTAAGCTTACCAGTCTGTCTCCTTAAAATGATTAATAATTGGTAAAAAAAAGAGAGATGGTAAAGGTACCAACGGACCTTGGTAAAAACGCCGAGAATTTTTTTTCAATGTGTTACGTTTTTTTTTTTTTTACTCGGTATATATTGAAAGGATATCAACGGTATAAGTCCGCGAACACGTATCACGTTTGCGGCGTTTGAAAATCTCCGCTCCTATTTTTCTTTTTAAAGGCGAGTCAACATCATTCCTTGATGATTTTGTAAAATATTCCTCACGCAGAGAAGAAAAATCACGGCAGTTTTTAATAATTGCCGTCAAGTAGTTTTCCATTTAGAAAATAAAATATGACAGAAAGTCCGCAACGTCATAAACCGAGATACGTGGTTGCGAACTTACACCGTCAAAATTTCTCGAACTAAAAAAAATGTTGGTGAAGTAGTAGCTTTAACCGATCCAGTACGTAAAAACCCTACCGTCAGTTTTTCTTGAAATTTTCTGCGAATTTTATTCCTTCGTTCAAAACTCTCGATTCGAAAACGTCAAGGTTAAGTTTTCGCTAGTTTAATACAATGATTTCAACCAATTCTCGTTTTCCATTCGAAAGAACGTATTTTGAATCCGAGGCTCACTGAAAAAAAAAAAAAACACATTGGATCTAGAGTCCTGACTCTTAAAAACATCGACAAGAAAAAGTACTCTTGATTCAATCAGAATCTAGCTTAGATCAAGAACCAAGCCTCTTAATACATATAAGCGGATTTCGTTTTGATTCAAGCAAAAATCCGATTGAATCAAGAGTATTTTTTCTTGTCAATGTTTTCAAGAGTCTGGACTCTAGGTCCAATCTGTTCTTTTTTCCAGTGCTGCGAGACGTATTTACACATTTAATTTTTTTAAAGAAATATGATCGCGGAGAAGGGCAGACTAAATGAGCGTGGAAAAGAGGAACATCAGTCGGTTTAAGAAACGTAGCCATGCCAGTGGTCGGTGCTACGGAAATTGATACGGAGGGAAAATGGAAATATTCATAGAGTGGGTCGACACGAGCTACATTATGCAAGTTCCTACACCTACTTGAAAAGCTAATTGATAAAATGAGGCGCAACTCAAGTGAAGGAGCGGAGCCGCGGATTAACAGACACCAAATCCACGGTTGTACACTCACCACCGCAGTCTGCGGTTTACGGGGTGGCAAGGTTAATCGGGCCGAAGGGTGCGAGAGGAAGGCGAAGAGGAAGCAGGGAAACAGGTCGGAAGGGCAAAAAACGAAAAAACACCGCAACGCTAATTGGGGCCGAGACAAAAAAGGCAGGTAATTGAAAAAAAGAAAAGAGGCGCGGACAAATGAGGGTGCGCAATTATTTTAAGTAGGAAGAGCCAATTTAAAACAGTGGCACTTGTCGTGCGCTAATCGCAGGACCCTTTTTCATCGAGCCTTTGTTTTACCTTGACTCTCGTCCCAAAGACAAAAGCTCTCGCGGAACCTGCTGCACTTGTTGAGCGGACCTGTTCTCGCCTGTACTTGGGCTTTGTCCTCCGCGTTTTTATTCCTGCCACTCAACAGCTTGTCCTAGTGATCTTCCGACGAAGAAAAAAAGGATAATGGTTTCAGCTACAGTTCTGGCTGATTTTGATGTCTTGCCGCAATCACACGCTGAATTTAGTAGCTGAATGTGGGAGTCAACAGTCATCGCCCGACGGCTGAAATTTAGCAAATTCGAGTTATTTTCATTCAAATGTGCATCAAATTTACTTGAATAGTTCAAACAAATTCAAAATTGGTCCGATGGTTGCTGAGAATCGTTGCTGAATTTTGCGCGTCACGCGCAGAATTCAGACATCGGGCCGATGACTTCCACATTCAAGCCACATTCAGCTCCCACATTCAGCGTGTGATTGCGGCATCAGTTAAAATATAGTCGAGTCAACTATATTTCAGGCTGACTCAGTTGAACTTTTGACTGGTGCAATCATACTTTTATCTGGCGCCAAAATCAGCCAGAGGTATTATAGGTGACATTATCCGTGTTCGTTTTTAGATAAGCTTGGACGTCAACGCCTGTCCTCTTTTGCCCCCGCTTTGTAAAGGTTCTTAAATGAAAGATCGACAAAATGTGTTAATCTTGCAGAAAGGAATAAAGAAAAAAGAATAGTGATCCAAACGTCATTGAGGGACACAGAGCTATCTACATAGAATGTCATTGATTTAAAAAAAAAATCTGCGGTATGTAAGAAGAGTCTCGTATAAATGGTTGAAGTTGGAAAACAAGTTTTTTCGACTGTGACATGGCAATCCCCGGCAATGTCTTACTTACGAGTGCTTACGAGATATCTAATCTACATGTTTTGTTTTGTTTTAAAATTTTTTAAGTTTTTCACTTTTTCTTAAATATTAACAGAAAATTTCAATGGGGATGTTTTTTTTCTATTAATAAAATAAAGGAATAAAAAAATTAGATTTGTGAAATGTGAATGCGGATAACATACATTGAATCTGCTAAATTTGTTTGATAAGTCGGCAAATTAGGTAAAAAAATAAACATTTATAACTGCTCTCTACAGTTTGCAAGAAGTTAAAAAAAAAATCCGTGGACAAATATATATCGATGCTGGGATGTGAATGTTAGTGAGAGGAAGACTAGAGGGTTATCTAAACAGACTTATCTGCCTAACGCGACCTATTTCGTAAAAATAAACCGCCTAGTTAGTTATACCAAATCAAAATTATGAGGTCAAACATGTACTTATTCATGTCTTCGCGCAGCTGGTCAAAATAAATGTGTGAAAAACCTTACTCCAGAAAAAAAATCGTTACATCGATTTAGGAATTTTTATGGATGCAATTGCTAGGGAAAAATACTATTGTCCAAAGTAAATACACCGTACCTCCAATCACCATTGTTTAATTTTTTTCTCTGGAAAATACTATTTTACAAGAAACACTGGAAAAAAACACGTTGAATCTAGAGTCCAGTCTCTTAAAAACATCGACAAGAAAAAATACTCTTGATTCAATCAGATTTAAGCTTAAATCAAGAACCAAGCCTCGTAATTTGAGCGGATTTCCTGTTGATTCAAGCAAAAATCTGATTGAATCAAGAGTCCTTTTTCTTGCCAATGTTTTCAAGAGTCTGGACTCTAGATCCAATGTTTTTTTTTTTTTTTTTTTTTTTTTTTTTTTTTTTTTTTTTACAGTGAAGTCAACAACAATTTACCCTTAATTTTTTGGAGTCAATTCCGGCATACCGTAAGATCCCTAAAATGAAAAGGTGAAGTTGTGGTCATTAGGTCTATTTATATTAGAGCAGTACGTGTGGAAGAAAAATATAACATTTAGAATGGAGTTACGGCGTTTTTGCTGCGAAGGGCAAAATAGTATAGGTTACCGGGAAAGAATTATGTACCTGATGACCTGTTTCGTAAACGATATTCGTTAAATCATGCAATCAGGACGAAAAAATAATCCAAAACTTTGACTAACCAGTTGGATGAGAAGAAGGAAGAGCCAGGACGCACACGGCACGGTTCGGCGGACGTAAAAAAGTGAACTGATGTCGGGCGCGAGGCACCTGAAGGCAAAGCAAACGTGTGGAGTGACCAGAAGAGTTGCACCGTGGATAATCAGGTACCAAGCTTCTGACCGCTCACCTAGGGGGTAGCCCGCACCGCGTGGGGATAGATCCGCGTTGCCGCGTCGACCCCAAAACGCGCCCCTTTCCGGGTCCAAGTCGTCTGGATCCAAGTTGCACTGACCTCGATCCTCTATCGGGATTCATAGCTTTGGCGCAATGCATTTCAGGTACCTTCGATTGATTTCAAATTTAAGCCATCGGGCCGATTTTAAGCGCTCAGCCGATAGGCAGCGCTTTTTGATTTCGACTTGCCTCTGAGTACTAGTATACTAGTGCTAATGCGTTCAAATGGCGCACCAGCTCATCGATGGGTAGGCTTTTGGGGGGGAAGGGGTCCATTTTTAAAATAAATAAAGCTGTGAGAACTGTATTTTATGCTTTTAACGTAATGCGCAGGTAGTTTCGATCGTTTGTCTATAAGAAAATTTCTTAGCGGTAGAGTAATTCTTATCGAAATTGATCGTTGAACTCAAATGAAGCCTAAAAAAACGCGCCTGATGAGCTCAACGGTGAGCTCATTTTCGGGAAACAAAAATACGCGTTTACGGTTTCCTTAGTAACCTTTGTTTTCTATCAGCTGATGTTTTATTTCCATTTCCCAGCCAAGTCGACGGAGTTTATACGTCCTTTCTTCATTAAATACATTTACTAACACCTGAGCGCTTTTCTAATACGACAGTATTAGAACTTTCCCGCCTGTTTTTCTTTTTTGTAGAAAAATCGAAATGTCTTACGAACAAAAAAAAAATTTTGGTAATAGTTTTTTTTTTTTATTTGATTTAGAACCCAATGTCTCGATGGGATTATTTTCATGAAAATCAGAATTCAATAGAAATGACGGGAATTCTCATTGCTCCAGATACAGAGTGATTCAAAAGTCCGTCACCGCCCCATGGTTCTTGCCTCTTTTCAAGGTAGTCTCTTAAAAATTGTGGGGGTTTCCGTAAGTCGTTTTCTTTGATGTAGGAGCACTCACGAAATTTCAAGGCTTCCTACCGTCAATCATGATACCACTATTCGATCACGATGAAGCTCGTGTTGCCTACACTAAACATTGAAGGCAAAGTGACACGTCGTTATCGTAGTCAATAACTGTTCGGTATAATCTCGGCGGAATCGACTTTCGGATGACCCTGTGAAACCCGATGATGGAATTCTTAATCCTGTAGTCCCTCTGGAAAATGTCTTTCCTTAAGTCTTTGCATCAATTACCCCACAAAATTGTCTTAAAAAAACCTACAAACGAGGTCAAAAGCACTGTTTTCAATAAACACCAGAATTACACTAAAGAAAGCTCCGGATCTGTCGTATATGAGCTTTATAGATATACCGTCCGACCCGGGCTCAGAGGCCGAAAATTCCGGGTGTTAGAGTCGCAGCTTCGGCTGCTCCGGATTCAGTGGCAAGATAATAATGTCTACCTTGCTACCAAGTAATCGTGTCTCAATCACGTACTTTTTGCGACCACTACTATAGACGGAAACAATGGTAAGTATGACGACAAAATTGAAAGTATGGCTTTAAAATTACCTAATTATTGACTGAGGTAGGCTTTGTGGTTTTTACGCCACTCGACGAGCCGTCTAAACACGCCTCAAGCTGAACCAATGCTCAATTTCTACGATCAAAATCTTTGGTGATCAGTAAAAACCGATCCCTCTCTACAGTGTGTTCTGTTCCTTTAATGTTACTCAGTCTGACTAACTCCGTCCCTCCTTCATTCTGGAGTACCTGTATAGCGAGAGTATAGACACTAGACAGATGTGAAACTCCGAAAATCCATAAGCCTTCACCGATGCCTCCGCGAATAAAGTTAGGGCCCAGAAATGCAGCCAACCTATGAATTTCAATTATCCAGAGCGATTTATTAATACAATTGTTAAGAACCATCATTTATAAAGCACGTATCTGACTTAGTTTTTGCATATATTTACTCATTTTTGTGGAAGAACGCTCATTTATGTACTTTCTTAGCTATCTTCGTTAGAATTGGAATCTACAGACTGGCAGTGAAATTTTGTGCGTTAGAAGTTGGATAGAAGGGTGGCTGCACTTTTGGACCTTAAGCCCTCCATGAAGCGATCTGTCCATACTCTCGCTATACAGGTACTCTACTTCATTCGACACGGGTTTCAAGAGCGAACCCCCGGCTTAAACCCGCTCAGATCGGAGAGATTCGGCAGCAGCGCCGTCTTGGGCCGGAAGGGGAAGCTTGAATGGACTCGGAAACAAGTTTCGAAAAACGAAAAACTGGACACTCGGGATCGCGGATCGGGGATTGAGCTTTATTGAATGGAGGCAATAGCGATAGCGAGCGGATAGTCCGGACACTCACCGGGTATTGTTCCCTCCTCGCGTTTCGCTGGGAACATCACGCAACTGGTTTCGCCGCCAAGCACCCCGTCCCGTCCTGGCGCGGCGCGGCGCATCCCTAGAGGTGATTTCACCCCTTTTTTTTATCTGATAGGTGTCGCCCGGTTGGGCTCGATATCATCACAGCAGGCTTGTCGCTCTCCAGACGTAGATACACACAGCAAGTTGGCAACGCTGTGTTCCCTTCATTTAAAGCTATGGAAATGTATCGATTCTCGGAGGACTAAAATAGAGAAAACATGAACATTGGATTTTCCTGTTGACGGGACTTAATACTAATCCTGCACTGGAAAAAAAAACACACATTGGATCTAGAGTTCAGACTCTTAAAAACATCCACAAGAAAAAATACTCTCGATTCAATCGGATTTTTGCTTAAATCAAGAACCAAGCCTCTTAATTTGAGCGGATTTCCTTTTGATTTAAGCAAAAATCTGATTGAATCAAGAGTATTTTTTCTTGTCAATATTTTCAAGAGTTTGGACTCTAGATCCAACGTGTGTTTTTTTTCCAGTGTGTATTTTTTTCAATGAATGAATGTAATTAACTCCTTTTGCAACATATTTGTCTTCATTTTCAATGGAAATGCAAACCATGAAAGTACAATTTCTGAATCAGACCAACAGATTATTTCATCCGATTTTACGTCTAGAGATTTTCCCTGTTTTCCTTTACCTATTTTACTATATGACTACGTTTAGGGCCGACAAGAATCGACTATTCAACAAAGATTTAAATGGAAAAAATTCAGTGTTGCCAACCTGCTGGCTCCTGGCTCCACCCTTGTCTCCTCCAACTTCGACGCTAACAAAATATTTTAGAAAGTCGGCAAATCGATAGACATATCGTCATTTCTTGAACGAAGGGACGAAATTCTATTACATTTATTGAATATATTGATAGTTTCTGCTTATTCATTGAAACATCACGACAAATGCTGAATCCGGTGATCGCATGGTCGATAATGACTTGGCTTTTCTTGAGAGTCGCAGTGGGATTAAGGAAATAGACAAGTTTAGTAAACCGATATTCAACCCGCGCAGATAATCATGTAACGTTTGGAATGTGCCTGATGCACCCTACATTATATCAGATCGAAATTCTGTCAGCAAAAATCAAACCATGTGTTTATTCTATTTAATTTTTTTTGTTTATCTTTTAATCGCACTTTGTTGCCACTCCTCTCAACCCACACTTGACGCCCCAAATCCAAAGGATAAAATTAAATTTAAATGCCCACTTTTTTCAACGTGTTTTTTTTTCCATTTTGTGCGCCATCCACGACGTTAAGCCGTTACCGAGTTAATTGCCAGAGTCTTATCTCGACAGTCAACTTCAAAATTGATCCCTCACTGAACTAGACAAGTCGATTTCGATGGCAAATCCTGGGGATGATTCCCGAAGTGTCGTTCCCCTCTCGTAAGTGCGTGACTCTGTTTTGGGATGAACCCTATTGCTCATATAACACAATGTTCTCCAGGGCTCACGTGGAAACTTAGTTACGCCCTCACGTCAAAGGAGTCGCGAAATGCAGTCTGCATTTTCACTGCATCAGCTCAAGTGCAAACACCGTTGCCACCTCACTTATTTGGATACAATTTTGGATTAATAATTTGTAGAAAATCTAGCTTGATAAGAGTTTGGGCTTTGGGTATACCGTTTTCACAAACGCTGCTAATTACACATAAGATTTCAATAACTAATACACAAAAATTGCCCAAATAATTTAACTAAAAATATAAAGCAAACAGGTAATTAAGGCTAAAAAACACCAAACACAAAACCTGGGACGTTTTGGGGTGGTTTCAACCCCCTTTCAAACCAAAAAACAAAAAATATATAAAATTATAAAAATCAAAACCCTTGGACTTCCATTCTTGATAGCAAAAAGTAAGATTTTGATTAATCGAATATAAGATTTCATCAAATTACTCCTAGTAATGCAATGTTCAGGTCTGTGATATCTGCTTCGCTGCATTTTGAACATCCCACTGGACAACAATTTGAGTCAGCAGCAATGCAGGAATAAGTATAGACTGCATCAAACATGGAGACAAGCGAAATGCGTAAATATTTTAAACGTTATTGTCGGCTGACGACTAATCCCTTCGCTGCGATTCAGCTTGGAGTGGTGAAACGGCCCAATGTTTATTTTTCATTTGCCCATCGTCAACCACTTTTGCGGCTCACCACTCTTCGACGAATCAATAACTTTCAAACGCCTCTTTTAGCTCATTATTTCAGTGTGAAAAGTTCAGGAGGGGCCTATCTGGCATGATCTCTGACAAGATTTCGTTCGCAAAAATTTATTTTCATCTTTTTTTTATTTATTAAAATTTTCTTAAACTTAGACTGGACAAAATTTATTGAAAAGAGTGTAAGTCATAAACAAATTGAAGTGGCGCTGCTTAAAAAAATTTATTTCGCAAAATTATTTGTGCACACAGTTTACATTGTGACGAAGGGAGGTTTAAGGAGGATCATTTACAAAGCATCATTAAATTGATAATTCTAAAAAATCTCAAGTACAATTCAGCAAAATAATTTCGGAAATAGGCCCTTCCAAGTGGTTACAATGGTATACCTATAAAGAAAAATAAAAAATATGCAGGTTTTAAAAATTTTACCCCCAGGCCTTATCCTCCAAGCAGGGTTCGTGGAACTTTCGGTAAACTTGTTCCAGGACCTAATTTTAACTCAGCCAACTTGTTTCGCGAAACCCTATGTTTGCGAAACTAATTCACCTAAACTGCGCTTGGTTTAAGGAGGCTAAGGATGAATTCATAAAGTTTGTCAAAATCATGGAATTTTTCTTCAATATTTTTCAATTTTCTCCGTGGCGAATCATTGTTCTCTCTTTTAAGAGTCTACATCCACACTCGTTCTGATGAACTTTTCATGAGATTTCTTAAAAGTGTCCTTTAAATGATACTTCGCTGAGTATCTTCATAATGTAAACTATAAATATTGGAGCCTTTTAAAGAAAAAGGCAATTTAAGGAACGACAGCGCACCGAAAAAAATAATATGCTGTTTTAGCAGCTAGAATGGTAAAAATGTGTCTGGTGATCCGGAGTTGTTGTCCTTACTGCCCTTGCAGTTAACTTTACATCCTGTGAATGCAAATTTAGCCTTGTAGGCAGTTAAGGCAGCATCTTGAGATCACAAGACACATTTTTAACATCCTAGGTGCTAAAACAGCATATTATTTTTTTCGGTGCGAATACAGTCTTTAATCTCCTCCAATACTGACCAAACGTTGACCCACCATTGCCTGACAATTTTTGTTGCAAGTACGAAATCTACAGTACTAAAAGTTTAAAAAAACAGTGGGAGGAAGAAGTGCCTCTGAAATGGCGGTTTCCATTAAAAAGAGGAGGAAAAGGGTTTGGAAACGTGTTTGAGCACTGAGTTCAACCAACTGCGTTCATCCAAACTCAACTCGAAAGCTTTGATGAGATTTCCACCCGGGACAAAGAATCATGGACAGCGAGGAGGAAGCTACGAAAAAGTTTCCCGAGGGTTGGAGAAGGGGGTGGAGAAAGGGGTCGGGGATAAGAGATGAAGCCGGGGAAAGAAACGGGGAAAAGATGCAGAGAAAGACTGTTCTAAGCCGGAGCGAGAGTGGGGGAATTTATAAACAGATTAATTTGCATTTCGGCGGTTTCCAAGAGAGCTTTCGGGAAAAAAGCTCCGACTCGATAATCGACGTTCCCGGAGCTTTTTACGTTCGAGCCGGGAGATTTCGCCTTTATCTCCTCAAAAAATCGATGGCTCATAATGATGCCGGAGTGAGGATAAGTTTTAAAGGCTTCGAGTCAGTAATTATGCGCGCCGTTTAAAAGGGGAAAAAAGTTGCCTCAGTCTGCGCCTCGAGTAGATTAAGGGCGCCGGCGTCTTTTCTTTGATTACGAGGCGCTTCCCATTTTCCTTGGAAAATTCCATCATGGCTATGTTGTCAAATTTTCAGTGATGTACGCGGATTTCAGAGCAATTTTTGTCGATTATTTGGTCAAATTTTGAGAAAAGGAAATGAGTTAGCTGCGTTGGGCGCTGAGTCGAGTTTTGTTTAAGATTTTGGCTTGAAAAAGAAGAGAAGATCCATCCAAAGACCCGGTTTCTTTGTCGATTATTAACGTATTTTTTGACTTTTAAAAAAACTGCGTGAGATGGAATTTATCTTGTGATTACATACATAGATTTCACCACCTTGGATTCATCAATGAGTGATAGGTACACACATTTGCACATGTTGTTCGCCTTAAAATACGGACGAAACCGAGGTGGAGGAAATCATGGCACGTGCCACCGTGATGTATGACGTAATTTACCTGTTTTTTTAAGTAGCAATATGTCCCTTATTAGGCGCAGAAATTCAGTGTTTGGGCAGATCTTATCAATTTATACTGATCTACAATCTTAAACCATCACTCTCTGCGTAATGCTATTGACCCATTGACAGAGCATTTGAACTATATTTCACAATTCGAAGCTATAAAATTTCTGGGCCCATCCGTTTTAACACAACGTGAATAGGGAAAATAATGATACATACGTTGTTAGCCATAAACTATAGTTTCGATTTGTGAAATGTATAGTCTATTTTCCCAAGTGCAGTATTCTGTCGTGCTAAGGAAAAACTCTGCATTATTTTTCGAAAGTGGTGAATTTCGGCGAATATAACATACATTTTTGAGGAAAGTTACGCATAATTTTCCTTGAAATGCTTATACAGTGCTGATTAACTCGCAAACGAAACCGACCGAAAAATTTGAAGAAATTTACCCAAAATTTTCCAAGTAAATTCGCTTCTTACTGAAGGAAATGTGGACGTATTTCTGCCAAACGGAACAATGTGCATCATGACGTGAGCCCTCTTTTGCATACATTCTTATGGGTCTCAGGTCTCATGTCTTAATGCACATAGTTCCGTTTGGTAGAAATACGTCCATATGGCAATGTCCGAAGGTTCTTACGTCGTTCTTCCGTACCATGGCAATAATGCTAACAGGATCTACTTAAAACTACCAATTTGCCCGAAACCAAAAACATCCAGCTGCACGGAGACCTCACTCATTTCCAATAGCGAAATCGCGCTGCTCTACCTCGGTTGAAGTTAGTTTGTTTGGCGGGCACTTTTTGGGCCGGGGCATGAGCTCCGAGGGGGGGGGGGGGGGGGGGGGGGGTCAACGATTTGACCCGGGCTGGGCGTCGCGGCTCGCTTGACGGCGAATTACCCTCCGGACGCTAATGTAATCATCACACATTCTTTCGCGGGTCGTAAATCGTTCGGGCTGCGGCAACCCTTTCGGTCATCCCCTCCCGGACGGACATCACCTGGACATTTGAATATCAATGCAATATCTCGCGGGGTTGTCTGTTAGTCGCCAGAAACACTCGGACGTGACCGAGCATCAGGGAAAGGACAGCAGCATCAAAACACGCAAAATCCAGTGGTTGATATATCCACACACGGCGAATCAATATATTTTATAACAGACGATTTTTCATATCCTACTCTATGATATAAAATCATAAGAGTGATGTGTAACGCGTAACGCCTTAGGCGCGAAGCGTTTTAGCGGTTGGACCGCGAAGCCGTCAGGGGGTGCGCCCTTAGTTTCATTATGATGTTAAACATCTTTCCGATAACTTTACATGTGTACCTTATATCTACGAAAAATATCACTCATTTCCTATAGGTCACCGATATGATTTTATGTCACTTTTTCCCCTCTTGTCTCACTTGTTTACCGAGATTGTGAAGTATGACTTCATTTGACGTTAAATTACTCATTGATATTGCATTAATTTTCACACACAGTGCACCATCTTAACAGCAAGTATTGCACTTTCTCATTTACGAGGTAAATCGAAGAGCAAGTGGCTGATTGCTGTAATGACTTGGAGACTTTAACGCAAGGGTACGAAAGAGATCCTCCCTGATTTACCGAGAATTACCTGGAAGAAGAAATTATGAAATACCTTAATGGAGATACGTGTCCTCGGATCTGAACTATTACTTACTTCATCGGTGAGAATTAAAGTAAAAATTAAGAACAAACGCCAATGACGCAACGCGCGGTGTGACAGTGCTGATAGTCCAGCCAGCGCCAGATTTTGTCGCCCCCCTGATGAAAGATGCGTGTCTCTATTTATTACGCATGATCCCAGGAAAGTATGGGGCGCATACACGATTTCACCCTTCCGTTTAGGGAGTAATAGCGAGATGACCGCGTGGTTGACTTAAATTTCTTAAATGAGGAGATCAATGTTGTATCTATTGTGTAATTACAAACCGTTTCGGCTCCATCGATCAATGATAAACATTTTGTTAAAAATCAATGCGGAAAGAGGTAGGATTTGAAGAACTCGTGTATTTCGACTTTTAAGGAACAATGACTTTTGCTTACATATTCAATTTAGACATTTGACATCTGGATACATTATTTTTCTTTCCTTCTCTCCTTTTTCCCAGGTCCTTTATTCTTTATTTTTCTGTTCATTATATTTCGTTCCTTTTCTTTTCTCCTTTTGCTTTGTCTTTAATTTTTCAGAATTTCCTTCATTTTTTCTTTTTTAAGTCTTTCTCTCTACTTTCTATTTTTTCCTCCTCTTTCCTTTTTCTTTCTTTATTTCATTCATTTCATTTTTTCTTATTTTTTTTCAATAATTCAATAACAGTCAATAATAGTAAATTCAATAAAAATATTTAATATCAGATCATTTCTTAGTATCGGATAATTTCTTGATGGAAGCATTTTTTGTTTTACGTCGGGTTTTGATTTTTTTTATTTTTGTTATAGTACTATACCGGAAGTTCTCTCTCGTCCGAGGTAAAAAAAAAAAAAAAAAAAAAAAAAAAAATCATAATTAAATTCCTCCCCTCTTCATAGTTTTAGCCAAAAAGAAGTGGCTCGCAAAAGGAGTTGGAGTGATTTCTCTTGAGTCCAGGAGGCAGGAGTCCTTTCCCTGCCTGTCAATGCTTGCTTTGGCGAGCCTGGAACAGCTCTAGTGCGTACATGTATCAGTCATATACAATACATAATAGTTTATTTAAAAAACCATAAAAACAAGGAACAACATTTACATTGAATCTTGTGAAGGAATTATACTTTTTTCTAGGATTAAATATTTGTGTGATGAGACTGAAAAGCCCTCCACTTGCTGAACTCGATTCATACGAGATAAAACTACGAGATTTAGGATTGAAAAGGATGCGCCGTGGGGGTTTCAGAAAGGGCGTGGGCGGATCCGAGCTGCGTAAAAAGTAATTTGTCTTTTCTGACGTCACCGTTAAGTATTATTGACACGCGGAGCATTTACAGGCGCGCCGCGCGCGCCCGGCTCAACGCTCGCATTAATGAAGGTGCGCGCCGCGAGCATGTTCGAGGGCTTCTCGGGAGGAGCGCGCATCAAAAAGCTTCAAAAATTATTCATTGGGAGTGATTTCTCACCAAGATAAATAGACGGAGATGCGAGGCTAAGACAGAGAGAAAGTTAAAATTCCCGCGCGAAATTATGAATAAGATGAATGGGAGACGCCCGGAAAATGGGAAAATAACAATGATTAATAGTCGATGGATATAGGTGTGCGCCGCGGAAAAGTCTGCGTAAATATGTAAATAGAAATAAATACAGCCATTTCGCGCTCTGGGAAATTTTGACGTGGGATTGATGGTGGGAGCCTTGCAGGGAGCGCGGTGAGGGTGGGGGGGGCGGATAAAATTGGAGAAAAGTGACAGAGCTTAAAACAATGAAGAATTAATGAAGATGCTGCGGGTGGGATGTATCTAGACTCGAATCTAGAGCCCCGGACTATCACCTGTTCTCGCGAAATGACTCCCTCCCCCCTTTTCCCATCCCCCCCCCCCGTGAACGCTCTCTCTCCTTTTCCCGGAGTTTCCTGTCTCGCTCGGCAATTTTCATTATCTGACCTCTCCGACTCGCTCCGGAGAAATTTCTTACGTTTTCTTCTGGGCCCTTGTCCGGCTGACTCGCTTCGACTTAATCTCCCCTTTTCCAATTACTTCCGTTTCATTTTAAGTTCCGCCCCTCCCTCCTTTTATGTTTCGCTTCTTTCACCTCGCCCCTCTTGAGCTTTCCCGGAGCAATCGCTTTAAACGGCGGCGCGGAGTTGTCTTCTCGAGGAAGAGCTTCATTCTCTAAAAATGGAAGCTATTTGGCGCTCCTTGAGCACCAGGAAGAAAAGCTTCTCGGCACAATGAAGAGAAAGAAAAACGGTATAATAAATTCCATTATGATTTAAGGATTTGACAAAGATTTCCGCACTCAAAGCCAGACGAACAATACCACTTAATTGACAATTTTGGTAAAAAAAGTTAGCAACTTTGCCGCATTCTTCAGTACAAAAGACGCAAGCTGATGATTTAGTTTTTTTTTCCAATTCAGTAGGAAAGCGCGCCAATGATGCTGTGTTGCATGAAAAATATGCAAATCAAACCTTAAAATTACAAAATTGACGAAGTTTTCTCTTTTTTCTACAAAATCACCAGTTTGCAGATAGGCGACATTGTTCGTTAGCCATCGATACACTATTGAATGAAGATAACACCCCCGAGTAGCATTCTTCACGTTTGAAATATACTGCAACATGGTGTAAGCTATACCTGAATTCTATTGTAGAGTTTCATTATTAAATTACTGCGTGAGATAAAGTAAAATATAAGAGTGCAATTTTTTGTTTATTTCTATATTAGTTTGATAGAGGTGCAACTCAATAAACATATTAATACAACAACAATCAGTAGGTCTCAGCGGGTCTTTGATCTTTTAGATTAAAAAAAATGAGATATCAAGCAGTGCGAACATGAATTTCTTCACACAGATCCAACGCGCAACTATTCGAACTCCGGAGTAGCCATGTGGTGTCACGCGAAAATGAAGGCAAATCATGGTTTCTACTTTTTCACTGTCTAAAATCACTGAAGTTAATGAATTCAGGTATTTTTATCGCATCGTTAAATGCGGAAATCAAGCGCGCAACAATTCGAACTCCGGATTAGGCATGTGGTATCACGCGAAAATGAAGGAAAATCTTACTTTTTCGCGTGCCTCAAATTACAAACGTTTATAAATATTTTCGTCATCATCAAAATCGCGATTTTTCCTTAATTTTCAGGTGAAAATTGGATGATCTTTCATGTGAATCTAACCACTGGAAAAATCGCGCAACTGCCGCGATATTAAGGTAAAAAACGCGAAATTGTTTATGATATTGCAGAACTGCTGAAAAAGTCACGCATAATTCGCTGTAATGTCAATGTGATTATCGCACAATTCCTCCCTTTGTACAAAATTGTTCCAAAAAGCATACATTTTCCGTGATTCAGAGATACAATTCGCGAGAGAACAACTTCATAAAGGGTGAAAGTTTCATTTTGCCCATGAAACATGATCTTTCATTAATCTGGTGATTTAACGTCAGGACATTCTGTAACAGTGGCGATTTTGCAAGTTGGCAACACTGCTTTTCCTCCCGACAAATCCATAAAAAATATCGATTTAGGTGAGATAATCGACTGTTTTACATACATCAAAATGGAGGAAAACAGTGTTGCCAATTTCAAGAATCGCCACTACCCAGTTAATCGAAGGAAGTTACTGTTTGGAAGAGAGGATTTTTCAAGTTCGGACTTAGGACCTAGGGTGGCGGTTATGAATTAAAGTCGCGGCAAGCCGTTGCCTCCCTTGGCGGAAGTGCAATTCCCACCACTACAAAACTGGTCCCTTTGTCGCGGCCCGCGTCCCTTTAAGATTCGGGTCTCAGGTGGATTTCACCGGGTCTAGGAGCTGCGAACCGTCGAGGGTGATGGTCCCGAGTGGTCAAACTGGTCGTTACCCTCAACGCGGATGTTGTCAAACGTCTCTATCATTTCCTTTGAATAAGACGCATAAGATTTTTTTTAAATTTTTATTTTTCTTATTTGCTCACCAAGAAAATGAAATTAAAAATCAGAATAATAATAATGAAGAGAAAACTAGTTTTTTAAATCCATCGAATAAATTATCCGAGCTTTTAACTTCATCATATCAAAACTTATATCAAATGCATAAATATTTCATGATATATTAGAAATACTATTTTCGTGCAATATACGGCAACGTTGTTCAAAAAATGTCCTGCGATCAGTATATTTCACATGTGTATTTTATTAAACATGCGACGATTCACTTCCTTGTTTGGCAAGTATTTTGCTACCCCTATCAATCCGTTAGATTTTTTATCCGTTCGTAAATGGGACTCTGTCAGGGCCGATGTGTCACGTTAGGTCAGGCGGTGCGGTACAGGGGCCATTGGTCACATGATTCTCAGGAAACATTCTCAGCTATGAGGTGAAAGGGAGTAAGATTAGTTTGCTTTTTTAAAAAATGAGTAAAGCTGAATCCATCCGTTCCTTCAATCCGAAAAATTATAATCCAATTAGCCAGAAGACAAGGTACAAAATTAAGATATTCGCATTCTGATATATATTTTCTCTTCAAAATTGCACGTAGAACAGGATTCACGCGATAAAAATTATTGGAATTTACTTCAAACTATGATAATAATGTCTTTATTTACTCCCGGTTTCATTCACTCATTCAAGAGGATTTTTGTTGTTTCTTTGAGCGGGAAGTTCGAATGTATTTATCAAAAAACGCGTGTTTCGATATTGCGTTGTTGATTTGCTTGCCCGGAGTTATTTTCAGTAATTGTCGTTAAAAAATTCGTGTACAAGAAATTTTGATGGAAAAATTTACATACTGCTTAACTTTGCACCATGCCTAGTAGTCCATTATACCTAAGATTATTTTTAAAATGACTAGACACATAAAGTCGTGCCACCGTGACTTAACTCCCGAACCATTTTTAGTCGTTCAGTTTTTCCCCCGTTTCAAAGGAGCATTTGTAAAACAATCTATTATATCAAGATATATTAAAAAAAGAAAAAAAAAAACAAAAAAACTTTACGCATCATTTTGCAATCGGGGCGTGTTAACAGATACATTTCAAACGAGTCGGAAGCCAAAGAAAATTCAGCAGTAGTATTCCCACTCTGCATCTAACACGTGTTGGATCCTCTTAGACTGGACCGACTGAGCTATAACATTTATAATTTATTTATTTTATAATTACCACTCTCAAACCCCTCGGTTCTAATTCACCGAAAGTGTGATAATAGGCGGAGACCGCCTCGATCTCTGATTCGGAAATCAAGGTCGGATGACCCGGGCAACATCTTGTCGGCGCTTATCCGAAAATCAGGTATCCCAGTTGGCCCCCATCCGCGCTGACTCACGCCGTTGAAAAAACCGAACAATGGGTCACCGGGCTGGGTAAAAACCACGGACCTGCCCAAGATTTACATAATAGATAAGTGGTTTTTCTCTGCGGAGAGGATTTCTCCTGAGGAGCGGAGATCGCAGGATAAAGTTGGTTTATTGACTGATTTGAATGAAATCTTCTTACCGTCGTTGCCCGTTGGTGTCAAAAATCTATTGAAAAACTTTTGAGTTTTGCAAAAAAAAATAAGAAAAAAATTTAAAAAAAATAAAATAAAAAAACCGCATCTATGAGAGCAATTCATGATCATGATCATTACATGATTCATGTAATTTTTTGGCGTCATTGCCGCGTTTTCAGAAATTCTTTGACACTCTCACGAAGTTAACAGTCGAGAATTTCTCAAACAATTTTAAAATGAGAGGAAAAGAGAGTAAAATGCTGGTCTCTTGCTAGTCATTAATAAAGTAATAATACGTAATAATAAGAAGTAAATAAAAAAAAATTAAAAAAAATAAAAAAAAGTATCTACGAGAGCAATTCGTAAACTGTAATTTATTTTTTTACCTAAAAAAAAAAAAAAAATTCTGCTCTCTAAAAAATTCTCTTTGCCAGCAGATCGTTTCCAGGATGACCGTAACCCTGTCTTTAAGTTGTAAAATGGCTCAAACAATTGAGATTTTCAAAAGAATATGACTGTGAAATTCCTATCCAATTTTTTTTGCTGGTCTTTGCGTGTAATCAGCGGAAAATCAATAATTTTTCGGTTAGAAATTCTCAACAGTTTGCAAGTAAAATTAAAATATGGTACTGAATGCTTTGCAACATCGAAATAAATTTCCGTTGTTTTTTTGTCTATAAAACGATGAAATGTTTCCGAATTTGAACGGGACGGCAGCAGGGCGATTTCGCTTTGTTGATCTTCACACTGTGTCGAAGGAACAAACGATCATCATAAATGTTTGTTTTAATGGGCCCGGAACAATACGTCTCGATATTTTCTTCATGAAGATTTGTGATAGAACTTCACGCTTGCGTTACGAAACACGTGTCATGCAACTCTTCTTTTCAGGAAAGTAAACAATGAACGAAAACGAAGCATCTCAATTTCGTAAGACCTCGCCTTTGGGACTTAAAGAAGTTCAGCTTCAACCTGTGACCAATTTGCACCTGAATGATGCTTTGTAAAATGTTCAATCATTTCTTATTTTGATGAAATGGCTTGTCTTTGAACATTCGCGCAGGCGGAGGGGGCAGTGTAGTGCCTACCCTCCTATTAGTTTGAATCGTGTGGAAACCGCTGATGTCCATTTGTCGGACTTTGAGGTTTTCTCAATTCGTCGCCTACCTGACATAAGAGCGTAACTACAATCTGCAATGAATCCTGTCTTCCAGACATTTCAATGCTCTTCCGGGCTCATCTGAATGTGTAGGTACGCCTTTATTTCAGCCAGCGACAAATTGTACTGAAAGAATTATCAATGTCCCCAACAAACTCAGATGTGGAACATTACGCGCGCACGAAACGTTCGCACAGTGGTGCTGCGCGCTCAAGAAATGTCATTGCGCCTGCAAATGTTCGGATATGCAACTTGGACATCCATGGAGTACGAATAGTTGCATTCAGGCCCACACTGGTGAATAAGAAGAAAGCTGAAGGCTCCTGTATGCAACTATTCGTATTCGATGGATGTCCTCATTGCATACGCCGAAAATTGAAGGCGAACTAACATCCACGTTGTCATTCCGCTCAGTTCGAACTATCTCAACCCACATTGGGTGAAATTGAGTGGTTTCCGCATTTAATCCGTTTTCCCCCTCTCATTTTGAACACTCGCACACACGCGAATATTATACACTGAAAAAAAATATTCTTAAATTTGCCGCCAAGAAGTATTTTCTCTTAAATCAAGAATTATGCTGCTCAATATAAACTACTTTTTTGCTTAAACCAAGCCTTATTTTCCTTGTATCAAGAAAAATTTAGCTTAAATCAAGTTAAAAAAAAAAAAAATTCTTGGCGGCAAATTCAAGGATCATCATGCTTGAGCCAAGCACATTTTTTTAGTGTAGCTTATTTTTCTGTTTAAAAAAAACATCAAAGGAAACTGGGCTATATGTTCAGTAATTAGGCTGAAATCCGTCCAAATGCAGGGCTACGAGAAAGACACCCAGGCAAAAAGCATAGTCTTGAAAAAATCAAGGGTATAAGAACTTGGCGAGACCACACTGCTCGGATGCATGCTGCATGTTACGTCATCGTTGAATGCACACATGTCTTTCGGAAACCGGTTGACCTCTCCCGAAAATAATTAACAACTTGTGAGGGGTGAGAGTGAACAAAGCTTGAGGCGCGCGTCTTAAGGGGAAGCTCCCGAAGGAAGAGCATCCAAAAGAGGGTCGAACGTAGATTTGCCGCGGTGTGCTCCTCGATCTTTGACCTCGACTGCAATTAATGCACCGCCTGGGCGATAGTCTTCCTCAAAAAGAACGGCATAAAACTAATTGAAACTAACGCGTAGATGTGAGGTTTTTGCTCCTCCCGGAAAGAGGTGAGTTCTTCGCCGCGTGGTTGGGTCAAAGGTGAAGGCTGAAGGGGTCGAATTCATTTGTAGGGGTGTCAAATGACTGCAACCGCCTTCAAGTCGCTTTTCAGGTGCAAAAAGAGATTTGAATAAATATTTAATCTTTAAGGACTGTATCAGAGTGAAGACGGTAAACGACGAAAAATGCACACGGAAACAAATGCTCATTGCTCATGACCAGAGCGATTGAAAAAATATATAGGATATGAGAACGAAAGGGCACCAGGTAACTTTTTGACAAAACCGAGATAATAAAACTGAGTTTAAATATTCCGACCCGGCATCAAAGCTCAACCTAAGCTGCCCGTAGAGGGAAAGAAGTTTTAGATGGTGATCAAGTTTTTTCACGGAAAAATTCCGAAAACTTGGGTAAAAGAAACTGTGCACTTGGCTAAATTTCGTCGGCAAATTGGATTAACGTATGACTTGTCATATGTTCAAACTCTCACACCAAACCCTCTCATCCCTTCTTTTGTCCCTGCCACTGCGTCAAACTCGGCCCTTTCTCTGCATATAATATTTTCTGGAAATATTGAGCCTCTTTTAAGTTCATGCGTGTCAAAATATTTTATGTCGAGTCATTTTCTTTGGCACTGAGGGGATGAGTCCATCAGCGCACGTGCCAAACATTACCTATACATCTAACCGATTCTCATGCGAGTTCAAGCAGATACATATCAATGGCTAAAGTGAGAAACCTCGAGTTTCCGACATTGTAGACTTCCTGTCGCCCTTTTTTTCATCAGAAAACTAATTAACGTAATTTCCTGGAAACTGCTTTGATTTTTTCCTCTCCAGTTGCAGAATATTCTGAATATATTCATATTATTTTTCAAGATGTTTAGGTTTTCAGCTACTCATAATGCGAAAGAAAAGGTGGTTAGGTTAGGTTGGGTTAGTTGGCTAATAGCTCACCTTTCCTTCCGTATTATTTTTCATATATATTTTGAGTTATAAAGTTGTGTTTTTCACTTGTTTTTTTCATTTAAAAAAATCAAATTGGAGCGGGAATTTTGAAACACTGCAATGGAGGTACGTAGTTTTGCACTTCGGCCATCGATACATAGAATGCATTTTTACTCATAGTTAAAACCTTCTAAGGTCAAAATATTTACCTTTCCTCATTAGAATTCAATGTACATAATAACGTTTTTAGCTCCAAAACTTCCCCAAACGGTCCAGCCACTGAATAATTTCGATGTATCGCACCCATCCATTCGAAATTCTAGCTCTCGTCTCAGGAGTTGGGTACTTTTTTGGATAGATCGTCGTTTTCCTCACAAAAGAACGTAACTATATTTCAATGTTGCCTAATTTCCCCTCGCAAATTGCACTTCTACAAGGCGAATCTTCGCTGTTTTAAACTGAGAATTTAACTCATTTTTCTTCGGATCTCATGCAAAAATCAGAAAATTTATGTACAAAAATTGCACATTGTATAAATTTAAATTGTTATTTGAGTTAATTTTGTGTCCTTAAAATTTAGTTACGTTCCTTCATCCGGATACAGGATAACGATGGGATGCGGTCTCCGTCACGTGGCGAGGCGGCCAGTCCCTCCCCTGCCTCTTTCCCCTCGAAAAAAGGAAATGAAATCAGTTTTCCTCTTCATTTTCTCATGCTTCAAGTAACGTGAATCCTTTTTCCAGGAGCCTTTGAGAAACAGAACAATGAAAATATCGGAAACAATTAACAGTAGGTTTCGTTTCCAAAGCTGCCATTGGCAGAGACGTATTCGCGCCGGACAACAAATCCACCCACCTTCCACGTGACTATAGATGATTATATGACCATTGAACAAGGCGAGTTTCGAGTACGAGTTCATTATGAAATAATTTTATGTGTAACCTAAGAAATTTTGACAGACTGCAATTAGTTTTGAACATTACCTATAATTTTAGCGGATTTTAGAGGAAATAAAGGAGTGAAGAGGTTTAGGAGGATAGGAGATTTTGGTGGCTTTAGGTGTCGCAGAGCGCCATAGAACGCTTTGAAAGCGGCTTATGTATGTGCTTAAATGCTTTTTAAAAGTTATAACTGCTGAGCACACATGAATTAAACTTAAAATTGTAAGGCATGTTATCAAGAACTCCTGAACTCCACAACACGTTATTACAGCAAATCAGGTGCTCAAACTCAAGGATCGACCAAGGAGCCTTTGAAAATAACTTCGACAAAACGTTCCAAAAATACATCGCAACATGTTTTGTCTTTCAATTTGTGATATTCAACAGAGACAAAAGGATTTTCTACCTATTTCAAAGTATTTCTCGATCAAATGGGTACAGAGGCCTGATGTATTATAGCGTGATGTGAAGTTCAAGGATCTTGGAAAATAATTTCCTCGAATCTAACAATTATTAATTGATCAATCGGCCATCGGATTGGCCTATTTACTACGGAACGGTCATTAATGACCTTAAACTAATCTGAGTGAAATCAGTATTGATATTGCAAGTTAGCAACATTGTTTTTCCTCCATTTAAATGCATTGACAATATCGATTTTAAGTGAGGCAAGCTGCCTAGAATCGATTGTTTTACACGCATTTAAATGGAGGGAAAACAGCGATGCCAACTGTTGAGAATCGCCACTGAGTGAAATATTGAGGAGGAAAAATGTATCAGTGCCTCGATTTTTGTCATATCTCGCAGTTTATCTTCACCCTGTTGAGCACTCCTTCAGCCACCGGTCGCCATTTTGGTTGAAAAGCAAGAGAAAGGGATGAAATCCTCGTGCGAGTCCCCGCGTGGGGGGCTTTTTCGCGGGATCTTTTTCGAGTAGGATAAAAGATAAAAGATGCTCGAGTTCATCCGCTGAAAAATGAGTCCGGGAGCCAAACTAATGAGGATAATGGCGGAGTCTGCGGAAACGTGATGACGATGATTAAAATATCGTAATTAATCGAAGGCTGAATTTTCGGGCCCGGGAGACAAGAGCATTTATGAAGATTAATGCTCCGAAAGAAGACGGAGGCAAAGGCGCCTCCGACAAGTGTATCGAGTTGCAAACGCAAAAACAACGACGCTTTCTTACGCAAATACCAGTCATTTATTCCGCATCTAAGTCCCCACCCGGGCCCCGGCTCTTTTCTACCGAGCTGAGAAAAAACGACGTATCAACCGCCAGAAGTTGCCAAGCTTCCTCCAATTCGACGAGAAATTTTTCGGGGATTCGAGCATGTAAAGCGGAGTG
Organism: Bemisia tabaci; assembly: GCF_918797505.1. NCBI lineage: Eukaryota > Metazoa > Arthropoda > Insecta > Hemiptera > Aleyrodidae > Bemisia > Bemisia tabaci. The sequence continues at coordinate 38,211,231 of NC_092796.1, forward strand.
ATGTTACGTACCTAGTCCTCCAACGAAAGAACGTGACTAAATTTTAATGTTGAAAAATTTTCCCTAGCAAATTTCATTTTTACCAGAAGAATCTTGGCCTCTTCTATTTGAAAATTTTACCGATAATTCTTCAGATGTCATACAAAAATGAGAAAAACTTTGGACTTAAATTGCACCGGTACTTTTCTGTCAAAAGATTAAACTGCGTAAGCCGATTTTGCAATTTTGGTATGAGATTACGTCCCTTCGTTCGCGCGAAACAACGCATGAGTGAGATATTTTTACATCCAATCCACTACCTACTAAACGGATGGAACAAATCATGTTACTGGGTACTGTAGTCAATCACCAGTAAATGCAAAAATGAAGTTTTAAGAAATCAACCATGCAAGCAAGCTACTCCTCGAAAAACTGAGGACACATACGATGATTCTAAAATAAGCGAGATGGACCGAGTAGAGGTTGAGCAGAAAATTGTATTGAACGAACCCTCTGCTCTCTGCAAAGGTGTGAGTCATCGAAAAAACTACCAGAATTGGACCTTTAACAGTAACGAACTAAATTGCATCAGGTTTGAAAAAAAAAGATTTTGTATTCCTTTGCGAGACTCGTTAAAGACGGATCTTAGTGACTATTAGTGGGCTCAAAATATTTGCTGTCGATTTTGAAATTTTGGCAAGGAAAAATTTACAACTGTTTGAACTCAAAACCACTACCAACTCATTTTTTTTTTTCTACGCTGGGACGTGTTGCATTCTTGTTAACTTGGTCTAATGTTTTAGATTACTAAAAACCGTGCAATTTCACCTTTGATTATATTAAAAAGATGTGTATTATTTGATGCTAGGCTAGACAGCGATACTAGGTATGTTCTACATGTTTGCTCGATTAAATTTTGTATACGCACCAAAAAAAAATATAAGGTTAGAAATTGGCAGAAAAGGGTACCATTTAACTCAAATAGCAGTAAGAGCTGCGTGCAGCGCACAGCTTCTTTGGAATAACTTGGACTTACTGTTATTTTGTTCAAAATGACGTCAATTTCGACGCAGTTGCTCAACTTTATTCAAGGGAAGTAAGGCAACATTCCCGTGTTCTTACGGTGTTTTTCCTCGGCTTGGCAGTTTTATTCTCCGGACTCACTCGAGCGCGAAAAAGAAAATTTGGAAGACGCCCGCCTGCGCGTCGCTTCCGAACCCCCTCACAAAAACACCTAACCGCACTCAAAACGACCCCCGTCGCTCGCATGATCCCACGCCTTTCGGGGCGCACTTCGAACTGGAGATACGTCTTTTTGTTGGAGCGTCGACATCACCCCCCACCGAGCTCCCCTCGGCCGTCATGATCTCACGTCAAGGGATGAAGAGCCGCCCCCCTCATTTTCAGCCGATCTAAGTGAAAACAACTTAACTCGAGCGTGAAGCTCGGTGCAGATGCGCGGTTCTTACTCGGCGTTCGACCTCTTTTGTCTGCTCGTTTCGGACGCGAGCGGCGGAATATTATCTGCGCTTCCTATCTTGGCTCCTAAATTTTAAATTTCTCATTATTCGAGAGGCTTTGGAGCCGTCGTGAGAAAAACTTGGAGAGCCAGATTTTCTTAGCGGCTCCGTCGCGGTGTTGCCGGGTCCAGAAAAACGGCAGCATTATTTTCCCTCGATTTAAACCTGTGTTGAATAATCGATTCTTAGCGGAGCACATGGCCCTTTCAAGAATCGGTTCATTTCTGTAGGTTTAAATGGGGGAGAAAACAATGTTTTTAACTTTACTGAAAACACTTTTTTTTTTAGATATTGGTTGGACATCAAGCATCGTTTCTTGTCAACAAAATTTGGTTTTGCTCAACAAACCCGCACGGATTTAACTGGAAAAAAAACTTGTCGACAAGAAATGGCACTGAATGTCAAAATAGTATCTCAAGAAAAAATTTTCAGTGTTTCATGATCCACCTCTTTGAAATCACGATCCCTTTGTAGGGGTGTCTAGAAAACGCTCTTAAAAAACCGATCATGATAGATTCACTGATGGGTGCAAAAGGAATTGCGGCATTTTGTCAAAAATTTACGAGAAAAAGGCAAAACCTGCCCAAAAAATATACCAAATGCCACCATATGTTTGGGTTTAAAACCTACTTTCGCCCCCTCAGTGGAAAAAAAACTCGATCAATTGAGCCAGGCATTCGGTGTCAAATGGCAAAGGAGCTATTATTTGATCCATCGAAGTGAAATTTCGGCGTAGAATAGAAAGTTCGATTCGGTTAATTTGTTATCAGTTCGGTTCGATCAAAGAGTTCAATCCTACGAACCGAACGTATGATCCTACGAACCAAAATTTTGCCTTGGCACACTAAATAGTTTGCGATCGATATGGAGCACCGAGAGTTGGGCTCATTTGATCGAACTTTTTATTTCAGTGAACTATTTCGGTATAAGCATAATTCCGATCAGATTACCTTACAGAGTGCACCATACGTCTATATTCTGGCAAATTTGAGGTGAAATAACATAATGAAATATCTCCTTGATTTAATTTGAGTTCCGCCTTAAACTGGCCAAGAGATGAGAAGAAAACACCCAGTAATTCTCATGAAGATAAGCGATTATATTTTGATACGAGACCTAAGGTGCAGGAGAACGATAAGACTGAAAGGAAAATGAAGTAGGAAAGAAAAGGTAGGAGTGCTTTACATCTGAGAGCTTGCGTATTTTGGGAGAGTATGGGGTGGAGAGGGGTAGAGGAGCTCCATCAAAATGGAGTTTCGGCCGGGGGAGGGGAAATTTTGTTATTTTAGACTCATTAATTTGAAGAACGTAGGGTCTTCTTTTTCTCTGTCTTGCTCCTTGTTCAAAATATACTTTCCTTTGTTGTTTCCTTCAACGGCAAATTAATTACTTCTATTTGCCGAGCGCAGCTGCCAACCTTGCCCATTTTTCGAGGAAAATTTCTCACAACTCTGCACTTTTTCCGGGCGAGAGAAAGCGCATGTGAGACGATGCCAAGTTGATTCGTATGGAATAAATTTCCTCAGGTTACTGAATGGGGCAGCAATGACGTTTGACGTGAAGAATTAGAGGAATCAGAATTCACACAATGGTTATTGAAACGAAGTGTTTACGCACATTACTTTTCCGCCTTCAATTTATCGGTTAGGCCAGAAAGCATCTTGGACGCAATGATAGTTACCTCAACAAGAGTTCGTGTCTATTGTGTCGTTTAAATATCACACTACCAGATGATTTTGATGTGAAATTTGATTTTCTGTCAGAAGTTTTGTTTTATGATTGATAATAATGTAAAAATAATAATTCGCTCTCAAATTCTTATGGATTTCAATTAAGGATTTTCTAGCGTATTATGCAGAAAATGCCTCTATGGAGCAACATTCTCGCCAAGGCGTACAGTTCGTCAAATGTTTTCGTCATTTAATTAACAGCAACTGCTATGCTTATGAATAACGTTACTTTCTGTACTCTTGACTCTATATTCGCATCTGCTCGTCTGCCGTCTGAAGCAAAAGCGCCGTAAGTCCATTACAATTTTTTTTTTTTTAAATTTGTCTGTGTAAAATGCTTCACATCAAATGACCAAACATATACTAATTATTTATTTTTTCATAATGATTGAGGTGTACTTTTGAGCAGTTAAACCAGCTTAACGGAACCCATGGGCGATGAGATTGTCTGTTGATAAAGCATAATGTTACGGAGGAAAATACAAAATTGTGAATCTATAGTTCCAGCGTGTAAACTATGGACGACAGTGACTTGCGGCTTCCTCTTATTCAGCACAGTATGTAATACCCACTCAGTAATTACATTCAAACGAGCCCTTTTTTTAAAAAAAAAATGAAATAATAGATAAAATAAATAAATAAAGTCGTTGTGCCAGTAAATATGCGTCGGCCAAATTTTCACAAAATTTGATTATGGAAAAGCTATCCAATTCGACCCCAATCTAATCGAACCTATATGTCTCCCAAAAACTCGCTTTTGCGTTATCTCGTGATAAAGTTATCAAACCTTTCCTTCCACCTCTTTCCATCAGCCCGTCCTCCCCATCAAGCTCAATTAAAATAGTTTGAGGTGGGCACCAGCGACCAGGAGAGGTCATCGTCATAGCATGGCTTACGGTGCTAGTTCCGAATTTATTTTCCGCCTCACTTATCGGTCAAATCGAACTAGTTTGAAGCCGTATTAACGGAGTGCCGAATTCGTTTTTCTGTCTCCTCAACTCACAAATCACTCACCTGCGAAATAAAGTACGGGTCAGTGTCGTCTAGTTCAATTTCACTCAATTTACGAGTAATTATTATTAATATGGCAAGCGGTCATACTTTTAAACTGACGTGGGAAATCATCTGATCGCTCAGATTGATTTTATCGTCGTTCATGCGCATTGTGATGAAGCTATGATAATTACTGGCGGTTGTCAGTAATGGGATCGAATTTTCTAAATTGATTCATCAATATAGTAAATTTTGTGGAAATATGATATGAGGTCTAGAAAATGTGCTACTACTTTCGAGACATAATGGTACCTATACTTTCAGATAACGATTGCCAGGGACAGGAGCGTCATTTCAGCTGCATTTATGGGAATCAATAAGAAATAGAAAAATGAGATGACAGATTTATCTCACCCCCCCCCCTTCTCCTCTCATCCTCTTATCATCTCACCCTCTCACTCCCTCCATTAAATACGTCTTAAAGAAGCAGCAAAATTTGCTCTATTTCTCCTACATTTTTGCAATCAACTAATGCTTTTTGACAAATTTGGAACACCCCTCTGCCTCTTCCCTCCGTCTTACAATTGATGACTTATCGATGGCCAAAGTGCGAAAGCACGTATCTCCGTTCCAGACGTTGCAGACGTCCTGTCTCATACTCAATTGTTTTTTTTGAAAACTAGTCAATATGCAAGTTGAAAATTTTCTGGATTTTTCTTCTTTGTTACGCACACAAATTTTTCTTTTTGTTACGCACAAATTTCAAGATTTAATGTTGGCATGTGTTTCTTCGAAAAAATAAAACAGGATCAAAAATTTTGAAGCACCACAAGGAAGGTACAGTTTCACACTGTGGCTGTTGATAACTTTGGTGACTTGGTTAATCTATGACTTTGAATTTCTAAATTACTTTCGTATACCTACGGAGACTCTGTAAGGCGGGAAATTTGGGAAAGCTCAGATGAATTTAACGTCTGGTACAGCCAACATTCATCGGGAACTGCGGTATGTGACGCTTGTTGTTATCGTGGCGTCTTTCGGTGCTAAACCGCAACCAGCTATTTACCCGCGTCGATGGCGCGGTTTCAAGTTTACAGGCGTTAACTCTACTTCACAGAGCATAATCTGTGTGCCGGTATTCCAGCACTTTTTGGATCTATTTTTATCGTTTACGGAAACCCACGTAATTTACTGCAGTCATTTTTGTCACTTTCAGGGTCCTTTCATCACTTCCGTCGTTTCAAGATTTCTTAGTTTCACCTCTCGCAAATTTGTCTCAATAAATTGAAGCGTCGGGGCCGTTTTGTCCGGGAGGGCATCTCTTGAGTGCGGTGTTTCAGCATCCCCACTACTAAGTTATATTTTAAAGAAGAAACGTATGGGATTTTTCTGAAACTTTTAGTTTTCAACATTGTAAAATCATGAAAAAAATCCGGTAAAAGTTTTAACAAATTTCATGCGTTTACGTTAATTATAGTGGATGAAACGTTGACAGAGATCCTGAGACACCAAAACCAAAAGATGTCTGTTTTTCATCAGCACTTTGATTGCCTAAGAAGGTTTATTAAGACATTTTTCTTAGTGTTATTTGGAGTTATCTGTTTAAAAACTAAATTTTTAAGTTTTTTTTTCAAAAACTGCTGCTACTAATTCTGGCAAGCTTTCCGTCACCACATGCCACGGGCAAAAACACGCCTTAAATGAGTAAATTCGGCATCGACACCCGAATTTCCCGCGGATTCGCGGACCGGACAACCTAAACACTATCAATTTCGTCCGTCGCCGAACCGCGGAAGCCCGGATCACTCAATTCTAATCTCTGTTTACCTTCAAATATTCATATTATTATTGTCAGCAATTTTTAACTCGGGTGATAAATCGACGATTTTAAATACCTGCCCGCCCGCCAGCAGCGGTGACACGGGATATTTTGCCACTCGTTTACAACTGTATCGCCCCGAAGATGGGTATCAAGCGTGTCAATAGCTTGTCTAATTAATTGCGCGGATCCGTCCGTTGCAATACGTGTTCCCGCGTCCCGTCCAAGAACCGCACGGATCCGACGAGAACGCCCGGACACTTACGCGGTTTCTGCCGTTTCCGTTTGTGCCCATTGCGTCATCCCCTTCCGCCATTTTTCGCGCATAACTTTGCCCGTCTCGCTAATCCCGGCTCTTGTTAAATAATGATTATACGCGATAATATCGTTAAATAATACCCGACGATGCGGTTTACCGGATATTTATTCGTCCTGATTTTTCTCGGCGGCGACACGAGTGATTTCGCGTAAGCGTCTGTGATGGATAGCCGCCGCGGACGGGTCCACTGCCACATGAGTCCAAAAATCCATGATAAATGCAAAATTACACGAGAAAATGTGTGGTTTTTTACTGTCATTAGAGTGGCCACCGAAAACGGTGCTGTATCCGTGTTTGCCCGAAAAAGTCATTTCATCAAACTTTTTCCATTCACAGTTTTTAGCTGTTTGTCGTGTTACCTTTTCAAATATTTGGCTTGTTATTGTTGCGGTCGCAAACAATTTATGACCTGTTTTTCTGTTTCGAGCTGTCTTTATCCAACAATACGATGTTATTCTGAGTATTTCAAAAAGGACGTGTCTAATGCGTTTTGTTGCGCTGTCTAATTTTTTTCAGTGAATTTTTGTCCCGACGACTGAGGTATATGGGTGCAGAAGGGGCATTTCTTGGTTGTTGTGCTTCAGAATCTCCACTGCTAATTTATATTTTAGAGTGGAAAATTATTAGACAAACTTTTTAGGAATACTTCGTTTTCAGCATTATGAAATCATATAGAAAATTCAGTAAAAGTTTTAAGGCATCCCTTGCATTTGCTTTAAATACAGTGGATGGAACGGTAACGGAGATCCTGCGACACCCCAACTAAGAATTGAGGGGCTCGGAGGACAAGGCGCATAAGTGCAGTTTTGCCACTTCGAGAAAAACCTGAAGTTTCAAAATTACATGGATCTTTATGGTGGAAGGAAAGATCAAACTGAGTTTTTGATGCTTAAAAATTGGAATTTGGGAGCGAACTTTTCATAGCATATGCATTAAGACCAGTTTCACTTGGTATGATTAATATCTCAATGTTTTCAAGAACTGCACTTATGCGCCCTGTCCTCCAAGCCCTTCAAATGCCCCTCCAGCATCCAGCGCCTAAATTGCATCTTTTCTCCTTCTTGTATCGTCCACCGGAGTGTTACATTTTCTCAACGAAATCTCTCCTTCCATCGAAAGTCGAGGTAGATCAATCCCTCCCGATTTAGACTGCTGCTCAACGTAAAAACCACACTCTAGATTTCTTGAACTTCTGTAAATTTTGATTTTTTTCTATTTTGCGTGACGTAACTCTTAAAAGCTACATCAAACCCTTTCTTTTGTTGAGCTCATAACAAAACTACCTTGAGCGGAAATTTCAAAACAAGTTTCCCCGCCTCGAACCATCAATCTTGAGCGTGAGCTAAATGTTGGACTCAGGAAGAGGAAGACTCGGAAATTAATTTAAAAGAAAAGATAAAACCGAGCAGTTGGGTGGAGTCCCAACAATTAAGAATGAAATCTCGGAATTACAGCCACACACACACGCACACCCTCGCGTGGAACGGGGCGTGTATGTGTGAAACAAATTGCCGCGCGAGTGTCCCTGCTCTTGGGAATAAGGGGAAGCGCATTAGGCGATAAAAATAAGAGGCACGGAGACCTAATTAGAAGGAAGGGAGAAAAAAGCGCGGAGGGAAACATATGCGGCGCGGATAGGGGTTGAAGAAGGAGAGGGGGAGGGAGCGGGAGTGGGAGGGAGAAGATGTTTTTTCCTCCTTCACAATCGCGCCTCCTTCTTTCGTCGGACCCGGCGCAATTTTTGTGAGGGCTGAGCCGTGGAAAGAGTCGGGAAAGAATAGGCGTCTATCTCAGCCAATGAGGGCCAAACGGAGGGAAGGAGGTATTGATCTAAGTTGGGAGGCGTCCTCCTTCCCCTGCTCCCCGCCCCCGCACCCGTCGCCGGCCGTCTTGGCCCGGAAGGGGATGGAATGGGGCGCGCTCCCACTTACTTCGTGCCTGTCGTGGAAAAAACTTACCGGGTGGAGACTCGGCGGGCGCGAAAAAACAATGAGTCTTTCCTCCCTCGCGGCGTGGGCGCGGGCAGCCACTTATTTTTCTCGACTCCTTGGGAAAATCTTATGTTAGAGCGCGTCTGCTCTGCATTCTGATGCGCCTTCCGTTGGCGCGGATACCGCACGCCTTGCATTCCCTCTCCTCGCTGCTTTTCGCGTTCGCTCGTGACGCTTCTGAGCGGGCGAGTAGGACTGCACAGAAAGAAATTTCAATACGGAAGTTTGGTTTACGAGAAGTAAAACACGAAATAATCCTACCTTTTGGTTGACGATTTCAAGAGAGAATGTCAGCTAGTTTTGTTGAGGGAATTTAATAAAATAAGAAACCAATAGTGAATACTAACGATACAATCGGAGGAATGCATTTTCCCAGTTGCTCCATAGTGCTCTGCGCTAAATTCACCGTAAACTGTACCAAAATTAACACACAATTTGTGTTGATTTGTGTTTCATTTCCTTTACTAACCAAAAGTAACTCATGCAAGATCAAAAATGGACGTTTTTATGCTAAAAAGAACTATGTTACACGCAAACCCTAAGTGCATATTTCTTTTTAGCATAAATACAAAATTATAGCAAATATTTTTATCGGTGTGGAGTGTTGGAATCTTTTGAATGATGTGGATAAAAATCGAAAAATATTGCATTTAATACAAAAGGAGCAACGGCATTTTACAGGATAAGACTCTTTTCCTCGTTTTAAAAAAACAAAAACTAAAATCAGATCAATGAAATTTAGGAAGTAACCTTCTTGAGACGCTTATTATTTTTCTCTCCTCGGGGAAATCTTTGTTAGGGTTTCTATCCTGATGCGCCCTCCGCGGGCGAGGATACCACGAGGCATGCATCTTTTTTTTCGTGTATTTTTACCCATGCACGCTCTCATTCGGATAACTAAGGAGAGGCGTCGATTGAGATTATTCAATAGTAATTGAACAATCGACCCGTAGAAGATTCCCACCTGCTGCTAGCTGCCATAGGCAAAGGCTTCGAAAGAAAAGGAGAAGAGGAAGAAACCTTAAGAGGTGTCTCAAAAGTTCAAAATAAATCCATATCGTGGAGTCTCCTCCAAACAGTGGCGTGGTGTGCTCTGCGATAGATCTCTTGATCTGTCGCGTTTAAATCAATAGAAAAGGTTCGATTAACAGGGTATTTACAACGAACACCTTGATAATCGATCTTTATCGCAGCTTGAAATGAAAAAATATCGCTAATCGATCTTTCACGCACTGCCTCCAAAATATTTGAAAAAACGGCCTCGAAGGGCTCCACGGATCCCTACCGGAACAATGTCGGTCAGAATATTAAAGGGGCAATCATCCCCGCCCTCCACGGGCAAGTCCGATTGCACCGTTTCTGAAATATCATATCAGCGCACTTTCAAACTGATTTTTGCAACAATAATGCATTCTGTTCCAATTCAAAACCGTTAAATTTTGCAACGATTCGATCGCTCTGTCGAGAATATAATTTCTTCATTTCATAATCTAAGTGAAATAATGTTCGACTAAAAATCCGTCCAATTTACAAAGTTGCAGATCTTCAGATTTGAGAAGGCTTAAAAGTACCGCATTATATGTTTTTCCATTAAAAATATCTGTATCTTTTGAAAGGTGCGGTAATTTTCTGAAATTATTCTGAAAAATGCAGTGTACTGAAACCGAAAATATTCAGCACACATTCAGTATATCTACATACATTTTCTATCGTGAAGCATACTGGAGTTAATTTAGTGATCGATCCGATTCAACTTATAGACTTGATGTATTGACTGTTTTTATGCGGAATTCTGATGACGATTACTGAGGGAATACTGTTTAAGTACGTATATGCATACGGTATTACCTAATTTCTTACTCTGTCTAAGGACCCTGTATGTCTAACTTTACTTTCATAAGTGAGATTTCAATTTCATGTATCAAAGTAATCTTCGCAGATTTATCTTTATATTCGTAAGAATGAGCATTTTATAAAAAATCAAAACAAGTTCTTAAAATTAAAATTTAATATGGCAAAACTGAAATTATTTCAAAACTTTCAGTTTGATGCAGGCTCTATAAATATAGAACCTCCTAAGATTCGTTGGATTTGGAATGAAAGTTACGAAAAATAAATGAATACGTAAGCATTTATCACTTTTGCGTCTCAAATATACATCACCATACAGTGTAAGTAAGAGAGGCAAGTAGAGGCAAAGTAGTAGGTAGATGAAGTATCAAAGATAGAAAAATAATGAAGAAACATAGGGCGAACCGAGCGAACCCATCGTTCTTCCCCAGGATCAGCGCTTAGAGGCTTGAAACCGAGATCCAATGTTCCATGCGATTAGATCGCCTTCAAAAAATCGAACGCAATAAGCCGCCTTTAAATGTGTGCCTTGTTGCGGTCGTCGACGGCGTTTTTAAGGCACCCTTCCATCAATTACTAGCGGTCTGCGGTCACCCTATAAAGTATGACGGCTTCGGATGTCTTTTCTTTACCGCGCTCAATGTGTATGCTCTGCTCGAATTAAACATTTTATTTTTTATAGACAAGGCCAACACGCTTGTGTAAAGGGGATGGGATTGACTTTAAATTTCCATCAATAATATTGTCTCATTAATCAAGAATGAAATCGTGTGAATCAAGAAGAATTCTGCAATCTATCAGTCACATTGTTCTAAAAATTTGCTAATTCTATCAAGTCGCGTTTTCCAGTGTCTTTTATATGTTCAATTAGGTGTCTACCAAGAATTAAACATGAAAAATTCAAAATTTCAAAATTATTTCAACAGGCAGAACAAATGTTTCTGCAAATCCACCTTAGTTGAATGCTACAAGCAGGTTATGCAGTGAGTGAGTATATAAAATATATTGACCTAAAAGTACTGGTCCTCCTTATTTTCAGTGATATCAAAGAATATAATTAAAAATTTTGGCGCTGAAACTACAACATTTTCCCCGTTCTTCTGTTCTGTTCTCTAATACTCTTTTCCCCCTTTTATTTCTCTGTCAAAATTGAAAAGAATCGTTATCTATTGAAAATCAACTTAGTTCATCATCCATCTGAAAATTGTTGGCTAAAGCATGAAACTAAGTACCTTTCTTTGCAAAATTTCAGATTTCCTGTATGTCATACTTAAGTTTTCCAACTAGTCAACGTAATTACTTAATGACTTCCTGCATTTTTTTTCTTCTCTGTTACCAGGCTATTTTTTAGCACAATTTCAAGCTATAAAGTTGGCCTATTTCTCCTTTAAATCATAAAATAGGAACAAAATTGCTGGACATATCGATGGAGATATGTGGTTCTCTACTTTGACCATCGATATGCGATCTCAATGTAAATTTCGCATAGAGTCGTTCCAGGTTGTCGATGCTGAACGTTTTTAAATTTTCTTAAGGTCATTGAGTCACAATTTCAAACCTCAATTCGGATTACGGCAATGCTACAATCATGGAAATGAATAATTTCTAAAAATGGCAAACGCGTTGGTAAACTCTACTCGTGTTTTTCTCAAATTCGCAATTTATCCTTCGACATCATTAAAATCCTCTTGACTGGTCAATTTTTGGATTTTTGGATGTTTCTCACGTCAAATAATGCAGAATTCATATTCTGTAATTGTGGAACTGATATCCAAGTTTAGTTTTCCCCCTGTTTTAAGAGTCATTCTACGTAGCCATCACATGTATAGTTGTTTCCAGTATGTTAAATGCTAGAGGAAAAGAAGCAACTACATTTCTTTTTTTAAGATCGAAGAGTGTAAATTTATTTTCGATCGGGGGCTATAAACCTCGCGGCAGGCATGGGAAAGGTATTTTTTCAGCAGGAAGCGTGCTTCATTTGAACAGGAGCATCGATCCCGGGCAAACTCAAGTTTCCCGCTAGAAAGTGCGGCCCACCAAGGAGTTCAGCTTTCCGCCGCTTGAGGGCTCTCGAGTTCGTTGAGTATGTGCTGCTCTCTGTGCGGACTCTGTGGTAACTAGTACCTCACCAAAAACGCCGTTCGGGTGAGCTTGAAGCAAAGACATAAAGACGGAGCGCTCGTATCTAAAAGCACGGGAAAAAGTGAAGCTAGGTTCGGCGCTGCGCGCTTGTGTGAGTGTGTAAATGAGCGCGGGAATCCATGGCGGCAAACGGAAATTTGATTTGAACTTGTCCTCTTGATTTTTCCTTATTTCTTCTTCGAAACGTGTTTTAAATGCTTAAAACGATTATATTAAGAAAGTTCGGTCTGCGTCCTAATATATTACACCTACTTTTGCTCGGTAACAGGCAGTAATCTCAGATAAAGTTAGTTTTTCTTCTGCTTATGGTGGTTCTGCAGGTTCAAACAGGCCGTTACAGTTCTAGATCTACGTTACTCCCAAATGAAATCAGTCGGTCGACGACGGACCGAAACTAACCTAAAGTTAATAAAATATGAGTGTGTACCTGAATTTGGGCAAAAATCAACCTAAAATACTTTGTTTCCGCAATTTTATTTATTAGTTCCCGCCCTCTATTTGAATTCAAACTTGTCCCGATTTCGCCGCCAATCCTCTAGCCAATAGTAGAGGTGATTGAAAAGAAGCTCTAGAAGCTTCATTTTTTGCTTTTAGTGCTCCGTCTTTATGTCTTTGGCTTGAAGCGGGAAAGCTCTTGCGCCCAATGCGTGAGTGTGCGGGGTTAATATCCAGGAAAACAACTTTAACGCGAATCGTCAAGGTTTCTGACGTGGACAAACTCGCATGCGGTATATCGCATCAATTAATGATTATTTAACTTATGCTATAAGACAGAAATTTTGAATAATTTATCGCTGATGAAGAGGATAATCTGTAGACTACTCTTTGAAAGGCATGAAATGCAAAGAGGGCCAATATTTCATGAAATCTAAAATCGTTAAGTTAGAATCAACCATCCGCTAAAATTTTGGAAATTTATACCTACATAGTCAAATCAGTGAAATTATGAGGGCCAAGCATAGGAATGTAGAAAGGATTCTGGAACGAGCGTTATCGTTTCGCCTAAAATAATGTGATGTAGGTATACTGATGCATGTTTTTAATCATCAAAGTCTGTGTTTTCTCGATTCGACAGAGTGGTGTTACGTAATGATATTCTTTACTATTTCTGTGTCGAATGCGCAGTAATGGCATACGTGTACTTAGTTAAATGTTTTCGTACGGTTGACTCTGTTTTAAAGTTTTTCACAAGTACTAAAATTGGTATTTTTATATCTATTTGTATCTTTTACCTATTTCCTCCTCACGTCCAACTTCTTTGTTCGTGGTTTTTAAGCTTCCTTCGTCTTTTTATTATTTATATTATTCCTTGGTTTTTTAGCTTCCTTTATTTTTTTTTTAATGTTTTTTTACTTCTCGATTATTGTAATTTATTTCCTGATGTTTGCAAAAATCTTCGGAAAGCGTTGGCAATTTTATCTTCGGTATAACTTTGCAATGCCGAAGAACGTAAGGACTTGCGGCCTAATTGCAGTCCTCCGGCATCACAAATGGTTTTGCAATGATACAAATCAGAGATGCCCAGAACTGTCATCTTGATATGTTTTTTGGTAAGGGACCTTCAAAATCTGAAAGATTTCATCTTCAACCGAATTTTTATTTCTATAGATGAAAATAAAATGAAAAACATTCGGATTATGGTGAACTTAAGATAAATTTTAAAATGATGGCTAATTGTGAACATATATAGGAAACAACAAGCAGTGTTTACGTAAAGGGACTCTCATAACTAAATTACTTATCGACGGTGAAATTACCAAAGAACGTATCTCGGTTTGCGACGTTGCGGAATTTCTATCAAACTTTATTTTTTTAATAGAAAATTACTTCACGACAGTTCTTGAAAACTTTCATGATTTGTCTGCTCCGTGCAGAGAAAACTCAGTGAAAACTTCATGGAATGGTATTAATTCATACTCCTTCAAAACAATCAAATAGGGGTGGAGATTTCTAAACGTACCGCAAACGAGAAGCATGGTCTGGTAATTTCGCCGTCGTAATGCCCTTGCCCTTGCTCCTGTGCATAGTTTAGAGTGATATTTGACACTTTTTAATTTAGGACTCCACAAAACAAGAGGTACCGCAAACGATCAAACTTCAGGGGTAATCCGGAAAATATGCACGACCTAAAATAAATTCGTTGGGAAAAATCCTTAAAAAATCGTACGGAAATATACGAAATCAGTTGAAAACAACCATTATTGTGAGAAAATTTGATTACACTTTATCATTTTAAGAGAGTTTTAGAGGAAGTGCCAACTCTCTGAAAGGCTTTGGGAGGATAGGGGACTGGCGGCTGAGTAAGAAGAACGCCGAAGAACGCTATGAAAGTGGCTTAAATGTATGTATGTATCATTTTGAGATAAGGTTTGGAGATGAATAATTTTTTCGGGACCGACTCTACAGCTTCACTTTTATTAACTTACTCTAAGACTGATAATCCCATTTTTTCATAGTCACAATATGACTTTCAAGACAAATCAAAGATCATATCAGATCAACAAAGAATATTTTACATCATGGGCAATACTTGAGACTCTGGCGTGTTACAGTTAGTAATACTTTATTTATTTTCAGCAGATGATCTGCGTAAGACTCACAGCTGAGACATCTGTTGAAGAAGACTACTGGAGTAGAGAGGACTTATTTGACAAACAATATCCGATGATTACTTCAAATATAACGCTTCACTTTCGTCAGAACGTCACAGGAAATCACTCCGGTTGTTACCTGTGGGATTCGTCTCGAGAACTTGCCGATTACTTAGAAAGATCGTGCTTAAAAAATAATTGGATCCGCGGGAAGAATGTCTTGGAACTTGGAGCCGGGCTTGGGTGTGCTGGTGTAGCCACTGCTTGTCTAGGGTAAGAATTTGGGAAAAAAAACAAAAAAAAAAAAAAAAAACAACAACCAACCGAATGTGTAATATGTAGTTAACGATTATTAAGTGATACATTCCGTCTTTGATATATTTAAGGTTTAAGTGGGGATAGAAGTTTCAACGGAAATGACAATATTAAGAGGACATGGCACTTCAACCATATTTGACTTGCCTTGACGATCGAGAACCCTCGTCCTCGTGTAACCGCACCGACTCACGGACGATAATTTTCGTCTTGGATTTTCAAAAATCTTTATTTTGGGGGTTATTTATTTTAAAAAAATTGGGTGGTGGTAATCAAATTTTAGTGGCTGATCCTCACTGATTCACACTCAAGGATAAGGCACACAAAATGTCAAGCTGTTTGGCTGAGAAATAAACAAATGAAGATACGAAAACACTCATGTTCACATGATTTTCCATTCCCAACCTTGGATGGGGGAGTGTGGCGTGAAACTCTATATTCAAGAGTCAAAGGGTTAAGGATTTTTAATATAATCTAAAATTTCTTATGTGTAGATTCTAGTCTTTATATTTACGATGTCAATACTCATCACCTAAATAGTGCTTTCCTGTTTGACTGCAAGTTATTAAAAATTTGAAAATTGGTATTTTTACTTCTATATAATTTTCGTTTCAGGGGAAATGTTACATTAACAGATCTACCAGAAATGTTGCCATATATGCAGGACAGCATTAATCGAAACATTGATAATATTGAAAAGACTGCTGGGAAGATTCGAGCTGAAATATTATACTGGACAGATAAGAAAAAAATTAGGTCGATGTCTCGATATGATGTTATTTTATTGTCAGATGTGATCTACGACGAAGACTACGTAAGAGATGATCTTTTCCTCCTGGATTCTTTTTAATTCCGCATGGGTCTAAAATTTACTTATTTTCAACTGGAACGCAATTGTATCTTTAAACGACAATAATCAGGATGAGCTACTGTTAGATCAAAAGATACGAGTATATGACTTCAAAATAGAGAATTAATTTTATATTTTACTATTTAATTGTTTTTAATTGTAATTGCTCGTCCAGAATAAAGTGCTCAATACCATCATTTCAAAATGTGACTTTTGGTGATTGAATTTACACTTTACCACCAGCTTAGTATTCCGTTTTTTGTCGTGCTTCCTTGAAATGCACTGAGTAAGATCGTATGACCTTGTTCATATTTTATGAAAAATAAACCACATTTGAAAGAGAACATTATTAGAATCAATTTTAACTCAAGGTAAACTGCATGCAACTTATGTCGATTATTGACTAAGACTGAATTATTTACGTTTCATGACAAATGGGAATGACATCAGGCCATTTAAGTTTAACATTTTGCTTAGAATTTAATTTTTCAGATTAATGATGTGAGAAAATTGGAATATTGATGCACAATAAATTCTTAAGAAAGCACTCACATGAGCATGGAGATTTTTAATTCCCCTCAACAGAATCAGTTCAAGAATACAGCTTCCAGAGACTTGAAACTTACAAAGATGATAATTATCACAGTTTATATTTGCATGTATGTTTCAGGCTGTTCACCCATTGATCTCATTACTGGTTCGTCTCTCCCATGAGAACACGACATTATTAATTTGCCAAGAAAGATGGCTGAAAGAAACGCGCAGAGATGCAGTTTGGCAGAAATTCGTCCATCATGCTTCTAAATGTTTTAAATTCTCCGAGTTACGTGCAAAAGGAAGATTCGTGAAAGATCCAGGTGATGTTTGGTTACTAGAGGGTAAAGTCTTGAAAATTGTATGAAAAAGTCTGTATATTATTTGAATGTATCGGATTTTTTTTGCAAACTGACTTTTGCTTTTTGTCATTGAGCAGCGCTGCAAATTTTGAAACCTAGTATTAGCCCCATTTAGCCTGTTGGATGAAAATCCTGCTTTATTGCACGGAGTCAGAAAATATATTATTAAGAAAATATATTCAAAACTTTGAAATCTCACGTGCGACATTTCCTCTATTTCCGCAGTTATTTATGAAATGTATATGTTCGAAATGTTTTAATATCAGTTCGACGCTTAGTAATTATCAAAATTCTACTAAAATTGTTTAACGGCATCGATCCTTTGCTTTTTATCATTCGTGTTGTAAATACGAGATACAAAATGAAAAGACAGAGTAGAACGGAAAATGTGATATTTTGTGTTGTTAGATGATTTATTTGCTAGAACCGTATCGCATACCGAGACCTCATAATGTATATCTGTTTAGTAAATTTAATTGTAGACCTGTAAAAATCATTAATATAAACTTCGAAGGATTCAGACATTCAGCGATTCTACCTTTTTCTATTTCACTCGAGAGGTTGCCAGATTGTGCGATAAATGTGAATATTTTACATGGATTTGAATCGGGAAAAGTGCTAAAAAAGCAACTCATCTGGCAACAATAGAGTCCGGGAGGGACGAGAGGCTGCATTCCTGGGAAAACCCATGATTTAGCCGGAATTGTCATTACAACAATTGATTCCGTTTGAAGCATCAATTGTATACTAGGGGAAAACTATTTTAAAATAATAATTGTAAATGGACACAGATGCTACAGAAAGGGAAAAAGGAAACGGAAAGGAAATGAAATGAGGATATGATTACTAATATGTAATCATAGAGAATAAAACAAAAACGTCAGAGAAATTTATATGTGATGATTGCGATGAAAGTATGAGAAAACAACACGAGTGGGCTCATTGCGATTCGAAACTCGAACTATATCGTTGAGCAGTTTTTAGACCCCTACGCCACCGATAATCTTCTTAAGAGGTAAAGATGAACTATTGCTACTTCAGCAAGTCAAATCGCGGAAGGAGATCCATGGATTGTCTCTTTCCGCCACCCGATGGGATGACGCCCCAGTCAAATGCGTTTTTGAAGAAATGATCGATCCCATCATCGCCTCATCCTCACACATCTATTCATGTGCAAATGATGGCACGCTCCGGCAACAAGGTTCTGTGACGAAATCATTTTTGCCTCCAGAGTCTCCAAAATGTATACATCTTAGTGATCAAATGTCCAACCACTGAAAAAAATGGCTCGCGGAGCGAGCCGAATGTCACTCGCGTAGCGAGTGATCGGGGGTCCAGGGGGCGCAGCCCCTTGGCTGGCCGTGACGGACGCGCAAAGCGCGTCCAGAACGGCTATATAGTATTTTTCATAAATTTCACAGCCGCGTGAAATTTCAAGAAATATTTCACAGAGATTTTCAATCCCTCCCATGCCTCTTTCGTTTCATGCCACCCTGTTATTCGTCAATGCAAAATCGCCGTTGCATCCTAGTGAAACAATTGCAATTTTGGACGTGCCATTAAAAATAATATCATGAACCGCCCTGGTGTGAAAAACCCACGTAACCCGAATCGGAATCCCACACAGATTCGTTGTTTTTGCGAGGAAAAGGATGAGGAGGCCGATGAGAGAAAGCGTCATAAAAATGCCACCAAGCCTGGTTCATGCAGCTCTGCCATAAGGCAATAATTTAGATTTATTTTTATTCGAGGTTTAATGTGTCATAAACGTTTAACGAGACGGAGCCAGGCAATTGTGTTTGTATATTCGCCGGTGGCGTGGCGTGCTTTGCGATGTATCGATTGATCTGCTATTCAAGCCTATGGAAAAGGATCGATAAACAAGGTGTTCGCAACAAGCACCTCAATTATCGATTCTTTACCATAGCTTCAAATGAGAGATATTGATTATCGATCATTTACCTCTCGCCACTTATATTTATCGGTGCTACAGCGCACTCGAAGTGCAACGGGCTGAAGGAATGACCCCGACGATTTTGTCGAATTAGGTCGAACTCTAAATCGTCAATCGACTTTTTTGGCATTCACAGGATGTACTGTATTTTGCGATGAAAAATTGATACCACTGATTGTGAAATGCTGCTTAGATCAGGCAACCTCTTTGATCTTGCAAGAGAAGCCTTCAACTTTAAACCAGTGTTTCCAAAAACTGAGACAGGGTTGCAAGGGTTTGGAAAAACCTGAAAATTTAGGGACAACCTGGAAAGTTCGGGAATTGTGCTACAGAATGTAGCCCTGCTCCGCCGCTTATATCTAAATAAATGAGTTTACGGAAGTAAGAAATCAAGTTCGCCTTAAACTTGATGGATGCAATTTGAGCGGCCCAAGAGTTGAAATATCACGCATTTTTTCAGATTAGCGTGATGTCCGCAGGACGAACGAATTTAGTTATAATCTTCGTATTTAATGACCATCGCAACGAAACGTCCAGTGACTTACACTCGATGCTCTTCGCAGAAAACTACTTTGGTTTTGTAACTGAAATACGTTGTAAAAGATAGACTCAAGCTCCGCTCTACCACTCATACCTATCTAAATGAATAAGGAAGCAAATAATCAAGCTAGTAAGTTACAATACATATAAGTGGAGCGAGTCAAAATGCATCATCAGATCAATTTACCCTCTTTTCTTGTTTTAAATAATTTTCCGTTCTAAACAAAATTTTTAAGCATTTTATGCATTTTTTCGGTTTGATTAATAAAACATCTTCGTTTAATGAAGTTGATGGAGTCACTTGTGTGTCATACAAATTGGACTTAGGTTCTTCAAATATTTGCCGATTAAAGTCAAGTGAACCTCTATGTCTGAATGCTCAATAAAAAAAAAAAAAAAAAAAAAAAAAAAAAAAAAAAAAACGATTATACATTATAAATTTCGGTTACATCTTCACTGGCAAAGAAATACCATTCATTTCTTAGCTACAGTAGCTCGTAAAACTTTTATCTGACTAATGGAAAAAACATTAGATTTGTAAATATACTGCATAGCCAGCCGAGTATTTGTTTTGCATTTTCATTCCCCTGCCATGCCAAAGTCGCCGTTGCATGATGATCTCAGGAATCCATTTCACAAAAGAACAAGGGTAGAATCATTTTAAACTAACACATAAGAAGAAAAAAAAATCGGGAAGGACGATTGATACGACGATTCCATCAGGTGTTCGAACGCCGCATTTTTGGTCAACCCCCAACCGAATCAACAATCGGACGCCTCAACCCTACCGTGGAAACTTTAATGAACGGTTTCGGAAGTCACTCAGGGTGCACAATAATTGCAATAATTATTCCGATTCCTTAACGGAAGCTGACTTCGAGTGCGATTGCGGGGAGGGGGGGGTAGTCGAGGGTGAGGGAGGAGGAAGGCCCAAACTGCGCCAAGGATGAGGACTTCGGGAAACCGGGCGCATCTAGTTTTTTATACCTCGGCGTACAGTGAAATCGTTTCTTCTTTGATGTAAGAACGTATCTCGATTTCCACGTGAGCCATGTTGTTAGTGCTTCCCAAGGCTTAAGTGAACTTATAGATACGCCCTTACGCCAGAAGAATGACGAAATGTGAGTGATCGGACAAAATGTGAGGAAATTCAAACGTTATTTATGTTAAAACCCGTTCACTGCCTAATTTTTCAGGGGACCCCAAAAGATTTTCCAAGCACTGATTCTAACGAAACTAATTTTTTTAAACAAATTTAAAGTCTTCTCCGATCAAAATTGGACCATTGGCGCCCATACGTATGGAATGTCCATTGTAATGGACAAATAAGGCAGTCATTGAACTTTTATGATCCCGTGAAACGTAGGGAGTGTGAGGGGGGGGGGCTGTCAAGATTTTGGAAATTTTTAAATAAATCCAATTTTTTGCAATGACGAAAATTGCATATATATCTCCAATTTTAAGAAACATCCAAAGGATGGACCCCTCTCCCCTCCTCTATTTCTTACTTTGTTATTAGAGTTTATTGACTGGCTTTGTCCATTACAATGGCCATCGATTTTCAAAAAATTGTCAAGGGCGCAAAAAATTCCGACTGACTTCTTCCAAGCGAGGAATTCACCGTGGAGACATAAGCTAACAGTAGGAACCTTAAAATTGGAGAAGAAGCTACTCGGCTTTTTATGGCACGAACATAAACAGAAGTATTTTAGCTAATCCAGAATAACTAAAAAATTACAATTTTGAGGTAATCTTGGTCGATTTCCAAATTGTAAGAATGAAAGCGTTGCTCTTGACAAAGGCCACTGTAGACATCAGTCGTTTAATAATAAAACAAATCGTAACAATTCCTCCGATTTAACGAGATTTTCAAGTACCCAAAATGAATGTCCATTGTAATGGACAAAGCCAGTGAACTGGTTTTAATACAAGACACAGAGGTTTAAAAGTGGCTGCATTGCTTTTCTGGTAAAATGTCCTTTAAGACGTACTGCGTGTGATGTATAATATAGCGAAAAGTAGCATGAAAATTTTCATTTTTAGACAAAAATCGCTAGTCTAACTGATTCGTTCCACTGTGCGGTGCGGTGATAGGGATCGAATAGCATCAACCTATTCTCACACATCCCGAACGAAGGCTCAAGCCTGGCGCGTGAGAGAGATTTCACCACGAAAGGTGTGCGCCGAAACCTTCGATTTAAGGTCCCAGCGTCGTTGCCAGATATTTCGATTCTGAGGCGAGTTCGTTACAGGTGGACAGGTGACTGATCTGAAAATGAAATGGGGAATCAAAAAAAAAAAAAAAAACCTTTACTTATTTAAGGCGATAAATTTTAGAAACCGTGCACTAAATTGTTTGTGCCTCAGCACATTATTTTTTCACCGCTTTTCATGTGTTATATATCCAAGTAGAAAATCACTTTTGTGGATAAGACGAAAAAGCTGAGACCTGGATGACCCCAGCCTATTTTTGTCAGACTACTTAATCGAGGAGCTATTTGTTGATCTTTGTATACTTAGTCATTAGAAAAAGCAATTTTTATCACGTGATATATCTAATGCCTTCAATTTTACGCGATACATCTAATCATGCACCTAGGTACGCTTTGTTGCGTTCTCGATGTTATCGGGATTTCTCACGAGCTGTCGAGCCTTGTCTCGAGCGCCGTGATACAGAAGTTAATCGGTGTGTCAACTCTCTCATCTGTAACTAGACAAAAAAAAATTCACCTCTAAAATACGCATCTATCTTGATCGGGACATCAATGGCAGGCTTTCACGGTCGCACATCCCGAGTTTCTAAGGCAGAGAATTCTCTATCGAGAGTCACCTTAGTACTGGCCAATAATAACTGATAAACAAAGAAATAAACAATCTATTTAGCAAACAAGACCCAGATCACCGGGTAGACTTTTTCTGGAAAAACCTGAAAAGTTCTTAAAATATGCCTAGCGACATTCATTAAAATTTCTTCTATTGATAATATGAGATGTTGGGTGAAACTTGCAAGGGGTGTGAAATCCTGATGTCTTTGCCTCACGCTTTTTTACTCCTTTTCATTCCTTTGATAGATTAAACAGATGCAAATAGTTGAAAATTTGAAAATTTTTCAAAGTTGTAAAGTTATGCACACTCAAAGACTACTCAGCTGAAAAGAAAGTGTGGGCTCACGTATTTTGGTCAACAGTAGGAATTCTTTTAACATAACAAAAGAATTTTACAGACATCGAAAGAGAATTCTACCTGTATCGGTTCAATTTTTTATTCAGTTTCTAAAAGGACTGTCTTTGATCCGAAGATATCCTCAACAAATAGCGAGGCTTTGAAAAAAATCAGTTTCTGTATCTTTATGCAGCTATTAATTTCTCAGAAAACTTACATCGCAGATTCAGCGTTTTGTCTGTCCCTGCATCAGCTGGACCCCTCCACATATCTACTCGCATCAAATGGTGACTAGACAAGATCTAGACTAGGAGACAAAGTTTTTTTTCCCCTTGCGTAGAATTTTGTGAAGAAAACGATCCAACCAACAGAAATGCCGGAAATCAACACCTAAACAAAATATTGACAGGTATTTTCAACACAGATCATATATGAAAGTTAGGTAATACAAATGATGCCATTTGAATTTCTTCTACTTAAGCAGTATTAATTTTAAAACCGTATATCTTGTTCAAAAGTGGATTTCCAGACTCTCCGTTCTATGATTCGTATCCCCCGTTAAATTTTGGAGGGAAAACCCGCTGCGTGATGTCTGAAGCCACGCCCTTTCTAGAGGCCCATTAGATCTCAACTTGGCCAAAACGAGTAGAGATTGTATAGGTACCTATCCCTTGGTCAAACACGAGTAGATATTTTACTGATTTTACTAGACTATTCATTCTTCCCAGTTGAAAATCAACTTATACCAGTAGAGATTTGACAGAGATTTGTAAAACGGATATTATTTTGTGTGATAAGCCGTTTAAATTGTAAACTTAAGTATAAGTTTTAAGATTTTTTAATTAAAATAGTTGGATCTATTTATAATTTTGAAAATTATTAGTTTTGTTCAACTTAAAATGTTTATGAGACAAAAACAAAAATATCAGTAAATTACAAAAAATATGCATATTATTACATTTTTAATAAGTTTGTTTCTATATCGTTTACGTCTTTTACCTTACCGTTTTTACTCTATAGAGTAGAAAGGATAAAGATACTACGTATATGTCTGCCTCGGATGTTCGGTACTGAATTCCAGTGGTTACGTGATAACGGCTGGGGTCAGGTCGCCACTCAATTTTTTACTTGTTTTATGAGCTTTTGCAGCTGAAAATGAGCTGGTTATAGCTCGAGACGTCCTGCCTTTTAGTGTTTTAATCATTTTTTAGCCTTGTTTACCCATATTTTAATTAAATATCCTCTTCATTCTAGTAGAAAGTATGCTTGCTACTCTATTACCCTTTTCTTCACCTCATCTTACCCTCTTCTCAGATGGGTATCGCTGAGTGTTGTGAGGGTATATCAGAGTCCACCTCCGGAGAAATTCCACCGACCGAGCGAATCGGCAACGTTGCGTTCGGAATCAAAGGGTCATCAATTATTCACGTTACTCTCTTACGGATCGGAAGCAGATATAAGGCAGATGCACCGGGCACCCCCGACGAAAGTCATTGTCCGCGCCGCGGAAAGAACGGCTCAAGAACCAGTTCGATCGCGGCGGCACAAAAAGCGCCTCCTTGGCCGCGCCCGGTGCGAGGGTGGGTGTTTACCCATGCGGTGGCCGGCGCGTCCCTCAAGATTGACTCCGGCCTTAATGACCCGGTTTTTTTCCTGGCCGGGCCGATTTTCAGGAAGCTCCGAGTTCCACCCGGAACCAGGAAGGGTCTCACCCTTTCGGATTCGGACGTCTCCCAGAGGCGCGGGCGGCGAAGACGTGGTTCTTGGGAAACTTCGGTGCACCCTTCAGGGATCTGAGCGTGGGAGGATGCGGAAACGCTGTGCTTTTGTTCTGCCATTTTTCGGGTTCAGCCCTGAGTGAGGCTTTGCTTAGGTGAGTCAAACAAGGGGTCTGTAGTCAAGGTATCACTGAAAAAAAAAAGAATCACAATCTTAACATTACTCCTGGTAGATTTTGGCACCAGTTATATGAGCGGCTACACTAGACAGAGGTATGGTTGATCCAACCATTCTTTCAGCTGACCCAACCGTATTTCTAGCTGAAGCAACTTCTCTTATGACTGGCGCCAAAATCAGCCAAGAGTATAGTTGGGACTGTGGTACTTTTTTTTCTGTGATACGAATTGAAGCATCACGCATCATATATTCTCCTCGATCTAACATGAATCACACAAAAGAAAGTATGGAAATGAAATTCTGTGCTTGCGATGTTTCAAAATTTTCGCTACCATTATATTTTTTCCAGGTAAAACAAGTCGACTTTTTAGCTTGAAATTTATACACTAATTTCCGGTGATTGAGAAGAAAAGTCAAGGAAAGTTGCAAGCGAACTAATTCTAGACTAGTTCTCCAACGAATAAAGGAAGTATGGCAGGAATTCTACGGAGGTCTTTGACACGAGGAATGGTGATCGTAGTAAACCTCGGGTGGTTTCAAAAAATTTGAAAACACTTCAGAGACGTGCCTTTATAAATTATTGGAATAATTTTCATAAGGAAAAACTATAAAATGAGGGGCTTGGAGGACAAGGCGCAAAAGTGCATTTTTTGAAAAAATTGAGTTATTAATGATTTCAAAGGAATCTAATCTTAATGCTTATTCTGGGAAAAATTTGCTTCCGAATGCCAATATTTAAGCATCAAAAAGTCAGTTTGAACTTTTCTTCTTCCACAAGGATCTATGCAATTTTGAAACTTCAAACACATATCTCTCGAAATATCGAAAACTGCACTCATGCGCCTTGTCCTCCGAGCCCCTCTAAGAAGCATCAAGTACTTTTTTCATATTTTTCACCAACTCTCTGTTAAGATTTCAAAGAAAGAAAATAATGAAAAAATAAACAAATAGAAAAATAAAATTCCAATATGCGCGGCTCATATAAAATACCAGGATTAACACAGGAGTTTCTGTTACATCCCAAACCGGAAAGCCTTCAGTCGATTCATAGAAATTTTGCTCTCCGCTATCCGGATTGATCGAGTTTTTTCTCGAAGTTCTTGGAAAATTAATTATAGTTCTCTTACTCTTCATCACGCACACCTTCATGCAAGGTGGTAGTCTGTGCAATAAACAAGGTGTGTTTGCAGTTTTACCTCTAGAACTAACCTACTTTTTCCATTTATAATATTCGCTGGGCATTTTTGGTATGATATATTTTCGTCTTGTCTTCTTGTGAATTCAAGCTCACAGGTTGATATCATCCAGTTCCTCTTTCTCTTCCAGTTATTTTTTTTTACCAGTTCTGGAGGATAGCGCTTCAATGATGCTATAATGTATTAAAATCATGCAAAATAAACCTTAAAATTACAAAAATGACGAACTTTTCTCCTCGTTCTGCAAAATTGTCAGTTCGCAAAAAATCGGTATTATTAGCCATCGATATACATCTCTCCTACTTAAAAAGTAATGTCAAAACTATTCGGACTGTCTTACAGACGCAAGAAAACCAAATTCAAAACTTTTAAAATTGCGTGGAATGCAGGCGGAGTTTCTGGAAATCCAAACAAAATATTCTCCAACCAGAATCACGACTTTATCACGCCTGTTTACAAATATTTCTCTCTCCAATTTGAGTTCAACCATGATCATGGAAAACTATGAAACAGTCATGGAATATGACGTCCGGACCATATCTCACATAGTTTCAAGATTCAACAGAACTAGTATACCGTACCTAGAATTGTAACTTGTTTATAGCAGGTGCTGCTTTCTGTTGATGCGAGCTTCTGAGAACACAACTAATAACCCTCATGATTCGTGATGGAGATCGATAGATTTATTTCCAATCATCTAAAAGGGAAGCAGTCATTTGAATGCCGCATCTGCGATAAAGCCATCAACTTACGTGACATTGGTTACCTAATGCACAAGTGTATCACATGTATTATATACATTTGGTTCATTCATAAAATATAAAGTTTACAGTTAAAAACAAGCGGAAAATCTCTAATAATTTTACATAATTTGGGATGTAGATACTGATTTCAATATAAAATTTCGCGAGAAACACGATGGTGCTACTGGTTTTCTTTTAGTCTACTTAAGAGCTCAAAAAAGCTCTCAAAGTTAAGGCCGTGATGGAGGGAATATCCCACGCTATCCTAAGAGTCCGCCTCTTTATCAGGACAAACTTCCTACGCAAAGATGGGGAGCAAATACTTCAGCAGGGCCGCCGCGTTTTCAGTTTTTAAGTCCCCCAACAAAATGACAACGCTGCTAATGTATTTGCTCCCTATCTTTGCATAGAGAGTTTGTCCATAGATAGATGTAGACTCTCAGGGTAGCGTTGGATGTCCCCTTCATTGCGGCCTCAACTTTCAGAGCTTTTTTTGCGCTTTAGAGTTGATTTAAGAGAAAACCAGTGTCTCCATCGTGGTTCTCTCAAAATTTTACAAAAGAACAAATGGTTGGATCGCAAATTCTTTACACATGCAAGAGCTCTATTTTCCATTGAGGGGCTCGGAGGACAAGGCGCATAAGTGCAGTTTTTGATATTTCAAGGAATACGTGTTTAAAGTTTCGAAATTACATGGATCCTCATGGAAAGAAGTTAAGACTGACTTTTTGATGCTTAAAAATTGGAATTTGGGAGCGATTTCTTAACAGAATATGCATTAAGACTAGTTTTACTTGAAATCATTAATACTTCGATTTTTTCAAACACTGCACTTATGTGCATCGTCCTCCAAGCCCCTCATTTTATAGATTGTCCTTTCAAAAAAAATTCCAAGCTTTTACAAAGGCACGTCTCTGAAATTTTTAAAAATTTCTGAAACCACCCTCGGTCTATTCTGAGTACCATTCTTCGTGTCAAACATCTCCGTATAATTCCTGTCATACTTTCTTTTTTCGTTGGAGAACTAGTCGAGCTAAACCAGTCGAGTTGGCTTGAAAACTTCCTTGATTTAAGAAATTGCACTTGTGCGCTTGGTCCTCCAAGCCCTCCATTAGCAAATTCAAGAATTTAAAAAAAATTCCTGAGAAAGCTCACTCCGGCAACCCGGAATTATTATTGACCGCAGCGCTGGGGCATTCTTAGCGGAGACATCTTCATTTCCGGTCGGTTATTACTACCAGTATTACCACCATGACACTGATGAAGAAAGTAGGCAGGTAATGCTGGTTTTTATTCCGTTGCAGCGCGTATCGAACCAGGTGCATGGGGTTTTTTGCACCGCCCTGTGCGCCTGCGCGGGGCCGCGAGCCGGAAAATGTGCATCATCTCTCCGAGACCGAGTGACAGCCGTGAAACACACATTTCGCTCCAGACTTAATCCAGACGTCCTTCCTTTATGCGCCTCGAAAAATTATGCACCAGCCGCCCGAGGAGAGCCCGGAAAGAGGTCACCGTGCCCCCGATTTTTCGGGCCGCAACGGAAATGTTGCACAATTCGTCGTTTTCTCGCGAAATAACGTAACTACATTTCGATGTCGTCAGATTAATGGGTCAGTTGCGCTGGTCATGGCATTGTGTTTTGATGTTTTATTCTTGCAGATTGACTAAAAATAATAAGATCTGCCGAAACAGCAACTTTCTAAGTCAAATATTAACCGATAAATCGCGCCTTGAAAAACTCGATTTATGACGTCATCTACCTCGGTAGTACATACTATGTTATGCATTCCCATGGTGGATAAGGTCAAAAACCCGACTTTTCGAAGAACGATATCTCGGTTAATATTCAAGGAGAAAGTTGCTGTTTGGACAGATCTTATTATTTTCAGCTAATCTACAAAAATCCAGCATCAAAACACCATTCCGTTACCAGCGCAACTGGCCCATTGCATTTTCACATGGACAATTTTAAAAACTTCGAACTTAAAATTTCTCAATTTATCTTCGGATTTCATAAGAAAACCAGACAAGTTTCCGACGACAATTTTCCTCAGCACGGTAGAATTCTGACTAAAATTAAAGCGGGAAGTTTTTCGTTTTAATTCCGTTGAGTATTCTGTCTCTTTCTTCTCCGCTTTGAAGTTTTTATTTTTCACGGAGCGGCAACAGGGGTGTGGATTGCACGCTATATCTCCAAATTGCAGCGAGCAGATGCTGGATCCCAATGTTTACCGGGGCGGGAAGCTGCGTTTGGTCCTTGAAACCCGTATAAAAATAGCGTGGCAGCGCCGAAAATAAAAGGGAAAAGTGATGTTTTATATCAGAAATGCACTTATATATCAGTGAGTGTACACAAACGTGCCCTAAATAATAATAACCGGCACACGCCCGGACCTCTCACTCCTTTGCCGCGGCCCTTCCTAGTGCTATACTCTTCAAGAGATGGTGAATATGTTGAGAAAGTACTTTTTAGAGCAACACGGGGAAAAAATGGATTGCTGATATAACAATTAATTTGTTAAAACAAATATTTCCAACATGTTTCACACGTACATTTTACAGTAGTGGAAAGCTAATTTAACCAATCGGGTGGTTAAATTAGCATTTTTGTACTGTAAGCATTGGAACGTGTCGGACAATTTTTTTAACCATAAAATTTTTAATTAAGTAATTTCATTATATTCCGTGAAGAACCGAATTATCTACCTATCAACTTTTAATCATGATTATCTTAGAATCTCACAATGTGCATTTCAGAAGGCACTTTACAAAAACAACATTTATACATTTTTGATAAAGTGGTTGTGCACTACACGGAATAAAAAAATTAGGCATTGTTAATAATTTACCTGACTGGACTTATTTTGAGACTAAAAAGATCCCGGTTCTCTCTAAAAGCATTCCAAAGAGGCAATCACTGATAGTGCAATTTTGCAGGAGCTTAAAAAAAAAAATTCAAAAATTTGAATCAGCTTTTTCTTAACATTACCAAAAGTGAATTCTAAAAAATCGATCTGAAGAAATGCAGAAATCCTAGGGCTGATTTTTTTGCGGGAAAACAAGCACTTTCAACTTAGGATGAGTCATGAGTCATATTAAGTGACACTTCCGTACTTGAGTCCGTTCTATACGACTCTGATTGGCCGGTGTGGTACAGTTTCACCTCATCGACGCGCGATGGGTGTTACGTGGCGGTGAGAAGTGCTGAAAAAAGGCTTTTCCTAGAATTTGGGCCCGATCCATAGGTACGCGTGTGTAGAGTTTTATTTCCTTCTTTTTTGTGGTGATGCCAAATCGAACAGGTCTGGAGATCGTAAGAACTGTCTCAAGTGTCTTAGAGATTACCAGCCGAGATTATATCACACCCCGCAGTATAATGAGCAAGATCCTGCCAGGTGTTGTCATTGAATACTTCGGGCTCGATGACGATCATTCCTAAAATTAAGAAATGTCGGTATTTTTTAGGGAAAAACGGGCTCAAAAAAATTGCTGAATCTCAACCAATTGAAAACCCTCACTTCATTTTTGAAAAATCGAAATTTCTGGGGTTTTTTTATTATTTTTCACAAATGAACAAATGTTTAAAATGAAGTTGGGGGTACGCCCTCTGACCACTTTGAGGTCCAACCCTCGAACCGCTCCGTGCCTCACGTGTTATGCGTTACGCGTTTCTCATATGATCTTATAATACAAAGTAAAATAAAAGTACAAAGTAAGACGATAAGAGTAAGATAATCGGTTTCACGTCCAAACGATTTGCACTTGAATTTCACTGAGGAGAGAAAATTAATTTTTTTTAAAAAAAATTAGTAACAGATTAATGTAGCGCTGAAATTTGCATGTAGGCCGTGGGTCATTGGCCTTCCACAGCGCTGCCTATGTTGCCGTGCTAAGGAAAAACGCCGTATGGACCTTCAGACGTTGCCAAATTTGTATCCGTAAAATAAATCACGACTGTTCGAGAAAATTTTTCAACATTTTTCTTCCAATTTTTCGGATAATTCTGTTCGTACTTTCACAAAAAAATCCTCAAAATTTCAAGGAAAAATGTTCATAGTTTTCCTCAAAAATAAAGATTTTATCGAAGGAAATTTGACAACTCTTAAATGATCATACGGCGTTTTTCCTTAGCACGGTAGTATGGATCGCACTGCTTTTGCGATACATCACGGCATGTTGTCTGCACTAAAAGTCTCCATCTCCGGGTCAAAAAATTACCACAATCGGAAAAAATAGTCCGTGTGCGAAAGCACGGCCAATGAAACGAACACGGCGGGAGTTTCTTGTTTATGCAAGATCCAGAGCAGACTCCCAAGCGTCATCTCAGAGCGGCATAACCTCAAAACGATAAGGTCAGGGCCCGCGCAGTGCACAGCTTGGCGGGGGTGGCCAACAAAATAGATCATTACCGCGGTTTTCTGCCAAAACGTGCTGATTATTAACTAATATCTCTCGCAAAGAAATTGAACCCTGCGTCGATTATTGAGAGTTTTTCGGTGGGACAAAAGAAGAGTCCGTCTCAGTATTACGTGTTGGCACCCACAGGAATGTCTTGAGGCGAGGTTGGTGATGAACCGCGGGACAGCACTTTTCCTCCACCCTAATGACACATCAAAAAACAAGTTTGTTTTAAAAATTATTTTTTCCGGTCTTTAGGAGATATTTTCTCCAGAAATAAATAAACATTTTGTTACGCAAGTTTAGAACACTATTTGGGTATTTTTACTTCTGGAAGACCTTTTTTTGAAGTTACAATTTTATTTTTTTTTTTTTTGGAGGGGGAGGAAGGGTGTGAAAAATAAATGCCTTAAAATGGTTTTAAAAGAACACATACATATATTTTGAACAAAAAGTTTCAATAATTTTATGAACCATTTAAGACTGTTTTTGAATTAGTTTAAAAAATGCCATTTTATAACTTGTAACGATAGGAATTTTGTTCTTTAAGAATTGAAGAAAATGACACTTATTAATTTCACCATTATTACCTCTCAAAGCGTTTTAAAGTTACATTTGAGATGTCCAAATATAGTCTCCTCGTTTAAAGAAAAGTGCTTGAAACATTTTATTGTCCTCAAAGATATTTTTAAAAACATATTTTGAGCGTCAATATGCTATTAAGGGAAGAAAGGACCCAAAGCAATTAATTATAAGCATTACCACGTTATTATGACTGCTGTTCACAAAATTAACTCAACGTGCAGCCCGCGTCAATGTTCACGCTGAAAGCGGTTAAATGGCACCTTTTGAAAGTTTCCCAGCGTTGAAAGCGAGCAGGTCTACGGCCAAGAAGAAGACAATATAAATATCACATGTCCGTTCATTTTGAGCCTTGATGTTCTTTTAAGTTCCTAATTTAGTAGGTTATTTTAAAAAATGGCCAGTGGGCTTCTCTACTCATACCTACTCTATTTTAAAGTAAATTCATTTACTGGGAACGTCATTCAGTGAAATCATTGGGCAACAGGGCAGTCAAGGCAGTCCCCCCCCCCCTTATGATTCTATAGGATCAAAGAGCATTCAATAGCATTCAAATAAAAAGCGCTTCAAAATCATTTGCTGAAATTTAACATGCTTGACTGTAACGCATGTTTTTTTGGCAGTCGAAGACACAAATCATCGAACAGCTAACTATTTCTAATCGAAGAATGTTTAGTGGCTTACATCACAAATTTTCCAGGCGTTGTACCAAAGTGCGTACATCTTCTATGCCTTCTTTGAATTAATCTCTTAATATTAAGTATTAATAAAAAGTACTGGCAGTTACCACATAGAATATAAATGAAAGCCTCCAGAGATTCCAGCATAATTTGATAGTTTTTAGAAAAAGCTTTCCAAAATTCTGACGGGTCTTTATTATCCAAAAAAATGTTACTATTCGTACGAATTATTTCTCAGCAGTTGGATGTTAATTTGACATTTTTTATCCTTGAGTATAACAAATAAATAATTGAAATAATTTGCTTGCACAATATCGATTTTTGAACTCGGACTTTGAATTGTTTTGATTTGTTTTCTTTGTTCCATGGATGGTTACAATTCGATTACCGAAAATAAGCTCAAACATTTTGTGCGTTGTCTTATATTCTCCTCTGCTTTATTTTGTTGACAAAGCACCACGCATAATCATCATTATCTTTTAAAGTTTGTGAGTTTATCATTTATCAACCAAGGGGAATACACATAAACTTTAATGACATTATGTTGCATACTTCTCTGGTAGGAAAATGCAACAATAAAGAGAGACAATAGGGCGACTAGAAATGAGGGACCTAGAGGACAAGGCGCACAAGTGCAGTTTATGCCATTTCGAAAAATACGTGTTTGAAATTTCGAAATTACATGCAGCCATATGGCAAAAAGAAAGTTCAAACTTACCTTTTGGTGCTTAAAAATTGGAATTTCTGAGCGAATTTTTCACAGAGTATGCATCGAGACTTGTTACACTTCAAATCCTTAATATCTAATTTTTTACAAAAACTGCACTTGTGCATGCATACACTTGTCCTCTGAGGCCCTTAAATGTAGTAAGGCTGATGTTGGTTAAAACTGTTGAATCGATGTTTATGCCAAAAATCAGGGATTGGGATGTGTCACATTTCTCCGCTTCTATTCTTTAAAAATAAACATAGGCTCTCGGACCAGAGTAATGATTCAAGTAGGCAACAGTATTTACTTACGACTAGAATCTTTTCGCAATTTATCTCGAAGCCGCGCGTTCGCTGCCGTTAGTCCTCGGAGCGGTAATGAAGGGGCGGGGCCGTCAAAATTTATGAAGCGCGCATCGGAACTGAAATTCAGGTACGCGAAGCACACGAAAAGAAAAAACAAAATCGATAAAAGGGTTATTTTTGCGAGCTCTTTTGGCAACTCACGAACCATTAATATCCGCGACGCCAAACTCAAACATGCATCAATTTCCCGGTCTTATCGTTAGCGTTAATGCCTCGCACATTGTTGCGATGAAACATTGCTTTTACTTTGAACCCTGTTCCTCGGGTTCTCGGACAACGAGAGTTATAAGGTCACTTCCTGGGCTTCTCAAGTTGGCAATTTTCTGTTGGTGAGATTTCTTAAGGCGGATCTTTAGTTTTGACGCAAGCATTCTAGGTACGGGCGATGGATTTCAAATTGAAACTGTTAAGGAGTGGTTTGGAAATACCGATATTTAAGCGCCTAAAATCTCAGTTAACAGCAACTTTGACGCATAAGTCATTGCTTTGGATGGGAAAATCGAAACGAAATCCACACCGTTAAACATATCGGCGTGGAATTCGGAGTTTATCTCACCTCCGAGTCTATGAAGCGCCAAGACAAACCAAGTAACATGAATGCAAAGTGAAGTTAGCTCCGCACAAAAGTGCATTACACTCCGCAAATTGTAGATTCCACTTCATTTTCCCATCACTCGGGTTGTGGACAAAATAGGCTACGGAATAATCTGTATTCTACATTTTAACCAAAACTAACCCAACATACCCAACCAGGGCCGAATTCACCTACTTGCCACCCATGGGCCTATATTTTGCCGCCCCCTTCTCATTCTTTTTGAAACTCGATAAAAACCATCAAATGAACGTACCAGCGGGGGAGGGGTGCATTTACTCGTGTTGAGCACATTTTCTGGGAAAGCCCTGTCAACACTACTAGCAAAAGTTCACGAAACTTTGCGCGGAAGTTAAGTTCCGTAAACCTATCTCTGTGTGGACAAGGCCTTCCATTCATAAGAAATGAGCGAAAAAATTATGAAAGAACAAACATAAATGTGGTTCAATGATTTTAACCTCCGCCGCCGCGCCGCGTAGACCGCACCGTCCTGGACGCAATGCGTGCAGTATTCACGCAGTCTTGTAGGCGCTATGCGATTCACGCTGACCGCAATGACCGCACTGTGTTTGATGCAATGCGTGAAGCATGCGTGCAGTCTTGTAGGCGCTAATGTGTTACATGCCTTCTTCTTTTCATCTCAAGTCCTAGTTGTCATTTCTCTCAAAGTCGCGCCGATCCAGGCCAAATTGCGAGTTTGGTCTCTCTCTTAACTCGACTTATTGAAGCATAACCAAACCTAGAGTAACCAAACTAAACCTAACCTATCTTAACCTGACCAGACTTAACCTATTCCACCTTAACGAAATCCAACCAAAGACTTAAAGACGGAGTGCTCGTATCTATAAGCACGGGGAAGGAGTGAAGCCATTCTGGCGATGTGGATCCATGCGCGGGAAACGATTTGATTTGAATTTGTCCTCTTCATTTTTCCATACTTCTTCTTCGAATCTCATTTTAAATGCCTAAAACGGACCGATAAATAAAGTTGGGTTTTGAATTTTTATAATAAACCTATTTTGGCTTGGTAACAAGCAGGAATCTTACGGGAATCTCAGATAAAGTTAGTTTCTCTGCTGCTCTAACCAAAATGAGAGGTGGCTTTATTTTCTTCTTCTAGCGCTCCGTCTTTATGTCTTTGATTCCAACCAAACCGAACCTAACCTAAACTCGGATACGTCTAACAATGCAATTTAATGAATTTTTATCCCCGGGCGATAAGGAGATTAGGGAAGGTGGGGGGTGTGACCGATCGCTCAAATCTGTGTTCAGAGAGAAATATCTCGCGGTGGAGATCGGCAATGCCGCCGACGACAGTCTTTCATGTGTGGAACCGCTAATGTGCTGCTCATTTTTCTTGCAGTTTTAATTGCGAAGTTTTTCTTCTGCCAGACAGGAACACTCGGGGCTCGCGGGCCGTGCCGCACCGTGCCGCGGCTGACCTATATGAAGGAGATATTATTTTAGAGGGCGGCGGCGGCGCGGCGGCGAAGAAGAACAAAGCGAGGATAAATTAATATCAACTCCCGGCTGTTGCTCTTCCTCGCGCTGTTCCGGCAAAAATCCGCCATTGTGCGACGATTTTATTGCCAAAAATAATATGCCGAATTTACTGCCGCGCGCAGAATTTTTCCGCCGCCGCCGCCCGCCGCCGCCCCGCCGCAGCCAATCGGATACTACACGCGACGATTCGCCGCGCTGTTGCCGCTTTACGGATGAAACGCACTTGATTTACGAGGCTTCTCAGGACACACGTGGCAATTCTCCTGGGAAATGATAACTCTGCCACAAGCTACCGCTTATGATTTTGAATTTCTTTATCTTTCACCTCTTTTTCTTCTTCTTTCAAATCTTTTTCATTTTTCACCTCTTCAGCCTCTTTCACCTCCTCTCCTTCTGCTGCTTTTTCTCCTCATTCTCCTAATTTTCCTTACGGAATAAATAGACGTTGATGGTAATAGTGGTCATTGAGCGCAACATTGGTCTTTCAAGTCATAAATGCACGTTAAGCGTAACTATGGTCGTTGAGGGCAACAGTGGCCGTGAAGGGCTACTGTGGTCGTTGGGGGCAATAATGATCATTAAGTGCAACATTGGTCGTTCAAGGTAACATTAGTCGTTCAAGACAACATTGGTCGTTCAAAGGAGAAGGTCGGCTTTTTAAAAAAAAAATATTTTAGGGAAAATTTCGTCCAATTCAAATTGAAATTATTCAGCGTGCGAATTCAAGGAAACAAAAACTAGAGCCCGATCAGATGAGCTTTCCGAGCTTGCGAGAGGGAGGAGATTCGGGAAGACGGACCGCTTCCGCTCAGAATTAAAAGCTCATGCTGAGGGAGCTTTAAATTCTCCTTCTTCCTAATTCAAATGTAAGGTCCGAGCCGGGGCTGGCGTGCTAATTGTCAGATGCGCTGACTACCGCCCAGATTAACAGGGCCCCCGGGCGGAGGGTTTATGGACACGCACGGCCAGAAGAACGTCGCACCTTCTAGGGCGGGCGTAAATCGTCCCTGCTCCGTCCCTAAAACAACGTAACTACACTCCTAAACCCGTATTCGTAGTCACTCATCAACCAGCTTCTTGCCTTCGAAACTTTCCTCATTGATGGCGAAACAACGATACCACGTATCGCGGTTTGCGACGTTGCAGACTTTGTGTCATAGTTTATTTTTTAGATGAAAAACTAAATAGTTTTTAAACTATATAGACGACTGCCCGTTTCAACCAATGGGATCGCTCTATTTGCTCGTTGTCTTCTTCGTTCATCACTTCAAAAAGTTGAAGAATCAGCCCGCTGTCTATCTTCATCACAATCAAATAAATCCTTGAGGGTACACTGAAAAAAAAGTAGCTTGGATCAAACTTGGTGATTCTTGAATTTGCCGCCAAGAATTTTTTTTATCCTGCTTTAAGCTGACTTTTTCTTGATACAAGAAAAGCAATGTTCGGTTAAGCCAAAAAGTAGCTTATATTAACCAGAAAAATTCTCGATTTAAGAAGAAATACTTCTTGGCGGCAAATTTAAGATTCTTTTTTTCCAGTGTACCTCGTATTAATGCGTCACCGCATCGAGATTGATCCTAGCGCCTGGATGCAACTATTCGTGTTTTACGGGTGTCCTTATTGCATAGCTAAACAGTTGAAGGCGCGCACTGGTTGATATTCAACGTCAATTCTTGAAAACCTCTCCTGCTTTCTGTGCGGAGAAAACTCTGCGAAAACGTCAAAGAATGATATTGATTTGTTCTCCTTCAAAAAGTCAATGTGAGAGGAGATTTTTGGACACTGCAAACGAGATACGTGGTTTGGTAGTTTCACCGTCAATATGAGCTTTTTTGTAACAGAGTAGTTTTAAGTGAGCTTCAACGTAGCTCTATAAATAGGACAATTTTCTGAATCAAGATTACTTTACGAGTATAATTTTGGATGAAGATCCTTGCCAGTGATTAAAATGATTGAATGGACCACTAGACAAGGTACGAATTTTAGCATTCTGATACATGTTTCTTGACCAAAATTTCACGTAAAATACGATGCGCAGAACGGAAATTACCGAAATTAACTCCTTACGAAGATATTTAATGATTCTTGATGCGTAAATTCAAACCACCCGCGCATGAAAACTCAATGCTCTACGTAATTCGCATCGCGCGCTAAACGTTATCATGACAGTAAGTATCTGCGATTTAAAAATCTGGCAACCTCAATTTTGACGCTTTGGCTCAGCTATAGCAAATTGCTTATAGTTTGAACAACACATGGTGAGAAATGAACATTGCTCGTTTGAGAAGCTTGCTGAAGCCGTTGTAGTGCGCGATTTGACTCACGTAGAGCTTTGAGTTTCTTGTGAGCGGGCAGTTCAAATTCCTCGTAACCAATGTGAAATAAAAACGTTAATATCTTCGTTAGGAGTTGGTTTCATCAGTTTTCGTTGTGCGAATCGTGTTCTACGTGAAATTCTGGTTAAGAAACATGTATCAGATTGCTTAAATTCGTACCTTGTCTAGTAGTCCATTCTTAAGTCTACAACGACCTCTTGTTTCAATGAATGGGATCGCTCTTTTTACTAGTTGCCCATGTTTTGTCGATTACTTTATAAAGTTGAGTCAACCCGTTGTCTATCTTCATCACAATCACACATTATAACTTCTTGAGGTATTACAGTGCGGCACGGCTTGCGGCACCGAGATTGATGCTAGCGCCCGGACGCAACTATTCATGTTCTGCGGATGTCCGTATTGCATAGCTGAAAAATTGAAGGCGAACTGATTTTCATTGAAATCACAACTAAATAAGTGCGTCACGATGAACGGTGCGACGGAGAAAAGAGGTGAGTAATAGACTAATCAAAGGCAACACAAGAGGGACTCGATATTCTTTAATAAAGAATGATTTACTGCAGGAAAAAATATACATTATCTTCTTCAAATTTTTTGAACAATTTTGTTCGCGATGCAATCGAAATTATCTGAAAATCTCAAGGAAGAACGCGCATAACTTTCCTCAAAAATACATGTTTTATTCGGAAAAATTTAGCAACTCTTAAATGTCCATACGGCGTTTTTCCTCAAAGCAGGCAGCTAAGCAGTGCAATTTATCTAGCAAGCTCTTTTGATAAAACAAATCAACTATCAATCCGATGAATTGCGTGCGGTTTTCGAGACTCGCGTGGAAATCAAGTTAGGCTCTTTCGAGGGCCGCGCGGCGAAATTGCGCTCGAAGGAGAAAGGAAAGCGGGATAAAAAAGGGAAAAGAGGCGAGGCAAAGGAGAAATAGGAGACGAATAGGAGAGACGAAAGAAAAAGAAGGGCACGCAAAATTTCAAAGGGCAATGTGGCGGACCCATCGCGTCGCTCTCGAACTTGTATAGTTCATTAAAGCTGACACCTTCTCAATTGTGAATAGTAGTATTAGTATATCATTCGTCGTCGTGGAGGGGGCCTCGGTGCAGCCACCTTAGCCACTCTGTTGCCACGTTTTTAATCTAATTTTACTTTTTTTTTTTTTACTTAATATTGCGTTTTAGCCCTTCGTTTGTTCGCCACATGACTAAAGTGGTGTGGAACAAAATAAATATAAGGAATATTAGAAAATTCCGCGGAATATGTTGAGATCATTTAAGTATTATGTAAATACATTAAGAGGGATGATGGATTCTGAGCTTGCCTTACAGTGTTACAATGCCTCACAGAACGGAGGGGGTGGATGGTCAAAAAGTTATTCAAAATGCCTCACGTGTTACCATGTGCTGCATCTTTACAAAGTTTCACGACTGGGTGAAATGAATAAGAAAACATGAAAACTGTATTTTAGGGTCGGAATATGCGATTTGCACTTGAAAAAACTAATGAAAATAAAAAAAATATTATAGTTTCTACGGGCTTAAAATCGGACAGAAAAATACCTGCACGGATTAAAATTTAACAAAATATACAAATGAAATACGAAATACTTTGTGCACAACGCAAAAAAAAAGACGGTAAAATATAGCCAAATAGCCAACTCTAAAAACTCTAGACTGACTCATGTTATTACTATTAATTTTCTTGTTCTACTCGTCACTGCGCTTCCTCTACGTTTTCTACGTCTCCCTCCCCATCTTTTTCTCTTTTTCCTGATTGATAAATAAGAGATTTTTTTAACCATAAGCGCAAGGTTTGACATCGACGAAAATTGGCCAAAGTAACATTCCAAAACGTACTTACAGGACATTTTGCTCCCCCCAATGGAATCGTTATGAAACAGCGCATTGAATGCCGAAAAACAGCAATTTTTGCTAAAATCGACCCTCAGTCCCACGTTAACAGAAGTATTAGACCCACAAATAGACCAAAATCATGACCAAATCATGATGCGTTTCGTAAAATATAGACCTCCAATGAGCAACTAATCATAGAATTGCGGAATTTCAAGGTGGGCCTTAAAACGGTCCTTATCGAAACCCCTCCCTCCTTGACGCTTCTTTAAGATTGTGCTAAAATGTAACCTTTTCTTCTCAAAATTCTATCTTTTTAAGGTTCCCCACTTGGCAACCGGAGGGGGCAACGGTCCCCGGCTTTGGCCGGAGTCCACGGGGCTCCGCACCGTGGCAGCGTCGCAGCGATGGGGCCCGCCAGCCCCCCTCCTCCTCCGGGGGGCACCGCACCACCCATCCAAACAATAATAGTAACCTTGTTATTTACATTGTTTTTCCCCATGTGTCTTATACGATATACCTGATCAGCACTCTGCCTCTGCGCCTACTCTCATCCTCCGGCTCCGATTGCGCTGTGCTGCCAGATTTGTCGGGAAATCCACCGTTTTCTCGTATGTTCGAATCGGGTTTTGAGTTTGCGGTCCTTGGCAACGGCGGGCACAGGTGTAACCCGGCGCGTTCCGTAAACGCACGCGCTTTGCCATTCGTGGCTGCGAGAGTCGGCTTGTGCGCGCATGGATTGCACCGTCGAAAATACATCGGGCGATCTGCACTCCGGTGGGTGTTGCAAGGAAGGTCCGATGCAAACATTTACTGGAACTGAAAAATCTTCGTTATAAATTTAGCATTTATTAGATTTCTGCTCCAAAAAGTACGGCAAAAGTTTCAACGGGCAATTTGGTAAGGGCTGGGCTGGGCTGGGAGAAACCTTATCCAATGTTTCCTCTTCAAAATCTTATGAATATGTTTTAAGCAACGGTAGGTTTGCAGATCAACTCCTGAACTAGATATAAAGAAGTCACACAGAGTACATGAAAGTGGAATTGTACACATAACATAATTTGTATCTTTGGCATTTGACCAATGGTAATTGTTACCTTCCATATGATTTGAGAGTATTTTACCAGGCTTGTCGTTGCACCACTTCTTAGACTTCGGGTTATTCGCGTTGTAAACCTACCTGCATGAGAGTTTACGCCAGAAACCGATTGTGATAATGGCGATTCCTGCTGTCCAGCCCGCTAGTGTTCGCTTGTAATGATACCTCGAGTTAGGTTAGGTTTCCTTTGATACCACTATTTTAACTCCCGGGAATGCGCGTTGCATACCCAATAAATTGAAGGCAAACTGATAAGACCGATGATCATGTCACTTATCCCTCCTGCTCAGTGTACAAAGTTTCTCTTACAATGAACACACGTCAATTAAAGAGACCACTTTTTTTCAACTTCGAGGAATGCACGTTGCTTACAACGTAGCACACCAGGCCACACTCGTGCGGAGCAAAAATTTGAAATTGCTATCAAAGACCCCGACGCAGATAACAAGCCCTAAGATTTCTCGATATGCAATAGATTCTAGCTACTTTGGAGGCCCAAGGTAGGAGAACCAATTGGAAATGGATTCTTCATATTTTAACACTCAGTAAAGGGACACCAGGTAACAAGTCCGCCTAAGCTTTCTGATGAGATAGATTTCTGATACTACACGGAGAAAAAAACTTCGTGCGTGGGACTCGAAGTTTAGGTCATATGGATCTCTGAAGTTTTCGGATTGAGCATCCGAACACTTAAGGTCCAGCTGCTGAGGTTTGGATCACACATCTGAAACTTCAGTTCTTACGTCTAAAGTACTTCGGTTTTCACATTTGAAGAACTTTGGTTCTCACATCCGAAAAACTTCGGTTCTCACATCTGAAGTACTTCAGATGTAGGAACTGAAGTTTCAGATGTGTGATCCGAACCTTGACAGCTAGACCTTAAGGGTTCAGATGCTCAATCTGAAAACTTCGAAGATCCATATGACCTAAACTTCGGGTCCCACGCACGAGGTTTTTTTCCGTGCACGGAGGCCTGAATTAAGGGAACC
The DNA here is from genome assembly GCF_918797505.1 of Bemisia tabaci. NCBI lineage: Eukaryota > Metazoa > Arthropoda > Insecta > Hemiptera > Aleyrodidae > Bemisia > Bemisia tabaci. Next base: position 38,252,827 of record NC_092796.1, read on the forward strand.
AATCAAGAATGGATTCCTTATGTCTGAACACTCAACAAAAAAGGACTTCAGGTAACAGGTCCCATGATTTCTTGATATGACATAGAGTTGCGATAGTGCAGGAGCCTAAACTATGGGAACCAATCAGAAACGGCTTCCTTAATACTTAACTCTCAGCAAAGAGGGTGACAATTCCTAAGATTTCTCAACACGAAATAGAAAACGGAGCAGCTAGCAGTAGTCCGGAGGCCAGGCGCTGCAGTAGCGACGAAGCACCTCATTGGGAGCCGGGTGTCGGGGCCGCGCCGGGCGGGTTTGAGGGCGAACCTCGCAAAGGCCCACCACTCTTGTCATGTCCACATTACGACCTTCCCTCTTCCCACCGAGGAAATGTCACTTGTACCCGTTCGTAACGAACAAGTGCGTAGGTTCGTCCGGCTCCCGGCCCGGCCCCGCGTGACACGATGGGAAAGAGACGTCTCGCGACTCAGACGGTTCCCATCGGCTTCAAGACGCGCCCCCCCCCTCGCCTTACAGCCCCCCCCCCCTATTGCCCCCCCCCCCTCCCGGCGAGGACGCATCGTTATCTGTTGTCACCGCGGATGCCCCGCGTTTGATGCGCCCATCGAGCTGCTGAAAAGACGACGGGGACGACTCAATCAGTGGGTGCGAACTGCGAGGTCGCGCTTCGATAGGTCGAAGTTCGAGAGCTGTGTTCGCGGCGTCGCGTTGTCTTACTCGCAGCCTTGTCTCCACACTGCCGTGCTAAGGAAGAACGCCGTAAGAGCCTTTAGGCGTTGCCAAATTTCCTCTAACAACTCACTAATTTTCAGGAATATTTTTGAATATTTTTCTGCCAATTCCTTGGAGAATTTTGCTCGTAGTTTGATTTAAAGTTCCTGAAAATTTCAGGGAAATGTATTCCTAACTTTCCTCAAAAATAAGCGTTTTCTCGAAGGAAATTTGGCAACTCTCGAATGTTCATACGGCGGTCTTCCTTAGCACGGCAGCACAGGACGTTTTTGTGAGGTTTGTCCCGGAGTATTTATATAGGGAGAATACGGAAGAGTTGGTAATTTTGAGGTTAGGTTTGGAGCTTTTAGGGCCCGAAATTGTTGCTCCTGGTTGCAAAATGGACGTTTTTCTGCCGAACGGCACATGCATTGAGACATGAGCCCTGAGACCCTTAAGAATATATGCATAACAGCGCTCACTTCAAAATGCGCATAGTTCCGTTTGGAAGAAATACGCCCAAATGTAGTCCATATCGTTGTTTTTCGGACGATGGAACGTAACTAACCTTCAACGATGTGAATTTTCCATTCAAAAAGTGGTTTCAAAGTCCTGTTGTTTCCAGGAAGCTATTGAGCGTTTTTATCTGAAAATTTCACAAATATTTCCTCTTCCTACACGAAAAAATTAGACAAATTTTAGGTATAAATTGTACGGACATGTTCCAGTATAAACCGCACGTTTTAGTCAGTTTAGAAACCTTGGAATGAAGTTCCGTTCATTCATCTAAGGAACCACGATATGGAGCCTGATTTACCCGAGGAAAGGAGCTTTTTAAGGAGCAATTTTTGATACAAACTCGGAAAGGGCTTTCGATTCGATCTATTTCGATGATGGTTGTTGATGTCCGAGAGATCGTGACCCGGAGCTGACGGGTGGAAGGGTTCGGCGGTGGATAGTTCGATGGATCGGACAGGCCGCTGCATGGTTGGACGCGAGTTAATTAACTGTCTTTCTCCTCTTGGGATGCGTATTAAGTTCTCACTGCGGATTCACCTGGAAGATAAGTTCTAAAGGTTCATGACGTCACCTCAAAGCTTCGTAGATACCAAAAATTCGTAGGGTAATCGGATTGATGAGAACCAATTGATTGAAGCGTACCGCTATGTTCATCGGTTTTAGCCATCCGCCTTCAAATTGATGGGTATGCAAGGCGCGTTCCTAAGAGTTAAAATAGTGGTATTTTAACTCTATTTGAGCGCATCTCGAGGCACTTGTGGCGCTAATTTTCCTTCAATTACTACTTAAAAATTACCTAGTTTTATGCATGTTAAGGTTAAAATACTTTGAAATTGTTGCATTCAACATGTTTTTCTATTTATAGGCATCCTCTTACGGGCCACGGCGACAGAGACTTACGGTTGAAGAAGGTGTTTTCGCACCATCCAGAATTTCTGGGGGGGGGGGGCAGATGATACTATTTCCAATTCTGGGGGGCCAGGCCCCCGTGCCCCCCTTCCTACGCCTCTGGGAAACATCGGTAATCGTTCATTCGAACTCCTCGCCACTAGCCGTAAGAATCGAGTCTGTGGCATCAGAATTAGGGAAGGCGTGGTTTTACCGAAGAGAAAACCAATGATGAGGCCATCGTCTCTCCATCAATGAGCCTTAATGTAGCCGCGAGGAAAGATTCGAACGTGTTCAGCGGCGTCGCACGCGTCGCCTCTCCGATGATTGGCTCTTGGCACTTGGCGGGGGCTCCTCGTTGACCTTGTCATCGCGGGTTGGGGCCGCAACTGAGAGCCCCCCCCCCCCCCCCGCCCTCCACGGAGGCCCCCCTTCCCGACGGCCGGGTCCAGCTCAATCAAAAGTGCGGTACAGTGTGTAAGTAGTAAGGTGAAGGATCGGACAGAAGTAATTGAAAAGGTGTAATGGCCGTGCAACGTCTCGCAGCGTCGCGGGGTTGTCGGGTCGGGCAGATAAATCGATCTCATCTTGGAGCATTGAAAATGTTTTTTCTATGGATCGGCAACAGCCGTGGAGAATTGCGCTGGCCGCACGGCCTCGTAGCTTCGCGGATCTCTGCTGCGATACTGCCCTACCAAGAAAAACCACAGTATGTGGTAAAATTATGTATATTTTTACCGATTTTTTTTTGTTTCTATGTTTTTACCCTACACGTCTGGCTGATCAATATCGTGTCAAAATTATAGAAACAAATTGAAAAAACGTGAAAAGTGAAGATGAAAACAAGACTGATCCATGAGACGCCCTGTAATCGGGCCAAAGTCAAAGCCGATTTTCTGCTGACAGTTTATTCTAAATCTACTCTACGCTTTTTCTCAGCAGCGGCCCGATTATTGACTCTATGTCGATACGACAAGACAAGACAAGACATACCCTTTCTTAACCATAGAATTTCGCTATCACATTGTTTCACAAATGTTTGATAGGTTCTTTTCTCATTTTTACATGCTTTCAAAGTCGTGAAGTTTCTTTCGACACTCAAATATTCCTACCTATTCCGTAGGCAAAGCGCGATGGCGTGTAATCTGAGTTAACTTCGATTTTTCACCTTCAGAATACTTAAATTTCGAACTCAGAAAACGCAAATTCCTCAGTTCGAAGCGAGTTGAGCTCCAATATTTTCAATATGATCACCGTGTTCCACATTTCTACATGAAATTAGTATTATGAAAAAATAATAATTGAGGTGCTTACTCGCTCTTCCTTTCTATTGGTCCATTGAGTTCCGCGTGTTGTGCGTGGGTGAATCGCCGAAAAGTTTGCTGTGCTAATGGAGAGCGTCATAATAAACCCCTTAACGTTGCCTAATATCTGTTGATAAAAATCAAATTTTCAAGGAATCTTTTTAATTTTTTCCTTCAATATGACAAGTAATTTCACTCGGAATTTAATCCGAAGTATCCTAAAATTTTAAGGAAGAACATCCATGACTTTTCTCAATAATAAACTTTTCTATTGGTCCATTGAGTTTCGCAGTTTTATGTGGGTGTATCGCCTAATATTTTGCTGCGCTAAAAAAGAGCGTCATATAAACCTTCTGACCTTGCCTAATATCTGTTGATAAAAATCAAATTTTCAGGGAATCTTTTGAATTTTTTCCTCGGATATGTCAGGAAATGTCACTCTCAATTCAATTCTAAACTCTAAAAATTTTAGGGAAATATATAGATGACTTCTCAGAAATAAACTTTTAACAGGTAGAACTGTGGCAACACTCGCATGCACATACGACGTTTTTCTCTAGCACGGCATAATTGATAAGTTTTTTCCGGAGATTCGGCATGCATGCCGAGCGGCAAACTTATTATTTGCATACAGCCAGGCAGTTTCTTTCAATCCGCCGAGGATGAGAGAAAAGGACCTGCCTCCCACCGTCTGACTTCCCCCCCCCCCTCCGTCACTCTCTCCTCCCCCACGCCCTCGTCCCTTGACCCCTAAGTTTGTCTCATCCCCCCCTGCACTCCCAGGTTATCCTGGAGTAGCGCTCCCTTTCGGCCGACATTGCACCATTTATCTTATATAGATGCAGTTTATAGGTGTTTTGGTGCCCCTTCAACGTTGCCAAATCTGGCTATCACACATGGAGGGTTCCCGTTCTGAAGGTGTGGATTTTTTATATCGAGGCACTTTGAACTGACGACGCTGGCTGGCTGATCTACCGGCCTGTTCACGCATCATTTGGGTTTCGAATGTCTTAGCCTGCATTTTTTCTTGAATATACAGGGTTCTTATGCCATACTTAAATCAAGGATGAAGGTCAAGCGCAAGAGTATTGCTTGCAAAAGTTACACATTTTAATTATCATCATCACCATAAGCCTTTTGCCCTTTGGATACTCATTCTATTCACGAGCTAAGTGTACTCAGTTCGCTGATTGTCAGCCGGGTGATTTTAGTCGATTTCGAGTCGAAATATTGGACATTTAGATTTCACGAGAAACCTCTTCCTAAGAAGTACCTACCCTCAGGAAATAGTTGAACCTTCCCGATGCACTTATCGCGATTTTTAAACCATTCGCACAAAAAAAAAAAATTATCTCCAATTTTGCAAACAAAATTTTGCATCAGATCTATTCGCAAAACCAAGCAATGCATCACCTCGCGCTGTGCCGAGACAAAAGAGTAGAAGGCGAAGATTCGTGAGGAGAAAACTTGAAAAAATGAAAATATCCACGCAATCAGATTTGTCTCGATCGAAACGAAACTTTTCCGTGGCATTCCAGTTTTTTGCTTCCGAGAAAAGTCATGAATGAAACTGCATCGGCGGCCGCGTGTGCAATTGTGCATACACGGAAACGCGGATGTAAGAACACGCGGACAAGCAAGATGTTGGAGTAAACTGATCGCCGCCGACGGATGACACACGACAGATGCTCGGATTGAACGATAGCCTCACCCGGTCGTCGGATGTCGTATTGATTCCCAGGAATCTCCGAGGCTCCTGATCGCGGAAACGCTACGAGAGAAGGAAATTTCAATTTTCCACCGGGTTTTCCTTTTCATTGATCCAAATGATCCGAGTTTGCGCTCCCATACCGTGAAAAAGGATGATAAATTTTACCGGAAGTATGGCGAATTTAGACCGCGGTTAACAGAAAGGAACCAACCCGCATCAGATATTGCCAAATTCAACTGAGCACTTCTACAAGAGATCTAATTCCTTCATTGATTCATTGATTCAAGTGATCCGAGTTTGCGTTCCCATACCGTGAAAAAGGATGATAAATTTCACCTAAAGTATAGCGAGTTTAGACCGCGGTTAACAGAAAGGAACCAACCCACATCAGATATTTCCAAATTCAACTGAGCACTTTAAATTTCTACATGAGATCGTCGAGGGAATTTTTCTGAAAATTTTTGAGGAATTTTCTTCGTCCTATGGAGAATGGGGTAAAAAAGGCTAAAATATACACCTATAATATCCGGTTTTACAGCGTAGCTTCGCGCTCTGCGACACCCAATCGCCATTGCCCCATATCCTCCCACAGATCAGCATGCGATTGACACCTCCCGATCTCCTCCACCACTCCTTGTCACCAACCTTTCATAAGACGTCCACGCCGCTAAAATATCAAACCACTGAAACACAGTACGTTTCGAGGCTGTCACAGGCTCATTTACAGTTGCAAAAACCAATTGAAATGTTCTGCAAGTTTCGACTCAGGGCCGGATTTTCCTACTTGCCGCCCATGGGCCGCCTGTATTTTGCCGCCCCCTTCTCATTCGTTTTGAAACATCAATAAAAACCATCATGAGAACGTGTCAGCGGGGTAGGGGTGCTTAAGACACGTTCACTCGTGTTGAACACATTTTTTGGGAAAGCCCTGTTAACACTATTAGCAAAAGTTCACGAAACTTTGCGCGAAAGTCAAGTTTCGTAAACCTATCTCTGTCTGGAAAAGGCCTTCCATGTATAAGAAATGAAGGAAAAAATTATGAAAGAACAAACATAAAATTTGGTTTAATGATTTTAACTTCCACCGCCGCGCCGCGCCGACCACACCGTGTTGGCGCAATGCGTGAAGTATTCACGCAGTTTTGTAGGCGCTATGCGTTTCACGCTGACCGCACTGTGTTTGGCGCAATGCGTGAAGTATTCATGCATTCTTGTAGGCGCTATCCGTTTCACGATGACCACAATAACCGCACTGTGTTTGATGCAATGCGTGAAGTATTCGTGCAGTCTTGTAGGCGCTAATACGAGTTACATGCCGATTGCCGCGCCGAAGGCTTCTCCTTTTCATCTCAAATCCTCGTCATCATTTCTCCCTAAGTCGCGCCGTTCCAGGCCAAATTGTGTGTTTGGTTTCTCTCTTAACTCGACTAATTAAAGGTACTGCCTCTTGTATTACTGAAAGACGACAAAATTAGAAATTACTATACTCTCAGGAAATGAGAGATTTTGTAGCCTTTTCTCGTTTGTAATTTTTTTTTCTAAATCCGATTTTTTTTTATACCTACATTTAAAAAAATTGCAAGATTTGCCGCCATGGGCCGCGGCGCATGTGGCCACCCTTTTAATCCGGCCCTGTTTCGACTTACAATATTCTTGCGATAATGGTTTGTATCTTACCTTGTTAAAGGGGCAATGCAATATACCCAGTCAATACTGATAAGGATTTTGGAATACCTATCTGTGGTTGAAACAGTATTGATTTGCAAAGTGGGTAAACCGTTTATTGAGAATTGATTTGCACATAACACTGCGGATTTGACAAAGAAGCAGACATCAAAGACATCACTCTGCGCGGGCGATCCCAAGAGCCGGAGCAATCTTGTGTAAACATTTTATTTCCTCATTCGAAAGAGATGTTTGGCCCCGGTTTTTCGCACTTCGTCCGCCAGAGAGACGTCTCGGAAGGGAGGGAATATTTTCGGGAGAATATACTTAACCTATTTTCAAACTGGGTCACTTGATATGTCGTGAAGCTCATAAATGGCTAACCCCCTCGGCGGCTGGTCTCATAAGCTATTATGTGGATATCTTGACGTTTCTTTCCTCCGCATGAAAGAAACACAATTTAGGGGCTCAAAGGACTAGGTTCAAACTCACTTTTTGATGCGTAAAGTTAGATTTAGCTGTGAATTTTTCACAGAATGTACTTTTAAACTATTTTTAGTTGAGTGCATAAATATCTCAATTTGTTGAAAACTACACCCATGCAGTTATGCACCCTGTCCTCCAAGAACTTCAATGGACCACTAGACAAGGTACGAATTTTAGCATTCTGATTCATGTTTCTTAACCAAAATGTTACGTAAAACACGATACGCACAACGAAAATTGCCGAAATCAACTACTTACGAAGATATTTAATGATTCTTGATGCGTTAATTCAAACCACCCGCTCATGAAAACTCAATGCTCCGCGTGATTCACATCGCGCGCTAAACGTTATCATGACAGTCTCTTGCGATATAAAAATCTGGCAACCTCAATCTTGGCGCTTTGGCTCAGCTATAGCAAATTGCTAATAGTTTGAACAACACATGGTGGGAACTGATCGTTGCCGATTGAGAAGCTTGCTGAAACCGTTGAGGAGCGCGATTGACTCACGTAGAGCTTTGAGTTTCTTGCGAGTGGGCAGTTCAAATTCCTCGTGACCAATGTGAAATAAAAACGTTGATATCGTCGTTAGGAATTGGTTTCAGTAATTTTCGTTGCGCGAATCGTGTTCTACGTGAAATTTTGGTTAAAAAGCATGTATCAGAATGCTTGAATTCGTGGCTTGTCTAGTGGTCCATTCTGGCACTTGAGCCTTTTTGATCATGATAGATCCACTGGTTATCACAAGATCGTTTATGTGTAAATCGAAGGACATCCAAATCCATCATAAAATATATATCGATTATAAAAGAAGGCACGCTGTTTCACGAAGAATCGATTGTTTTACATACATTTAAATGGAAGACAAACGATGTTGCCAACTTTCAAGAACCGTCACTGCTATCAGGGCTCAGACTCCCACGAACCCTTCGACATTGAAGCGTTCCGGATGGAACGCTATGCCATCTTAAGGGCTTAACAACACTCTTCAATGACCCTTTTCGTCCATATAATTCAACGCTTTTCCGGGCTCATCTCGAGGTGTAGTTACGTCCTTTTGACAGGCAAGGAAGGATGTGTTCCATCGGAACATTTACCGCGAGTCCGGCCATTGCCGGACCCACGGCCGCCGCACACTGGATCGCGTCAATAGGGGAGGTCGGACAAAATTTGGAAACTTTAAACGCTTGTAACTCCGTTTAAACGAACATTTGAGGATCTAAAAGTGGTTCCATTGGTTTCCTCGTGAAATTTTCTTCGAAGAGCACCCCTTCAAATTTAATTTGTGACGAAATAAACATCGACATTTTCAGTTTTAGTCAAAAATGTCATGTCCGACCTCTCCAATTGACTCGATCCACTGTGCGGCGCGGAGAGGCCAGGAATCAGGATTTAAGTGTTGAGGAAGAGCAGGAACGTGGACGCTCGGGTTCAACGCTACACAATTGCAGGGCAAGGAGCGAAGACCACACACAGCTCCTGCCGATCGTAAAAGCATATTTTTACATACGCCAACATCCATATTCCGTGTGCAATGCCGTATCGGTATCAATCAGGTCAGCGCCGCTTGACAGGGCGTCGTAAACAATTTCTTTCCCTCTTGAATTTTCTCCCCTCGTTTTTCGCACTCGGCGGCTTCCGCCTTCGTCGAACCAGGAAGCCCGCGCCCGTCGCGCATTCTTTTGACAGCTCGAAGAATATTCGCATCGCATTATTCGCCACTCATTTCCTGGATCGGTGACGTTTTCCCTCCTGATTCGATTTTCCATCAATCGAGGCTTTGAATTTTTTGGATCCATTAACTCGTCACTAGAGTACCTGGATCCGGAAAGTATGGACACATCGGCAATTTTGGAGGTTATGTTCGAGTAGGTCATGGAGCTCTCAGAGCCCAAAAGAGCAGCGGGCTAATTTTTGCAATTGATAGACAATGCACACGGAGAAAAAAACTTCGTGCGTGTGACCCGAAGTTGAGGTCATATGGATCTCTGAAGTTTTCTGATCACGCATCCGAAAACTTGAGGTCGAGCTGCCGAAGTTCGGGTCGGACATCGAGGAACTTCGGTATGTACCGGAGTACTTCAGATGTGTGACTTGAACCCCTCGGTATAAATCGAAGTACTTCAGATGTGTGACCCGAACTTCGGCAGCCGGACCTCAAGTTTTTAGATACGTGATCCGAAAACTACAGAGATCCATATGACCTCAACTTCGGATCCCACGCACAAAGTTGTTTTCTTCGTGCAATAAACAAAGGGGACATAAGGAGTATGAAGCGATCCTATTGATTGAAACGAGTGGTTCTTATGGACCAAGGGAGAAAATGAAATAACCATAGGGTTTCCCGTGGGATGCCGTTGGTTACTGTATTAATTTTATCTCCTTCGTCCATTGCAACCAACCGCTTCCGCCAATAGGATTCCTTCGTATGCTTCTTGTCTTCTTTATCTATAGCTTTGTCTACCAATTTCCAAAATCAGCCCGCAGCCACCTTTCGAACTTAAATTATCCATGATTTCATATGATTGCAGTTTTCATGGATTTTTCCGCAATTTCCCGGAAACTTTTCAGTTCCCGCCACTTTAATTTCCTGGGAAACTATGATCAAGAGCGTGCATGGTCACTAAGTGAAGAAGAGGACTCAGAGGGTCATGCCCATCGCTGCAATTTCGCCCGAATTTTCTATTCAAGTCTCTTTGATTGGTAATAATGGGATCAAATTTAACGGAAGAGAACCAAATGAATCATAATGTCGTAAACATGTATCGTAATTTTCATCCATTGAAGTTCCTAACATGGCGAATCTGTTTTTGTTTTTCTACCAGGAAAATGTTGATTTTCAAAAAAAACGATCGAGTAAACATCACTGTGTACATGTTTAGTATTTTTTGGAGTAAAAAAAAATTTTTACGATTTTGGAAACACTGATTTCAAGTTGGTCCTCCTACGACTGTATTGGACATTTTCACTCCCCTCCCAGTCCACCTATCGAGCGACCTCTCCTTGTGTGGTATGTTTTTTTGTAGGCCACCACCAATCTACAGTTTCTATATCCTTGGTGATATCATCGTCCTTCTGACGTAAGGGCGTACCTCAATTTCCTCTTGAGCCCTGTTTCACTTATAAATCCATGTTCTCTGAGACTCACAAGGAAATTGAGATACGCCCCTACGTCAGAGCATCGACGACATCCGTCAACTGTTAACGGCGTTAATGGAGGACCCTAAAAGGTTCTCCCAGAAAAATCGCATCCGTGAGACGAAGAGCCGGTGCACGCTCGATTATGCACTTCCACCCCGCGCTGCACGGGAAGAGAAAAAAAGTGCATTTAAATAAACACTTCAATAAATATAAACAACATTTTATCGTAATTTACGGGCGGCGAGAACTAATAATAGATCAAGTTCTGGGCGTCCGGGCTTCCTGCTCGGCGGCGCACCGGTTGCGCCCGATTATGAATTAAATTGATCTCATTTGAATTATACATAAAATGCGAACGTATGAATATCGGCCTCATCTTTGAATAAAATATCTCCGGGCGTTAGATAATGTCACCGGGGTCCGAGCGGGGGAGATATTTTCGCGCCGGGACGGATCTTTTGTTCCGCATTCGATGCCCGTCGATGCGGTCTTCATTTCGCGAGGGGTTCATCGCAAGATTTGCAATATTTGTTTTTCCGTCCGGAATACATGGAGCTGGGAAAGGATTCGCTAAGGTATAACGAATGTCCTCCGATATTCGGACCGCGTTTAGCAGGAAGAAACCAAGCCACATCAGCTATTGCCAAATCCAACTGGTCAGTTTAATTTTTTACAAGAAGACGTTTGTGCGAATTGTTTTGAACCTTTTAAGAAATTTGCCTTGTAATATGAAAAAAATTGATTGAAATGTGCAAAACAAATCTGCACAACCACATTTGTGTAAAAATTCAATTGCCCGATTTTTGGTACTCCCCTGGTACCTCGTCACCCCTGTTGCATTGCTGCATCAGTTTTCTGAGGCACTCAAAGAGTTTCTAATTTGCACCCTTTAAGATTTAATGTAGCCAACTGAAGGCTCTTCTTAAATCCTCTTTACACCAAATCGCAAAGATGTATATCTTGGTTTGTGGCGATGTAGACTTCCATGTCATAATTTAATTTCTCCTCGGAAAACTACCAAACGCAATTTCTTGAAAACGGATGATTTTCATTCCTGTATGATAAATATCTGCGAAAATTTCAAGCCATAGTTGCTTTGGTATCCTTTTAAAAAATGAAGTATGAGTGAAGGTTTGCATGAGTGAAACACTACAACCAATATACGTTCGTTTGGAATTTCCCCGTCAATATGCGGCCGCTTCAGCATAAAAAACAATTTAAGGATTAAAAATGAATTTAGGGGTCGCTGCCAGAACGGCCGTGATCGAAAACCCTTAATTTTTGGAGAGGAACAAAAAAACTGTGTTTCGACTCTTTTCAAAATGCAAACTTCTAAATATATGTACGATGAAAAAAAATCACTGCCCGCGCACAAAACGCATAACAAATTCCAGGTCCTAAGTAATAGCGAGGCGTTAATGATATATTTTCGATATTTCATCGATTGAAGCTATGGTAAAGAACCGATTATTTAGATGCTCTTTGCAAACACCTTATTTATCGATCATCCTTTTCCATAGGTTTAACTGCGGCAGATCAATCGATTCATCGCAAACCACACCACGGCACTGGCCTCGCCTACTTTTCCAGTCGTAGATGCGATGTTACATTCGAGACAACGATACTTGCGGGTTCGGTTACAATGCTGACCGGCAAGCTGATCATTGAAAATGATAGACAAAGAAGACAAAGGGAAATTGGAGTCATCCAACTGGTGGAACTTGGTGGTTGCAATTAACAAAGGAGGCAAGGTAATAAACTAACCAAAAGCAACCCACGTGCGACCCTATATAACTATAGTGTCCATCATTTTCCTCCTTGGTCTATTAAGACCACCCGTGGCACCCGTTTGAACCAATAAGATCGGTATATTTTCTCATTGTCTTGTTTGTCTATCACTTTATGAAGTTCAATAATCAGCCCGCAGTCCATATTTTTCACAATCATAAAACTCCTTTTGGGTCCCTCGTACCAATGCGACACGGCACCGAGATTGATGCTAGCGCCTTGATGCAACTATTCCTGTTTGACGGATGTCGGTATTGCATATCCACAAATTTGAAGACGGATTGGTTCCATTGAATTCAAGAGTAAGTACTCCATTATTGCGTGATGGGACAAGATTGATGCTAACGCCTTGATGCAACTATTCGCGTTCGACGGATGTCCGTATTGCATATCCACGGAATTTGAAGGCGGATTAGTTTCATTGAACTCACGAGTAAGTACTCCAAGATTGCGTGATGGAACAAGCTTGATGCTAGCGCCTGGATGCAACTATTCGTGTTTGACGGATGTACGTGTTGCATATCCAAATTATTAAAGGCGAACTGGTTCTTATTGAACTCGCGCAGTCACGATACGATACCATAAATATAAATACGTTCTTTAAATTTTGGTCAGTTTCCTCTCATTAAATAGAATCACGTGCGCAATTCACATGTATCACCCGACCTTCGAGCGCCGAATCTCAACTGTGTTGAGCAACAACGGGAACGGACGAGCGTATTTTTCGCCGGGAATTTTGCGGGGGTCCTCCACTGCTCCCGGCTGGGTTCCTTGAGCTCGGCGTGTTTACATTATTTCCCGGGAGAGGGAAGAATCCGCGGATCTGCATCTCGATTCACGTAAGCCGCCCGCCCCCGCGCTCAATGTCATTACGAGCCACAAAGCTTCCCCCTGACCTATCTTCTTTTTACGCCGCGCGGCTATTTTTATTTTCGCCCCGCTGCATTTCCGCGGTCGCCGGACTATCGACACGCCATCACCCGCGTCGGCGTCGGCGTCGGCCGACACAGATCCCGACGGAAAGCGTGCCGCCGAACTTGGATTACCTTAACGAAATAAAATCACCATTCGAACCAACATCTATTTTTTCAGTCGTGGGAACTCGCAGGAAAAAAAGACCCAAGGATGGATTTAGGGTGGGTCCGAGGTAAGTGAAACGAGCCACGCGCTGTGAGTCACTTAAATTTGGATTCTCCGGCTTCTTCTGCATTCATTGATGTAACCATATGCCATTTTGGTGCAATTTTAAAGTTTTTACATGAAGTTTAAAATTTTTCAATTTTTGGGGAGTTTTTAGGGGTTTTGGGGTTTAAGAACACGACTTAGCGCGGTGAGCTGGACAAATTCGGATTCAGCTGATTTTTCTGCGTCCATCGATGTATAGAAACCTTTTGTTGCAATTTGTTCCGGGTCCATCAGCTTCTTTACCGGACCACTAGATTTGTGGCGCGAAGTTTAAATTTCAAACATTTTGCAGTTTTGGCTGGAAACAAATATGATTGCCTGCTGTTGATAAAAATGAAAAAAAAAAAAAAAAAAAAAAAAAAAAACAGCCAAAATACTAAAAGAAAATGAATGTTCATTTTTAAAGAATTCGCTTGCATTGAATTTGCTGGTTCAAATCAACAACATTCTGTTATATTTGTCTTCGATCAAAACTGCAAAATTGTTGAAACTCAAACATCTCTAGCGGCGGGAGCCAAACGCCGAGTTCTGGCCGGAAAGGTCGGAGAAGCATACTTTCGTTTCATTTACCTTGAGGTAAATGAAACGAAATTTTCATTTACCTTTTATTACCTTTTATTACCTTTTTAATTTCATTTACCTTTTACCTTCACGCGAAGAAAACTAGTGTATATTTTGTTCTGTATACTTAAGTATTTAGGCAACAGAATAAATGATCAAAAATAGTTCTTGAGGGCTAAAAACAACTATTGTAAATTATTTTCTTACACGTTGTGAGATGTATTAGACTCCTCAACCTCGGGAGACCTGTTTTGATGTTGATGAAAAACCGTCAAATGCGATCATTCTCCCGTCCTTCTAAGAGATGGTCAGGTTTGAAATCATTTGGGTGCAGTTTGTAGCCGATAACCGCAGTTCCGTGGATCGACTTCGCTTTGGGGGAAAGTGCAGACTTCACGTATGATTCTGAAACTTCACAATTATCTTTTGGGGACAAAAAAGAATTGGAAGTAGCCCGGGAAAGTAAGGTTTTGATATGTTCGCCTCATCAAGGAGCACCCTACTGTCGGTCGAACCAAAAGTATGGTTCCACGAGTTGAACAGTGTGGTTGATGTATATGTCGCAGGCAAATAGTAAAATTAGGCATTTTGTCAAATGCCTATATCCCAGGGCCGGATTCACCTACTTGCCGCCCATGGGCCGCATATATTTTGCCGCCCCCTTCTCATTCGTTTTAATTGAAACTCGATAAAAACCATCAAATGATCGTGCCAGCGGGGGAGGGGTGCATAAGACGCATTTACTCGTGTTGAACACATTTTTTTGGGAAAGCCCTGTCAATACTATACTAGCAAAAGTTCACGAAAGTTTGCGCGAACGTTAAGTTCCGTAAGCCGTAAGCCGTAAGCCGTAGTTCTCTGTGTGGACAAGGCCTTCCATTCATAAGAAATGAACGAAAAAATAATGAAAGAACAAACATCTATGTGGTTCAATGATTTTAACTTCCGCCGCCGCGCCGCGCAGACCGCACCGTGTTTGGCGCAATGCGTGAAGTATTCGTGCAGTCTCGTAGGCGCTAATATGTGTTACATGCCGATTGCCGTGTCGAGGGCTTCTCCTTTTCATCTCAAGTCCTCGTTATCATTTCTCTCTAAGTCGCGCCGTTCCAGACCAAATTGCGTGTTTGGTCTCTCTCTTAACTCGAGTGCTGTCTCTTGTATCAGTAAGAGACGACAAAATTAGAAATTACTATACTCTCAGGAAATGAGAGATTTTGTCACCTTTGCTCGTTTGTAATTTTGTCTTTATAAATCCTATTTTTGTATACCTACATTTTAAAAAATTGCAAATTTTTGCCGCCCCTTAGATTTGCCGCCATTGGCCGCGGCCCATGTGGCCACCCCCTTAATCCGGCCCTGGGCAGATAGCGAAATTTTGATAGTCTACAAAATTTTGTGAATCTATGGCGGAGAGCTTGCGAGTTTTCAATATTTGTGAAAAGATATATCATCAAACCTACAAACTATTTTTGTCTCTTCCTCTTGAATTGCTCCTCATATTTTCAAATGTTGAAATTCTAAAAATTCTGTATTCTCTGACAAGCTGAATGTTTCAAGATAGTTGTCCACTCAGGTGCTGAAAATCGTTTATTTAAAATACTATTATGTGATGCAAATTTTTACTGAGAATTTATTCTTCCGAGGCCAATTAATTATTTTGTCTAAAATTAGGAAAAGAATCAGAATTTCAATCTTAGCTAGAACATTTGACTATTTGCCTAGGCATTTGACAAAATGAAAGGTTGGAGGGAAGGGATTGAAGCGGAAATGTTAAGGTGCTCAATCCCCCAAGATTTGTGGTTTGAAAGAGAGCAGTGGAGGTTAGGAGTCGTAGAGCGCGAGGGAGTGCTGTAAAGCGACTTATATGTATGTATTTGACAAAATGCCTGATTTTACTATTTGCCTGCGACATATACAACACCGTGCCCTAGTTCATAATACAACCTGACTCTTTTCCTCAGTTCAGTGAGCCTCGGGTTTAAAATACCTGAGCTAGTCAGATATAGGGCCAGACCTTAGGTCGCCGACGTTTCATTGGAAATTTCCTTACATGTAGACGGATTTTATGACTTTTTTACCCAACTTCTACGAATCTGGATTACGGGAAAGCGTGCAAGGTAGGGCAGCAACGGTGATCACTGGCTTCGAGACGATGGGTGGCACAAATATGATGATGTTCGGGGAACACACTGTGATGAGGTAAAATGCAACCGCGGCGAAAAAAAACAAGGCGGAAAGCAGATTTTGTGAATGACTGATTTTTCGCCAATAAACCAATATTTTCTTTCATTCTCCTGTTATGTCCACGCTCCACTGTCGCGTGCAGAAAAGACAGTGAGTCTAGTTCGCAACTTGATTCCCAGAAAAAAAGAGAGAAACACGCTTGTTAATATTGCCGTGCTAAGGAAGAATGCCGTATGACCCAGCAGACGTTGCGATATTTCTATCAGTAGAAAAATGATTTACTAGGAAAATTGTGAATATTTGTCCTCAAAGTTTCCAGACAATTTTTTACGCAATTTATTCTGAAATATCGGAAAATTTTGAGGGAATATACGCTTATCTTTCCTACAAAATACATGTTATATCTAGAGAAATTTAGCGACTCTAGAATGTTTATACGGCGTTCTTCCTCAGCACGGCACAGTATACTTCGGCAATATCTACTCTCAACCACAGGATGGATATTGTCATGTTGCGATTTGACACGTTGAGCAGTCAAAAATTTCTCAAGTTAGCCGAATTTTACCATTTGGAGGTGATCAACTCCTTTTAAAGTGGCACTGCATGGAGAACAGGATATGAATTCCACAAACATTATATTTAAGCACATTGCTGATAACAAACTTCTGTCACAAAAACCGTGAAAACAGTGGTGCATATCGACCGTATATCGACCGAGCAAAGTGATAGTTTTAGTGGCAAGTTTAGTGCAAGGTTCTAAGACCCGTACCCTCGGTTCAAATGCAACCAGGTTTTTCAAGAGGAAAGGAGAACTCTAGGCAAAGTTTGACTCAAAAGTTTCCTTAAAATGTTCAACCACATAATATCAAAATTTTGACTGAACACTTTTGCGGCAAATTAATTGCTACTAAGTGTGGATCTGTAAAAAATGTGAAAAAAATGTTGAAAGTAATTGTTCTTTTGTGTAGAATGAAAAACTTAATGATGTAAGAAAACGGAATTTCCAATTGACTGCGTTATGAATTCGTTTCTCGCACTGAGGATGCGATTAAATTTGAAAGCATCTAATGCTCTCAATTTTTTTACGAGGCACCACGAGAAAGCTGGGTATAGAGGAGAGAATGTTCCTCCTGAAATGTGGAAAACAAAAGAAAATTCGATATCACTCGCACACTCACGAGTATGTCGTCATAGTGTGACTAATCTGACGGTAACCTGAGTGCTCGTTCAGCAATCAGGTCAGTTTTTTCCCCGATCAATCAATTTTTCATCAATATTTCGTCACTTTATATCGCATTTACTTCCAAAATTTACGTTTTCGCACAAAATCTGATTCCTTTCTTTTCTGTCAAGCTGGAATTTCGGATTCAGGGGAAAAACGTTGGACGAGCATGATATTGAATTTCTTGATTGAGCACGGTCTTACAAGAATGACATCTTTTTTGAAAAATATCTTGGGTAAAAAAGGAAGTGAAATTCATGTAATTTCAAAATTTAGGACCGTTAACATGAAAATGATCGGTGCTTTCAGGCTACGTTAAAGTGATGCATTACCCAAATGTTGTACCTAAAGTATTACTTATATAAGATTTAATGAGAATGTGATTGGTGCGAGGTGAAATCAGTTATACAGGCTGTTCCCGGCAAAGGATTTGAGAGAGACAGAGTTCAAATTAGTGGAGTATTATAAGGATAAGTAGCTACTTCTTCAAGCAAATCTAGAAACCACGCACATTGTTATCTCCCCTTCCATTTTTAAGGTAGGCCACATTACAACTTCTGCGCGACAATAGTTATCTATTTGATAGTTTAGATCTTGTGCACCTCAGGAATATCTTCCATTGAAGTAAATTACGTTAACTGAGGACCATGATGCGGGATATTTCTCCCATTTTAAGCGTCACATGTTCGATAACGAATCAACTATAATGCACTCCAAAATTGTTTGAAGAAAAAAGCGTGCCCAATCATACATGCCAAAAAGTCCGATGAATACTGGTCGGAAATTACTGTAATTGCAGAGGTTGAGAAAAATGATCTATACGATACCGTCGGGTTTAAGCAAAAACGTTGCCGCTGCTATTTCAAAACCTACCTGTCAAAAAACAAGCCTTTGATCCATGAAGAAGACAAGATGGTGATCTGCAGCATAGAAGTCACGTGCCCACAAAAAGCAAGAAAATTATGGAATCAATTGATTATAATTGGCCGAGTGCATTTTAATATCTTCTTTGACTTTATGGATTTAATTAGGTTGTATTGAGTTTCAACATACATTAAATTTCTCTTAAAAACAATGAGATATTATTTGCCTATGAGGTATTCATTTGCCTCGTTGCTAAGCAACTCGATAACACAACTTACGTACTAACAGCGTGACGTTGGCACACGAGGAGCCTCCATGTGTGGATCTAGCAAATTGACAACATTGTTTTTCCTCCATTTATACCTATAGAAATGTATCGAATCTGGGAGGGTGCAGGTACTCCGACAAGAATCGATTATTTAGCATAGGTTTAAATGGAGGAAATCTGGTGTTGCCAAATTGCTGGATCCGCCTCTGGGAGCCTCCTGGAAATCCTGTAAGATATTAAGAATTGTTGACCACAGACAAGAATACCAAGAGTGCCACTTCACAGCGTGTCTTTAAAAGTTGATGCGGGGGCTGTGAGGTCTTCGAAAGAAGCACGAAAACGGGCAATAGTCATCAGGTATTAATTATGTCAAGGATCCGATCCAGCTCTTATCAGCCTCAGACACAAGAGGTAATGCGGCACTTTACGAGGAGGATCATAAGCTCTCCTCCGGCAGGGAGGGAGGAGAGCTCATGGGCGGAAGGCGAGGGCAAAAATCAAAGGAGGCGCGTAGGAAAATGAGCGCGGAGAGGAAGGCGCGTGAAATTCAGCCGAGAGAAGATATTAACTTCCTTGCGCACTCTTAGCGCGGGGTCAAGCTTGGAATAGACAGCGCCTAGACTCGGAGCCCTTTCGCATCTTAAAACTGAAAAGAACAATTATTCGAAGCGATATATATGAAGGAAATAAAAATAACGCGAGACGACGGGGAGGGAGGGGAGGGGCCATAATAAAAAAGGAGAGAAAAGAAGAAAAAGCTAGGCGCGTTCCTCGCCCGGGATAATTTTACGAGCCGAGTTTTCCCGTGCAAACCTGCATTGCAATTATCCGGCCGCGGTTTGGCAACCCAGGTGAGCTAAGTCGCTCCCTCCTCCTAGCCGGCCTCCTAGGTGCATACCGCTTAAGTGCATCCGAAACCAGTATGGAGATACGTGATTTTTGCCGAGGGCGGTGGTCTTCACGGGGGCTTGGCGTCTCTCTCTCTCTCGGTGGTTCCCACGTCGGTGCCTCTCTCTCTTTCTTCGCGACTCCCCCGAGTCTCCTTTTTCAATGTTTCTTTGCAATGTGCATAGAAGAGACTATGCAGTTTGCATTTAATGCACCCGAGAGCAGAGGGTCTCTCTCGTACGTTGCCTCCGCCGTTTCGCGCGCGAATCTTTCGGTGTTTCTCGCCCCCCGGATTTTTCGGATCCCGGCCCCCCGTTTTGGACCCTCTCCCCCGGCATCGCTGTCTCGTTTCCGGTTCCGGTACCCGAATTTTTGGATTACTGCTTCCGGTTCCGTCTCTGTGTGGGTGGGATTGTTGTGATCTTGGGATTCATCGGTGCGCGAATTTGTCTTCGGTTTCGTTGCAGTTGATTGATTTAAATCTGACCGTTCGGTGACTTGACACGTGTGTTTTATATGATGATTTTGATGGAAAGTTTCCAGTGCAGTGACGGGAGAAGTTTACACCATGGGGCTTTTCGGCGCGCTTTGCAGTGTTTCTTCGTCCAGGTAGGCATCTCTTTACAACGCGTCTAAACTTTTGGGACAATTGTTATAGAGATTATTACTCATATCGGCCGGAATTCCGACCCCACTGTACACCATTGACAAAATACGCCTAAATGTAAGGCTTTTTCCATTATCCACGTAACGCACAACATTCCAATGGGAATTCCTTTCATGCCGTCTAGAACATGTTTTACATTCATTAGAATTCCTTTGAATTCAGCCGGACATTTCTATTGTTTTTTTGATGCATAGAGCACTTTGCTGAAACTTAATCGGCACCATGAACGCAACTTTAAATGAGGATAAATAACATTTTTTTACGTTATAGACACCTGAAGATGGGTACCGCTTCCATGATGGCCATCCCGGTTTAAAGAAAAATGAAAAACTAACAAGTGAGTTGTATGATCGGTTTCAAAACATGTTAGTTATCCTTTTTAGAGTTAATTTATTTAGTTCTCACAGAATTTATTGGAATTATCCCGGATTCAGCTAGAGCTCTCTAAAGTAAAACATTCAGTGGAAGTTCAAGACCAATTTGGCGTCTACAAAACTACTTAGCCCAGGTTTCTTTTTCGTCATCGTTCCTCGTAAAATATCATGATATAGAAATATTTACAGTTCTCCAAAAAAAGTAGATTTTTTCCAAAAATTGAGCTCGTCGGTAGTATGGATCTCAAAATGCTCCGGTGAATTGTGAAGTGAGTTCCCAGGTGATCATCAAGCTTCAAACTTTCTATCATCGATAACAAACCTGACTTGCTTTTACATCGGTAAAAAGCTGGATGCTGCCATCAGTTTTTGACCGACATCAGCACCTACAATTTTAAGAATTTTCTTGCGAAATCCTAGGTCCCGGCCCCTCGGAATTTTTCTGAACGTAGATTATGTCCACATGTGTTCAAGGCTTTTTAATGGAGCTTTTAAGTCGCAAAGATCTTTAAGAGAATTTCATTGACTCATTGATTCAACTTGAATTATTATTAACATTAAATTCAAACTTAAGGTCTACTAACCTGCAACTAATACTGAAGGAAAACGTTACTTCTTTTAAGCAAAAATATTCTTGAATTAGCTGCCAAGAAGCGTTATTTTTGATATTCGCAATTTTCTCCTTGGTTAGAGAGCGAATTGGAAATCCCACAATATTGCTTTAGAATTAAGTCACTTTTTTCCACTGAAAATTGCCAGCTTTTTCCTTAAAAACATCAGTACCATTTTCAAGGATGAGGTTGATACCATAAAATAATAGAGGTTTTTTGGATCTAAACTATTCAAATTAATTATCTGCATAGTGAGGATCTAAATGAAAGATTATACACTTTTTCGACTTCCATCGTCGTCGTATTCAACTGAATAAGTTTTTCTGTATTTATTTTTTTTTTCTTCAAAAATTTTTACAACGTGTATTCATTGTTTCTTCATTCGAATTCTTCATCATGATTCTAATTTAAAATTTAGCTGAAGCTTTTCATGAGATTGAAATAGGCGTTATGAATTGTACGAAATCATGACAGAGAGAAGAACTTAATAAATCCAGCGGTGGAAAATCCACCGTTTAAGAGCCTTGACAAAGACTACAGTAAACGATGTTGATTACGAATTTGTCCTTGTTTACGACTCTTTATTGGATCTTCAAGAGCAAATAACTTTTATGATGATGAAATGCCGTATTCATTGAATGTGCGTGTAAAAAATAGATGCCGAGATCATTTTTAATGCTTTAGGACGGGAATGAATACAATAAGTTGAAAAAACTCCACATATTTATTTTATTGTCGTTTCCATTTTTTATAATAAAAATACAAAATCAAGTCATGTAAAAGGCAATGCAAAATTTCAAATTGAACTATTTTTACTAAACGAAGGAATATTGCGTAACTTTAAAAAAGTGTGTTACACATAGCAAACAACAATTGTCTTACGGCTTACACAATCATTAGGTTATTCTTATCCGTAAAGATATTTAAAATCATAAATAATTTAAAAATCGTTCGTAAAATGTTCAACTTTTGCAAATGTTTGGCTGTAATTTTTGTATGTTCGTTTCGATGTGATTGTACTTAGTAACGCATTCAAAACGAATGAATCAGGAAGATGGAAATTCAATAGTGCTTAGAGCACGAACCAAATTGTTAAGGTGCGCTTTTTACATGTTTTCTCTGCAAAATTTTATGTTGAAAGCATTCAGTTATTAACTCCAAGTTAAGATATCAACGCTTTATCTTAAAACACAAATCAAATGGAAAATGGATTACTGAATATTTGACTAGACATTTCATTCATGTTAATATGATTAATTACAACTAGTCAAAGATTTAATTTTTAAATTTTCAATGCCAGAGAGGATTTTCTACGTGGAAATTTTGGACATATGCAATTCAGAGCTCTATTTTATGAAAAGGTCGCGTCTACTATCCCCATAAGATAAGGAGTATGATCACGCTTCACTAAACTTTCATTTTGGAAGATTCACTATGAAAAATCATCCAGTAATGGATATTTATTTAAATTATTCTCGAAATCCACTACAACATTTCGCAGGACTAATGTAGGTTGAATTAATGCTGCACCTTATATAGTTTGTAGGGTCAGTATTAAAGATGTCACACCTCACAATATTCTGTTCTCCATCAAAGTATTTAAATATTTATAATTTTTTAGTGTTTACTTTTCTTTTCGGGCACACACGTAGAATACGCCACAATCTTATTTATACTGCGTATAGACGTGAAATTGTTTATTTCCTGTGCACGTTTTATGCGCATGCATAAGTACAGTGTGTGCATGCATCCATTGAATCACAAAACTTATGGAATAAGCACCAAGACGTAGTTTAAAGATGACAAAGAACTTTTTCATGGTAATCTTCGACCTCAAAATGTCATGAGCCGATGGTTTAAAAAAAGGAAGAAGAAAAAAAACCTGATTAGTACTTACTTCAAAATTGAGCAATAATTATTTACGGGCAATGAAACCACTGCGGTCTTATCAAAATAACAAAACAAAGTACGTAAGATCACATTAGTGATCTGGGCAATAATACAAAATAGTTTAATTATGTTATCACATGAGCCAAAAACAAGCAAAATTTTGACCTAACCAAGAAAAATCTCTATTCAAATTAAAAGGAACCATTCGGTATGATTTGCAAAGTAATTTCAGTTCCGTCCGAAGAAAATTCCATCGGCACTAATAATCGAATACTACGAGTTTTGAAGGGATACAGGCAGCTGCGTTTAGGCACTTAGATTATGTTGATTAGATTATCCAAATGCCGCAGAATGGCTTTCTCATGACGGATGTGAAAAAGTTTGAAAAAAATTGTGGACTTAAAACTTCGATCGTTTGGAATCGGACATAAATTAAAATAAAAATTATTACAAATAAAATTTCCCATATTTTGATTCTAAAAATAAATTTTTAAACAGTTAACGAATCACAAAATCGCTGTGGAAGAAAAAAAAAATTATACTTTGCTGAGGGCATGTAAGTGCAAATAAGAATAAAATCCAAGTATCTCATAATTATCCACACTTGCAGTCCTTGGTCTCGTAAAATTCTGATTTTCTGCGCCTCTTCAAGCTGTAGCTTGTTTGTGTATTTTCAATCTTCATGTCACCTTAAATTAAATTTTTTAATGAAACTAGAGGGCTCCGCCCCCTGGCCGCTCCGCGGCCCAACCCCCTCGTATATTCTGTCAATTCGTTATGAAAATATCACTTAATTTTTTTTAATTTACATTATTCTCGTAAATTGTATTAATATTAATACTGCTGAAGTTCTGTTAAGTGCTTATTCATTCAAAAGATCATCTTCAATTTAGCTAAAAACTTACTTCAATTAAGGTTGGAGTTTTAAAAAAAGGTGAATAATCAGTTTGAAACGGTTTATATGGGATAAAATAAAATGGATGGAAAGCAAATAGGATAGAATATAATATAATATAAACGAAATATAATAGGTTTGTCATTAATAAAACGGGATGTATTTATATTAACCTTGATAAAAGGCCACAGGTCGGTTTGATATTTAAATTAAAGAGTGGCGGTGATGCGTAACAATTTTTGGATTTGCTGCTGCAATTCCCGAGTAGTAGTGATCGCCATAAATTGCGATTTAATCGGAGAATATATCGCGATTTTATCGACGTCGCGATTTATTGCAATATTATCGGATAAAAAAATCGCGATTTTATCGACGGCGAATCATCGCAATATTATCGGGAGAAAAATCGAATCGGGAATTTTTTTTAATTTTGTTTTTTGAAGGTTAAAACTGAAAAACCAAGTGGTGAAAAATACTCAGCTGTTTTTCATCACATGATAATGAAGTAATGCAACTGATAATGAAAAATAAGTCGCAAAGATAGGAGAAAAGAATTGTAATGAAATACATACAATTATTAATGATCAAAAATTAAATTCATATAATTTCGAACAGTAGAGAAATAGGAAGATTCGTAATTTTTTGTATAAATGGGGAAATTTGGGGAATTTGGAATCGATAAATGCGGTTATCGAAACGTGCGATTATCGATACATGCGATTTGTTGTGTTTGATTGTGTTTCATGGTGTGTTTGATGTGTTTGATTGTGTTTCATGATGTGTTTGTTGTGTTTGATGTGTTTGATTGTGTTTCATGATGTGTTTGTTGTGTTTGATGTGTTTGATTGTGTTTCATGATGTATTTGTTGTGTTTAATGTGTTTGATTGTGTTTCATGATGTGTTTGTTGTGTTTGATGTGTTTTAGGTGTATCATGATGTGTATATTGCGTTTTACGTGTTTCATGATGTGTTTGATGTGTTTGCTATGTTTCATGATGCATTTGATGTGTTTTATCCCGGTTCCTTAACATAGTTACATCCACTATTATAAATGACTATACTGTATAGGTAAAATTACTGCATATTATCCCGGTCACTCTGAAGAAATCCGGTTTTATCCCAGTCATTACTGCTTTAGAAAAAAACGATGTATCGAAGATCCATACACAAAGATCGATATCCTTCCTGTTTTCCCGGTTTCTTAATATAGGTACATCCCGTTTTATCCATGACTATCCTGTATAGGTAAAATTCCTCCACTTTATCCCGGTCACTATGAAGAAATCCCGTTTATACCAGTCATTACTGCTTTAGAAAAAACGATGTATCGAAGATCGATACACAAAGATCGATATCCTTCCTGTTATACCAGTTTATTAATATAGGTACATCCCGTTTTATCGATGACTATCCTGTATAGGTAAAATTCCTCCCTTTTATCCCGGTTATTATGAAGGAATCCCGTTTTATCCCAGTCATTACTGCTTTAGAAAAAAACGATGTATCGAAGATCGATACACAATGATCGATATCCTTCCTGTTATCCCGGTTTATTAATATAGGTACATCCCGTTCATCCATGACTATCCTGTATAGGAGGTAAAATCCTCCCTTTTATCCCGGTTATTATGAAGAAATCCCGTTTTATCCCAGTCAATACTGCTTTAGAACAAACGATGTATCGAAGATTGATACACAAAGATCGATATCCTTCCTGTTATCCCGGTTTATTAATATAGGTACATCCCGTTCATCCATGACTATCCTGTATAGGTAAAATTCCTCCCTTTTATCCCGGTTATTATGAAGAAATCCCGTTTTATCCCAGTCAATACAGCTTTAGAACAAACGATGTATCGAAGATCGATACACAAAGATCGATATCCTTCCTGTTATCCCGGTTTATTAATATAGGTACATCCCGTTCATCCATGACTATCCTGTATAGGAGTAAAATTACTCCCTTTTATCCCGGTTATTATGAAGAAATCCCGTTTTATCCCAGTCAATACTGCTTTAGAACAAACGATGTATCGAAGATCGATACACAAAGATCGATATCCTTCCTGTTATCCCGGTTTATTAATATAGGTACATCCCGTTCATCCATGACTATCCTGTATAGGTAAAATTCCTCCCTTTTATCCCGGTTATTATGAAGAAATCCCGTTTTATCCCAGTCAATACAGCTTTAGAACAAACGATGTATCGAAGATCGATACACAAAGATCGATATCCTTCCTGTTTTCCCGGTTTCTTAATATAGGTACATCCCGTTCATCCATGACTATCCTGTATAGGTAAAATTCCTCCCTTTTATCCCGGTTATTATGAAGAAATCCCGTTTTATCCCAGTCAATACTGCTTTAGAACAAACGATGTATCGAAGATCGATACACAAAGATCGATATCCTTCCTGTTATCCCGGTTTATTAATATAGGTACATCCCGTTCATCCATGACTATCCTGTATAGGTAAAATTCCTCCCTTTTATCCCGGTTATTATGAAGAAATCCCGTTTTATCCCAGTCAATACAGCTTTAGAACAAACGATGTATCGAAGATCGATACACAAAGATCGATATCCTTCCTGTTTTCCCGGTTTATTAATATAGGTACATCCCGTTCATCCATGACTATCCTGTATAGGTAAAATTCCTCCCTTTTATCCCGGTTATTATGAAGAAATCCCGTTTTATCCCAGTCAATACTGCTTTAGAACAAACGATGTATCGAAGATCGATACACAAAGATCGATATCCTTCCTGTTATCCCGGTTTATTAATATAGGTACATCCCGTTCATCCATGACTATCCTGTATAGAGTAAAATTCCTCCCTTTTATCCCGGTTATTATGAAGAAATCCCGTTTTATCCCAGTCAATACTGCTTTAGAACAAACGATGTATCGAATATCGATACACAATGATCGATATCCTTCCTGTTATCCCGGTTTATTAATATAGGTACATCCCGTTCATCCATGACTATCCTGTATAGGAGGTAAAATTCCTCCCTTTTATCCCGGTTATTATGAAGAAATCCCGTTTTATCCCAGTCAATACTACTTTAGAACAAACGATGTATCGAATCGTACCAAGATCGATATCCTTCCTGTTATCCCGGTTTATTAATATAGGTACATCCCGTTCATCCATGACTATCCTGTATAGGTAAAATTCCTCCCTTTTATCCCGGTTATTATGAAGAAATCCCGTTTTATCCCAGTCAATACTGCTTTAGAACAAACGATGTATCGAAGATCGATACACAAAGATCGATATCCTTCCTGTTATCCCGGTTTATTAATATAGGTACATCCCGTTCATCCATGACTCTCCCGTATAGGATGTAAAATTCCTCCCTTTTATCCCGGTTATTATGAAGAAATCCCGTTTTATCCCAGTCAATACTGCTTTAGAACAAACGATGTATCGAATATCGATACACAATGATCGATATCCTTCCTGTTATCCCGGTTTATTAATATAGGTACATCCCGTTTTTCTAGGACTATCCTGTATAGGTAAAATCCTCCCTTTTATCCTGGTTATTAGAAGAAATACATCCCATTTTTATACCTGTCTACCTATCAATAATTCCTTTACGGAAGAATACATTTAAATTTCCCGGGGATTTTCAATGACGTTTTCTGATTGGTTAATGAAAGACCAATGAGAATGCGAAATGACACGGACGTACACACAAAAAAGGCCTTATTTTTTTTTACTATAGTAAGAAAAGCACTGATCTTTGATGACAATAAGCATTCGTTGAATTCTAAGATTAACCTAGCATCCATATTGCGTTTTGAAAGACACAAATGCATTTCGTTGAGTGTAAAAATGGATTCAATTGCTAAAGATGCTTAAATTTTTTTCCCACATTTTGCAATTTTCATCTATCTTTGTCATCAAGTATCTAAAAATACGAGGTCTGTTAGATTAGAAACCGGATTTTGGTCATAACTAGCTTACTGTGCGTTCGAATTAGGTTTTCTTAGACTTTTCTGATAGCTAACAACATACTAAAGAACGCTACGTTCTCAGATTTTGTTTATTTTGATCAGTGTTTATTCTGTGTCATCTTGAATACGAGGAAGTCAGGTGCGTTTTGCGATTTTCATCATACGATCACTGACAGAGCAAAGATTTAACATTACATTTTGTTTCAAGCTCGGTATACCTTGTACCGAAACTTTTGGTATGCTAAGTAATGTTTACCAAGATCATTATATGAGTTTTTCTCACTATTTTGAGTGGGTTAAACGATTCAAAACTGGTCAGGAGTTCGTTGAAGTTGAGGAGCATGGGAATCGACTATCAACGGCAACTAACATTTGTCACGTGGAAGAAGTGCGGGCAAAAGTCTCGAAAATGGTCGTTTCGAGCTTGCTGAACAGTGTAATATTTCTGAAGGCTCTGTACATACAATTTTGATAGAATATGTAGACATGCTTAGGGTTTCAGAGTACACTTGCCCCTTGATTGTTGTCCGTTGAACAAAATCCAACCAAATGTTAATTTACCTGTAGCTGCTTGAACGTTCTAACAATGATCCTACATTTTTGGATAGGATAATTTTCGGTGATAATACTTGAGTGTACGGCTAAGATACGGAGACGAAACTCCAATCATCCTTGTGGATTGAAAAATTTAGTGCAAGACCGAAAAAAGAGAGACAAGTTCGGTCAAATATAAAAATCGCAAAACACCCATGAGGTTGCCGTACTTGAAGCCACATACCAACGAGGCTAATTAAGATTTTTCAAATCTGTGAACGTAGCGTTCTTAAGTATATTTCCAGCTATCAGGAAAGATCAAAAAAACTTAATTTGGACGCACAATAGGCTAGTTATGACCAAAATCCGGTTTCTAATCTAACAGACCTCGTAGTATTCACCTTACTCTTAACTTCAGAGCATTTTGTGAAGAGCCTCAATGGACAGATATGTTGAAACGTCGTTCCTCCGGATAATCACCATAGAACATTATCTTGTGGAATGGTTGAATTTTAAGGCACAATAAATGAGACAAGTAAATGTATGAGTGAAAATTGGACTGTTTATCGTGTGGTGCGTTTTTTCATTTGCTTAAATTTTCGAAGTAAAGAGCAAATTTCATCCACAATTTTCACTGCGTTAGGAAATGTGAACCCCAAAAGGGATTTGTGTACTTGTGTACTGATACAGCTCATTTTTATTTCTTGATTTTTAGTTCCTTAAAAATAATTTTCTACACAGCAAACAGAATTATTCATTCGATTTTAGAGGGAAGTGGATGCATATTTTTTATATAAGTGCATGAAACTTTTGAATTTTGTATGATCTATTCTCAAAATATAAAATACACGGGATGCACTTTGAATCCAAAGATTCTTGAGCAAGTTGAAAGTTAGAGCACATAAAACTTATGTAAATTAGTATGATTATAGAGATACTATGGTTGATTTAAGTAATCGCACATTGACTGATGTTCTTTGATGAATAGCATATCATTGCCGATCACTATTTTGAGGAAGCTTACTTAATTTTTTGAGCTTTACTTTTTTTAGTGGTGTTTAGCAAAAAGTAAGCACTTTATATTTGTTTTACTGCATGAATAATGTTTTTGCAATTGTTCTTCCTGAATTGGCATATGATTTTATAAGCGTTCCTATATTTTTGGTACATTTTTTTAAAATGCCGTCCATTTCAGGGCGCTTTGTCCACAGAATT
The DNA here is from genome assembly GCF_918797505.1 of Bemisia tabaci. Classification (NCBI taxonomy): domain Eukaryota; kingdom Metazoa; phylum Arthropoda; class Insecta; order Hemiptera; family Aleyrodidae; genus Bemisia; species Bemisia tabaci. Next base: position 38,282,367 of record NC_092796.1, read on the forward strand.
TCATGTGAACACCCCTCGGATAAGTATTAACTTTTTGCAGATCCGATCTCCTAAAAATCATGCAAATTTAGCTCAATTAGATGAAAACTTAAAAAAAAACGGTTCTGTGCACAAATTGGAGCAAAATGCTCACATTTATTTCTAAGAAGGGCGTAAGTAAAATTTCAGTTTCATAATATCCTAAACCGTACTTTGCACTTACGTTCAACAAGGGAGAGAAAAATAGCAAATATGGTCTGCATTTTTCAAAAATTGCATGAATTCAGCAAAGTCATTTGAATATTCAGGATTTTTTTGCATTTTTTAGTCGGTAAACGCAATTTCGATGACAATACTTTGAAACAGAAATTTGATTTGCACCCCGTGGAACAACGAGTCAATATGCCTTATGCATTAGTATGTATTCACGGAAAATGGACGATGGATTTAAACATTTTCGGTTTTCTAGTTCAGTGTCAAATTTTAAACCAGTCTCAGGTTTTAGTTTCGATGTTTCATATTTTCTTTACTCTTCTACGCCGAAACGTCTCAATTTTTTCCTCAACGATTTCAGTCTCGTACCTCTTTCGGATTTCAGTGTGCATTAGCTGTTTCGTAGCCCAAAATACGGTTTATTTCTCTTATACTATTTAGTGAAAATCAAAGTGAGGGGCTTGGAGGAGCTTAAGAGCAGTATTTGCTATACTTCCAGAAATACGTGTTGAAAGTTTCAAAATTACATTGAGCCTTACGGTAGAAAGGAAGTTTAAACTCACTGTTTGATACTTGAAAGTTGGATTTTAGTCGTGAATTATTTTTAGAATATACTTGAAAACTAGTTTCCGCGGAAATCATTAGTGCCTCAATTTTTCAAAAACTGCTCTTATCCCACTAGTCCTCTGAGCCCCTCAATTCAAACAAGTAACTACTTGAGCGTGCGATTTGTGTCCTTTTCGGTCAAAAACTATGTAAAATGTTGCAACTTTGGAATGCGGTTACTTTCTTTCGTCTGCACGGCAAAAGGCATTATGCTCCTACTATTTGGGAGCGAATTTTTTGCAAAATATGCTTTCAAACTAGTATTAGTTGAGTTCATGAATATCCCAATTTTTTCAAAAACTGCACCTATGCGCCTTGTCCTCCAAGCTCCTCAATTCAGCTGAAAAGATGGCATAATTTTCCGTGTTTTTAAAGGTGAGCGGGACTAACAATTCGTATGGCAGAAAAATCTAAACAAAGCTATTGTCGTTCAAGAAAATATGAAATAGAGTTTTCCATTCGAAAAACTCTCGCTCATTCCAAAATGCGAATGGAAACTGTCGCGAGAAACGCGCGTCATTTTTACACGCACGAGGCTCGCAGGGGGACGCGGGGGAATTCGGGCGTGTTACTACGCCATGCCATGCTTCGGCCTCGTCTATTCGGCCATGTTGGTCTAGTGGAATCAATAACACACCTAGTTATCTACTGTCTTTATATAATAATTCCCCTCCGAAACGCCCCTCATTTTGTTGGATTCCTGCGTTGATCCTTTTTCACATTGCTCCGGCTTCCCGACCTGGAACAGAAAAATCAGATTTTAGTTGTGTGTATAGATTTTTTTGGAAGAGCCTGCAATCTGAAAACAAAATTTAAAAAATAGACGGTAAAATGAAATTCCTGGTATAATAATTTTGTGGTTTAAAAAAGTGTCCGATATTTTTCAATTTAGATTTTACAATAGAAAAAAGCATGCTAATTTAATCACCCCCGTGGTTCAATTAGCTTTCACCTATTGTAAAATTTATATTCGAAACATGTCAAACCTATTTTTGACAATATAATTGTTAAATCACCGATTCATTTTTTTCGTGCACAAAAAGAGCCGGAAAACTGAATGGAGAATTTGCACGAATACATTTTATTGCTTCATCTGAGAGTGCTCAGTGAGCTGAGTTTTCAGTATTTTTCATAATTTTTTCCGCGATGGAAAATTGTCAAAAAAAAGTCTTAAAAGTGAGATATTGTGCCGCCTTGAGATGTCATCTGGCGACATTTCCCATTTAAACACATGTATTTTAGCGGATTATGTTATTTTGTCATATTTCCTACAATAAGTGTTCAAATTAGAAACTGAGGATAACCTCATCCTCATAAAACTATTGACTGAGAGTCCCGCTTTAGTGGTCCGTCACATGCAGGTCTAGCTTCGCTCCTAACTTTGATTTAATTTCAGCTTTCTGTCATTGGAGTCATATATGAAGGCAATATGCCAGGTTAAAAAGAAGTTGCGAAATAAATATTGAGTTTCATGTAGCAATTCAATAATGTTACTCTACTCGTAATCGTGGCTCATACTTATAATTAAAATATTAAAAGTTCTACAAACCTTAAAATATCCACTTTAATCGGTGTTCCGCCGATTCAGAAACATATTTAGAATTAATAGTATGAAAAATCGAGAGTTTCTGTTAAAGCACATATCGACGCTGAAACTACCGGACTAGTATCTCGTTTGCTGTGTTAAAAAATATCAGCTCCCATTTCGGGAGAAATCAATCAACGGATTGATCAATCAATCACGGAGAACAAATCAATTTCATTCGTTGAAGTTTTCTCAGAGTTTTCTTTGCAAGGAGAGGAAAAATTACGGAACTAGTCAAAAATTGACGTTGAGTGGTTTTCCAGGTAAAAAATAAAGTATGAAAGGAAATCTACAACGTCGCAAACCGAGATACGTGGTCTGATAGTTTCACTGTCAATATGCATGAATGTCCTCGAGTAACATGCAATTTTATAAACATAGAACCCTATTTTCTGAAATTTGGACTAAACCTAAAACATGCAGATAATGAAGATTTCTAATAATCATCCGTTCAGAGTGTAACACTGTTAAGATAACGAATCGGAGGCAAATCCTACGAAGGCTCAATAATATTCCCTCCGACGTAATATCCATTTTTCACCATAAAATTAAATGACGATCTATAGGAGTTATATTTTGATTCCCAATGCAAAAACGTTGTAATGTTACTCTAAATTTTCCCATTCTTCGCACAAAATGTTTTACCACCAAAAAACCAACGCACACATAGTTTATTTTTCCAGAACTATTCTGGCATACTACATGAAACCCAGATTGGCCAAAGTGAGGCATGATGATAATCAGGGTTTCTCGTAGTAAGCATTCTGTACGGAAGAAAATTACAAGATGCTGAATGAAATTATACAATATTTTTGCTGCGGATGGCAGTATTCGTGTTGCATGACACCCACGTGCTTTGCTTCGGGTTTCTTGCTGGAGTCGGAAAAGCAGAAAAAAAGTTTTTACGGAATCGTGATGAATGTGACATGGATGAACACAAAAGACAATCAGAGACACGACCGCGGAGGATGACACAAGTGTTCCTTTCATAGCATCTCGGATTCAATTCAGTAAAATGAAATCCTGAAGGAGTCACTGAAGTTCGTTTTGGTGACAAAATACTTCCTCCGCCACTCCGCGATTTTCTTCAAATTTTTCGCGGAAAATCTCACATTTCCTCTCCAAAATAAAAAAAATTTCCAATAAAACTATTCACACAACCGGGCTATCAAAGAAAGAAAATAAGTTCCGCTTTTTCATTTTTCCTTTTATGATGTCTACGATTGGTTTATTTCACGAAATACATGTATTTGTGACGGGATCTGTGAAAGCGAGGGCTTAGGAACAATGCCGTCCAACTGACAATTTTGGCGAAAATTAGTTAGCAACTCTGTCGAAATTCTACAGTATTAAAAACAGAAACTGATGGTTGTAGTGTTTTCCAATACCACTTAGGAGCGTCATAATGACGCTATAATGTATAGGAAAATCGCAAATCTTACCTCATAATTACAAAAATGGCGGCATTCCTTCTTCGTTCTGCAAAATCGTCAGTTAGTAGACAGCCCATCCTTAGCCATCGAAATGGGACCAAATCTTCCGGGGAAAAAAGTTTTCTCAACTTTTTGCAAACACTCAGAAAAATTTTCCTACAACCTAAGAATCTTTTCCAGGAGCTTCAGGACTAATATCTCCTCGAATTTTTGAGATTTCAGGGTCAAGCTTGTGCCAAAATCTCCAGGATTTTTTCCATGTATTTGCAAAAAGCTAAGGATAATATTCTTCAAGAAGACATAGGAACATCAGCCAGGAGTATAGTTGGGGATATGTTAAATTTTATCCGCGAAATTCAAAATTTAAATAATTTTTCATCGGATCATACTAAAAAATCCACACAATTCTGGACAGAAACCCCACAAGCATATTTTTGGAAATAGAAGGTCAATGCGTGGGTCGCAGATGAAGAATCTTAAATCAATTCCACGGGTGTACAATTGGCTCGAACAATTCAATTTCTTACCAGAGTGTGCTTGCACATTTTCCAAAATTTGCCTGATTTTCGCATGAGATCAGACAGAATATTAAGGGAATTTTTTTCGTTAGAAATGTCCAATTTCTCTTAGTATTAATACAATTTACGAAGGGAAATTTGACAACATTGAAATGTAGTTACGTTTTTTCGTGCGGGAAACGACGAATTTATCAACTTTGGAATGGTCCCTCGTTCGGAAATCGACTACAGTTCCCAACTCTGACGTCATCTGAACCGCTGTCCCTTAGTAACAATACCTAACCACAGCCTGAGTTTGCACCCTTCTTTCGGAGCTCTTGATTTTTTACACCGTCGGACAGCCCAAATCCATTGTTTCAATCAGATTCCCGATTGTGCTTTTCGGCAGCGGCCTCGCTTCAAAAAGGGGGAATGGGCTCAGTCATTCGCGGCTCGTCCGTCAAAGTGTGGTTGCGGTGGTGCCTCCATGTAAGTGTCTATGTGATATGTCAGTTTCTCCCGGATTGTAATGACCCATACTTCATTTCGTCAAGAGTGCGAATATATATGAGGAGTTTGAGCGTCGGAAACCCGAGTTTTTTATTGTGAAATTTTGCGGTTTTAGAAGTATTGAATAAAATCTAGCCCCCCCCCTCCCCCTCCTCAAAAAATATAGATAAATAATATAATAAAACACAATAAATAAGTGAAATAAAATGTAGGAAACGGAAAAACTTGATTCAACCAAAAATATTTTGTGAGTGGATTTTTTTTTTTTGCATTTTATTCTATTCCCAGAAAAAACTTCACCAACGAAAATTAGAACCTTTCCGATCCTCTCATGTCAAAATAAAACTTTAAAACAGACTTTGGACTTTTTCTTTGGAGCGAACGGATTAAGTTAATTTTTTTTGTGTATGTTAAAAAAAAAATTGTCAAACAGGATTAAATATATGCACGACTCTGAAAACAACGTTACTGCAGTGGAACGGAATGTTCCTTTTTTCAGAGTTGGTTACTTTTCGAAGAAAGGCATTAATTTCAGTATTTTTCCCGTTTCCCATGGTGGATCCTATGATTTAAAGCGTCCGTAAAAGGTGAGAGTCAGTATCGTCTCTATGTCTGAACCATCGATGGTCAACTGATTTGGCTACATTTTGCAAAAATGTACCACTATCTCTGGTTCATTTCATTAAAAATGCTTGCACCATAAATCTTCCTATGTATCTAAGTGCTTTCATGGAACCAGGAATTTCCAGTCCCTTATTGCAAAATGTATCCCGACTCTCAGTGCTACAAATTTAAAATGCAAGTTACAAGCAGACGCAAATGCAATTGAGTTCTCAGGGTGATTGACCTCTAATGACAAGGGCATGAGTCCAAACAAAAGGATGACGTTAACTGTTACGGGATATGCACACGGAAAAAAAAAGTGGTCTGCTACGTGAGCGGACCTGCTCGGTGAATTTGAGGTACGAGCTTGAGGAACGACTGTCTGATAAAGACCCAGGTGACTCCTGGTTGTCAACCCCGTACTCAGGTCGCCTGTGGAACCCGGCTGTTCGGGTCTGAGATGAATACCGTAACTTCAGTAAGGACGAGCGGCTGGTCGGCGCCAACGAACGGGGAAAGTCCACCCCGTGGATACCGGACGCATCGACCCCCGTCGGCACAGAAGGATCAGGGCTCAACCCCGCGTTGGTCCGCATTTCCGCATGTCTGTCCGGCCAACTAATTACCGTTGGCGTGGTCTTTGTCCACTTACCACCGCGCGCCATATTGGCATAGATTAAACTCAAAAAGGGAAGTCAGCGAAATGACGTCAGTCCGCCATTTCGGAGTTATCCGCTTGCAAATACAAAAACAAATATTGTCTATGACGTAGTAATCGCAGCTCAGCCAGCTCAGCGGACCATGGACATGCTGACGCTGACCAATTTTGCTGAGAGATGCGGCCTCTGTTTACAACTGGCAGCTCAGCGGATAACCAGAAACGTTTACAACACTTCCGCTGGCTCAGCAACTCGCGGTATAACCGAAGTTGCTATTTGCTTTACAACTATCTGATATTGGTGTTTGACTTCCAACCGTTCTGACCGTTTTAACTGCTTTCCAAGTTTCAGTTGGAATATTAATATCTGTGTGAACACTGTGTTATTTTCTGTTTTGTTTTTGTGTACGATGTTGATGTATTTGAAGAAATCTGAGACGATTCTACGAGAGCTGTAGGCAGTTAAGGATTAAGTGTATTGTCAAGGTGAGTGTGTTTATTAGGCCATTTTAGGCCCTCGAATATTCTAGATTTTCAGAATTCGTCACTCATACATTATTACTCACATTTTTATCTTTCTTATTTCATTTCTCACATTTTGCTTCACAGAATCATTCAATTTTTCGTATCTTGGATCTTTATTGTTTTTGCCCCATCACACCTGCAAACAAGTGCACACCTACTTTATACATATATCAAGTACAACGCGAGAATATTTACCATTTGAGTTACGCATAGCTGGACAACAGTGAGGAATTTAATGTAACTAATATTCAATTTTTATTTGCATTCATTCATTTTTAATGGAATCGATGGTTTTATAATGCTTGTATATTTGTTATTTGGTCACTCATTTAGAAATCAATCAATGATAAAATCCGCAATTTGAATTTTTAAGAATACTGGCATTTCATTACACATTCACGACATTAGTAACGCAACTATTAAGTCCCACTGATTTATTGAAAGGCTGAAATCCAAAGAGAGAAAATACTGACATCGACAAACGCGTGATGCACGTTAACTTCAAAGCAAATGTGTTACATGAAACAATTATTTCCCCCCATTTTTTGCTTATTTATTTATTTAGTTAATAAGTAACTAAAGGGTGACGAATTTTGAAAATTGGTAGAAAATTCATGACGGTGTTCAATGACTGATAAACACACACATCTTTGAGCTTTTGAACAGCTTTGACGCCTGACAGCTCTTTTAAAAAACTCTCATCTTTCGGAAAAACTATCAAAATCAAACAGAAACTGATACAGGAGCACCAGATCTTGATTGCGGGACTTTTTTGGGTTTCTGACTTACATCATGAACTGCGCATGAACGGGAAGTACGAAATTGCTAAAACGGATGCGAACCTGAAGAACTAATAAACTCTTATTCCTATATAGGAACAAGAGCTTTCTCAACGAATAATAACTGGTCTAATGCACAGGGAAAACCTGAGGATCCCTGGAGCAGCAGGGCTGAGAAGGGGGGGGGGGGAAGAAAAAGAAATTCGGTACTGTGATTACATCAGTCTAGCTCTGCTACAAAATTCGTCTTGGTCTGATCTAACGAACGAATAAGCCCGCATGAACGACCGGGAGTTCCGGTATTCACAGCGGACCTCTCTGGAGTGGTGAATGAGTAGGACGGTCGGCGTAGCGAGACATTCGCAGTTGTCCACTCCGGCATAGTGACCATCAAATTCACAGGTACTATTACAGTCGTCAACCCCGGTAACCCTCTATAGCGCTATATTCACAGGAACTTTCCTGCAACCGGTACGGACTAGTCCGCTCGGGTAGCAGGCCTTTTTTTTTCCGTGCACGTAAACATGTATAATACTTAAAATTTACTAAATACCTCCAGAAACCTTGAGAGTATCTTACAATCAGTTAAATGGGGTAAATGAATGCATATGAAATGAATTTAAGCTATGTGTAGAGACGTTTCTAATAGAAAATCTGATCATTTGTAAATTCGCATGTTTTTAGGCAGGGTTTGAAAATTAAAACGAAGTGGTGAATCCTCGGTACCGTACCGTTAAGTAGAACGTTATTTTTTTTCGGTATCATGTTCCTAGAAAATCCTGCAAGAAATTCGTACAAAGTTTTACTTTAAAATTTGAAACTGACGTATATTTTACATTACAGTTTAAACTCGTAGAAAAATTACTTAAAGTAGATTAATGACGTTGCTATTCATATAGACAATCACAGGGAAAATTAATTAATTCCTCAATAAATCACATCAGTATGATGTCTCTATTTTAAAATAGTAGGATGAGGCTACATTACTGTAAGCAAACTGGACTTGGCTAAATTACTGCAAGCAACTTTTACTGCTCCTAAGCCGCTTACATTGCCTACTTTCGTATTGAAGGCGAACTGGTCAGAGGGAACGCGCGATGCTGCACTGTTGACAGCACCACTAATACAATGGTTATTGCTGATTAACGTGGTTACATTCCTTGACGCCTAAGATTTCCGTGTCTACCCAATTCCTCCGGATGTACCAAAAGATCACCACAAATGACCTTTGCATGTCAACTTGGGCCAAAAATGTATTACTGATATATCAATGTCTAGGCAAAGGAATGAAGTTTCGTTAGAGATTATTTTTCTTTTTCAAGTACCGATTTCAAAAGTAATTCGGTTGGTAAATTCACTAAGTGGTGGAAAATTTCCGGTTCGTGGTAAAAGAGTCTCCGAAAGATTTTACTATTCCTGGAATTTCAAAAAAAAAAAGAAAGAAAAAAAAAAAGAAAGAAAGAAATACGTCAGATTATCTATCGTTAATAAAGCAAATAACTATAACTACAACTGCGCATCATTATTTGCAGAAACAACGTATACGTTTCACAGTTATTGCTTCTTAAATCATAGCAACTTGGTGCATCATTTGCAGCTGACATATTTGAAAGCCCAACTGGAATCCCAAAACATGTTTACTGTTCCCATCGATTTTTCTTTAAAAACGATTAACATGTTTGTTAGCTTTTCTACAAATTGTATAAAACATTGCACAGTTTGAGCGGCATTGTTACTAATTTGCTAGTGACAAAGCTAATGTCATTTTTTCAAAGTACTCATTGGCTCGTAACCAAAGCTTCACCTAGCGGCATTTGGACGTACGATTATAAAAAAGTTAATTTTTGTATATTTATTTATTTATTAATTTTTTGACGTATGGATTGCGGATGTGAGGATGTCCATCGGTTTTGTTGGAGGGGGGGGGGGGAGAGAGGTGACATATAAGGGGTGCACGCCCTCCCATTTTCCCGTCCGCCCGAATAAAAGAAAGGAAAAAAGAGAAGGAAGAAAGGAACATGGGAAAGAAAAAGGAGGGCCGCTTACAGTTGGTAACTTTCCACGACAAAATTAACTCGAACTGCATTGATGTTTGAAAAATTTAAAAAATTTCCGGTGGAAGCCCCCTAACCACCCTTACGCCCTCTCCTCCGTTTGAGGTGTCTACATCTGCCTACGATTTTTTGGGATTCCTTTCTTTTCGAGATCTTCGTTTCCTATCTCAATTCCAAGAGTTTTTCACCGAATCATAAATCCGCATTAAACACCGTTTAGTATGTCAAGGAGAACGGGTGAATCCGCGCTTAATAATTCCCCCAAACGACATATTTTTAGCGTTTGACTAATTCTGAAAAGCTTTAAAAATAGTCGGGAACAATTTAGGGAGGTATTTTTACCGCATATTTTTTGGCACGCGGGAGGGACCTGCGATTCAATCATGCGAGCGTCTGTCCGTCAAGCGAGCGCGAATTTTTTATCACCGGTTTCGTTTTTCCCGAGGAAGTGACAGAAAAATTAAGACAATAATAAATGGTTTTAATAAGTAACAAGAGTATCGCATTCACCTGTCTTGCGATCTTGACTGCGCTCTGCATGATTTAGAAGTTAGTGACGGACGCGCGCACAAAACGCAACCACGGATCGTGCACTCATTGTCATTTCGCTTCTTTCCTCTCGGATATTTTTGAGAGATGGATGGCAGAAACATAGTCTTCTCCACGGCTCATTTCATCGTGCGGTTTTCTTCTTTCGTCCCTTTTTTTCTTCTTTTTGGGGGATTTGCGCACAGAGGGTAATTTTACACGCTTATCTGGGCCACCTTTTGTGGTGGCTTTCTCTTCGTCCTCTTTCGGTTCTTCCTGCGCGATAAAAAATGAGTTTTCGCTTATGACACTCTATAGTCGAATCCGCTACACGGAGAAGAAAACTTCGGTTCTATAACAGCACCCTAGAGCCAAAAGGTACCTAACTCACATTTAAAGAAAAATCGAGTTTGACGTTTTTGAAATCTCCATTAACGGCGTTTTGTGTGTGGAAAATTCGATAGCCCAATCCGGCGCTCATGACCGGCTTACGCCGGTCATGAGTTACGGAATTTCAAATATTGCGATTTACATTGGAATCAATGGGACCGACGCGCGGTTTTCCCCCTGTACCTCGAAGAGACCGAAATAAAGTTAGATATCTTTTGGCTCTGGGGTACTGATATAATCAAACCCTGAAGTTTTTAGCTCTGCCCTGGAAAAGAAGGCACTTCGGTCTAGAGTCCGGACTCGTAATAACATTGATAAGAAAAAAATACTTTTGATTCAATCCAATTTATCCTTGAATCGAAGAGCCGAGCTTCTTGATTTAGGCGGATTTCCTTTTGATTCAAGCAAGAAGTCCGATTGAATTAAGAGTACTTTTCTTGTCATTGTTTTTAAGAGTCTGGACTCTAGATCCAAGCGACTTTTTTTCCAGTGTGTCAGTGAAAAATCGAGGCTTCTAACTATCGAATCCTCATCAAATTCCAATCACAGTTTTGGCAAACTTTTGCGAGGTGTCATCGAAATTTTCCAGACATTTTGAGACGAATTGTTTGGAGTATATTGTCAAATGATAGACTGACTACACTGCGATAATTCTGACAACGGTCGAGTTTTAGTATCCAGATGCAAGTAACGGATTAAGTAATTTCAGTTGTTTCATTTTTCTCCCCATGATGGAGGGATTCGAACTGTAACTTGGCAGCTTTGCCGTACGGATGGATGGGATATGGTATGACAGAAATAGCTCACTATCCAACGGATACAGCTCATTTGAGCACAGGTGTTTCTGAGATTTTTTGCCGCGTCAGTTTTCTGTCGATTATTATGAGGAGATAGAGAATGCTCCGTTATGAGTTCGTTGCAGTCATTGACATTTTGCATCGCTGGATGAGACGGAACATCTGTAATGCACGCGGCAAAAATCTTGTCCCTTCCCGTAATTCCCCGTAGCAATACTGCCGTGATAAGAAAGAACGCCGTATGAAAATTCGAGAGTTGCCAACTTTGCCTTGATAAACATGCATTTTTGATGACATTTATGCAAATTTTTCCTTAAAATTTTCAGATATTCAAGATTAATCTGCGTACAAAATTTCCTGTAAATTTTGGGGAAAAATATTCACAAATTTCCCAGTAATTTCGGTTCTTATCGAAGGAAACTTGGCAACGTCTGAAGGCTCATACGGCGTTTTTTCTTAGCACGGTAGAATGTCTCTCGAATTTATCCCTCGAAGGAAACCCAACGTATCAGGATTTACAATTATTGCCGACGTGAAAAATAGCAAATGGATACGACACATTTTTGGCTGAGTTTTTCATTTAAAATTACTCACTTTTCTGTAATTTTCCAAACGAATGAATCAAAAAATACTTTAGACAAATTTTCCTAGGCTTTTCAGTGGCAGGACATTAATATTGGCTTTTTCGAGTCGGTGACGTTTTATGCATGTGCAAATGGAAAACCCTCCTCCACTGAAAAAATTTGATAGTGAAATATCAATAATTACACTGATCGAGTCAGTCAGAGAGGTCGGACATGACATTTTTAACTAAAACTGCGAAATTTGATGTTAAACTCGTCGCATTTCAATTTTTAAGGTGTGTTTCCAAAAGATGATTTCACAAGTAAATCAACGAAACAACTTTTACAACCTCAAAGTTATGCATGAACAGAGTTAAAAGCGTTTAAAGTGTCCAAATTTTGTCCGACCTCTCCCATCGGCGCTATCCACTGTGGGGCGAGAGCAATGGGAGAGCAAGTGCCGAAATCGCAAGATCAGTTGGTCGGAATTCGTCATAATTCACCAGGAAGCCAGCGTTATGGACGAGAGATCTCAGATCTGCCTGCACTAATGTTTTCTGGCCTAACTAAAAAATCGAAGGAGAAAAAGCGTAACAGCTACGCAACTTCCACACTCCGCATCGCACTATATCGACTCGGCTTCCCTTTAATATTTCCGATCGAGAATACCGCTGCTTTAAGTGCGGTACGCGCCGCACGATGACGTCACTCCACGTCACATCCCCTCAATCTCAAACCTATTTTTCATCAATCTCCTCCATCGGAGCGATTTTTCCACGTTTTCCCGCTCGGAACTGCGAGCCATCATAATTAGGTACAAATACGTACACATTAGCCGAGCACCGAGTAGTCTAATGGAGCCCGATAATTTAATAGCGTATAAAATAATAAAATGCTGCGAGGAGATTAAAAATATCGATAAAAAATGGAGGAGGTTGCCGGTTCCGCGCGGTGGGCGGGGGGGATTAGGGGGGAGGGGGGTCCGGGGACGGGTCACCGGCGCAAAGGTGAAGATAATGCACTTTAATCACGATCCACGCCAGTATCTCAGCATCGTGATTAAGAACTAAAACGTGTCAAAAACCGGGGGAGTCGATCGCCGGTCGCCCCGACAGTAATAGGAAATAACTAGGAAGTGTGTGTTTTTTACTCCACCCCCCTCCCCCTCCTTTTCTCGAGCGAGGGGGGAGGGGGGCTCGGCGGTTCGGTGCTCTCCCGCCGACTCTCACAGCGGTGCATCGGTAGAAAATTCAATTGATAATGATGATGATTTATAATATATTGCGGGTAAGGATTACCCCCCCCCCCGCCCACCCGGCCCACGATGGGGGCCCCCCTCTCCCGCGACCGGCGTGTCTTTGCTCCGTTTCTCCTCTCTTCGGCGGCCGGGGAGAAGGAGCGGGTTTTCCCGAGCGCCGTCTTGGAGATAATCGGAGGAGTGCACAATTATTTTGAATATTCCGAGGGGGGCCCCGGCGAGATGGAGGGGTGGGGGCGCGGGGGGAGGAAATAAATCAGGGGGGACTCCGTCAAAGCCCCGGCCGGGGCCGACGACAGGAGAATTGAATGAGGAGCCGCACCGGAGCCCGCGCGCAGGAGAGGAGAATTGACACAGCTTATGAATAGTTTTGGCATTTCCATTTAAAGTTTAGCTGCTGCCCCTGCCTGCTCAGCTTTCCAGAAGTCACTCGATAGTTGTTAGCGATGCGGAGAGTAGTACAAACGACCACATGTCACTACTGCCCCCCTGGCCCCCCTCCCTCGTGGGGGCGGGGGTCCTGGGCTCCCCATCTGAGTGCCACATCTTGCAAGGTTGCCTTCTTGAGGACGCATGGCTAGAATTCAGGAATTGGAATTGGTAGAATTCAGGGGCTTGGAGGACAAGGCGCGTTAGTGCAGTTTTCGAAAAAAATGATATATTAATCATTTCAATCAAAACTAGTCTTGAAGCACATTCTGTGAATAGATCACAACGAAAATGCAATTTTAAAACATCAAAAAGTGAGTTTAAACTACTTTTCCTTGCATAAGGCTCCATGCAATTTTGAAACTTTAAACACGTATTTCTTGGAACTGCACTTATGCGCCTTGTCCTCCAAGCCCCTTAATTAAATGTGACCGTGAGTGTTTTTCTGGGCGAGCTAAAAATTATAGTTCCTGATAGCGAAATGTAATCCGTTTTACCTTATAAAACATGGTAAAATTCCTGTAATCCATGTAAATTAGTCATTTACCTCAGTGAGTGTTTTACAGTGGTGCCAACAGCGGCATGGCGTGAATTGCGATGTATCGATTGTTCTGCCATTTAAACATATGGTAAAGAATCGATTATTAAGGTGTTCGCTGCGAACACCCTATATATAGATCTTTTTCCATAGGTTTAAGTAGCATAAAAATAGATTTATCGCAAAGCACGCCACGCCACTGGGTGCCAATTCATATTTAGGACCTCTCTAACGACAAGAAGGCAGAGACTACTGCAAGAAGCACAGTTTGTTATCTTGGTAACCACACCTAAAGGACTATTATCTTTAGATATTGTTGGCTTCCATTGAATATTTAGCGGACCCGGTTATAACTGGCAAATGGGAGAGTTACAGCAATAATCACTAATAACTCAGAATGTTATCAAAAGTAATAATTCGTAGGTAAAAATGGATAAATCTAAATTGGAGAGGTCTATTTTCCTTTTTTGCATGACTTCGATTTTAGCAACGATTATATATTTTGCTTTGTTAATTATGGCACCACGTCAAGTTCAAGGCAACATATCAAATAGAGCGTGTCAATTTATTATATGTTTAATAAAAATGAGACAAATCTCGAGGACCGAGACAGAGATTGTCAGTTAGGGGAGGAGGGACGCGTATTTTGACCAATCAACATTCTTGTGTATTGCAACAACAAATTTCTTTAAAAATGCATATTTGGCAACACCTAATCTCTGTGGAACAAGTGTTTTATAAGTGATGCCAGATAGATGCAATTGTATGGTTTCGAGACTAACATAGAATTTTGCTCTGCGCAGTAATGGGTAAAAAAGTTGAGAGGCAACATTCAAACAAAATTTTTAGTTTAAAAAATAAAAAAAAAAACGAAAATTCGAGTTTTGTAAAGGCGAGTTGCTATAGCGGAGCTCATCGCAAAGTCTATCAACTCCTATCAACTCTTTTGTATTCATTTGGGTTAGAATTCGCACATTTTGCACCTATCGTCCTCCTCACCGCAGCAGTCCAGCACGCATTGTTCATGCAATCTGATCGAAGCTATTCGCGAAACTCAGGAAATCAGGGTTGATGCACGCGTTGCATTACTCACCCATGCTAAAGAAAAACGCCGTACGAGATCTCTGGCGTTGCCAAATTTCGTTCAATATAACACGAATGGATGTGTGTCTTCTAATTTTTCAGATTGTTTTATTCGCAATTCATTTAGAAAAAAAAACATTGGATCTAGAGGCCAGACTCTCAAAAACATCGACAAGAAAAAATACTCTTGATTCAAACAGATTTAAGCTTAAATCAAGAATCAAGCCTCTTAATTTGAGCGGATTTCTTTTTGATTTAAGCTTAAATCTGATTGAATCAAGAGTCCTTTTTACTATCAATATTTTCAAGAGTTTGGACTCTAGATCCAATGAGTTTTTTTTTTTTTTTTTTTTTTTTTTTTTTTTTTTTTTTTTTTTTTTTTTTTTTTTTTGTCAGTGTTCGGTCCTAAGCATTTAACCCTTACCCGCTCAGTGGTCAGTTATACTGACCACCTTTTTAAATAATTATTCATGGCCGTTTTGGCGCGACATACCCTTACCAACCATGTAGTTATACTTGGATATGGTCCAGAATATGAAAAAAAATATTGCCGGGCGATGTTATGTTGGCAATATTGTTTTATCATCTATTGTTTACCTCCGATTCGTTGGAGGTTTGGTGCCGCCGGTGTTATCTCCAGTTTTGCGGTTGTCAGTTGCTTGTGCGACGCAAATGGTTCTGATTTAGTAGTAAAATATTAAGTTAGACTATAATGCTGTGAGAATGTCATTCGGCAAGTGAAAAATTCAAAAGTTTTGATTATTTAATTCATGCTTGAACATGGTGGTTAGTATAACTGACCACCGAGCAGGTGGCTTAGGAGCTGGAACTGGATTCTTGTTGCTTTATTTTTTTATTATTATTTTATCGGTAATTTTTATGATTATGTTCATTACTTTTAATTATTGACCAAAATTATTATTTTAAAATTGCTAGTCTTATGTGGGAAAGGACCATTATCGTTGCATTTTGAAAAAATGAATTTATTTTATTGTGACTAGTCTTTGATTGCCTCCTTACTTATTCCAGTTACGCTCATATGTTCTTCACTTCAAGCAGTTTTATATATTTCTGCTTTATTTATACTCTTTTATAATAAATTATACATTTTTCTAAGACTAGCTTCACTCAATTTCCAAAAACAGAGACTCTATCACTTACAAACATGTAAGAAAAAGTGAAAAACTTACAAAATCTACGGAGTCAACATTTATAATTCACTGGTAAAGTTAGTATGGAAGGTAAGGGGAGGTCTGCGAGGGAGGGGTTGGGGGCTTGGAGGGCAAACATTGAATGTCTTGCGCGAATAGGTAGAGACAAGGATCATTTTTTACACAAAAATAAAAAAAACACGAAAATTATATCCATATAGGTGAATAGGGAATTTGCGTATTCCTATCCTGTTCAGTGGTCAGTCATACTGACCACCCTTTTTTGTCAAAATTTCCGGGTAAAAAAAAGTCAAAAAAAATTTTTTTCACTAATTTTGAGTTATCTAGACCCAAGAGGCCTTAGAAAACTCGAAATTTCAAAAAAAAGTTCGAAACCCATAATGTGTGCAGGTAAGGGTAAATCCGAAGGAAAACATTCGTAGCTTCCCTCGAATATAAATGTTTCATTGAGTAAGGATTGGGATTCCCACATATGCCAGTAAAAAGATTATTATTTCTATTTTCCAAAAATAGTATTTTTAATACAATTATTTACCGATTGAAGTGCGTAAGTTTTTTAATGGTTCTTATATTGTTTAATCCCTTAATTTTGGTTGTATGCTTTATGATGATTCTTACCTTTTCAAGAATTTTTCTCGCACTGGAAAAAAACACATTGGATCTAGAGTCCAGACTCTTGAAAACATTGACAAGAAAAAATACTTTCGATTCAATAAGATTTTAGATTAAATCAAAAGGAAATCCACTCAAATGAAGAGGCTTGGTTCTTGATTTAAGCAGAAATCCGATTGAATCAAGAGTATTTTTTCTTGTCGATGTTTTTAAGAGTCTGAACTCTGGATCCAATGTGTTTTTTTTTCCCCCCTTTTTTTTTCCTTTTTTTCCCGTGCGTGTTTATTATTAATTCGGCAACATTCGAATTTCCATATGGCGTTTTTCCATAGCACGACCCTACTCACGATTCGCATCCTCAAGATTCGCAATTACCACCCCCCCCCCACCCCTCCTGGGGCAGCACGTGGGAGGCCACGTCATCATCGCAGGTGAAAATTTTTGAAACCGCAACGCGGAGCACTTAAGGGCCTCGCAGTCACATGTTCCTCATTCCTGGCCCCCCTCTACATTGTAAAACCGGGGGAGCCCAGGGAGGGGGGGGGGGCTCCGCGCCTCCGAGCCCCCCCCTCTATTTATTTATTTTTTTCCACGCTCGGATCCTTTTTTCTCTCATTCCGCGATCGAGATCTATCTCGGAATCTGCGGAGGTCGAAGTTCTCCGCGCTCGGAACAGGCGTGCGCGATGCTTGCGCAATTTATCAATGCCAAACGGGTCGATTGTAACGATCGTGATCGATAGAAAGCATTGCCGAGATAGGATCTATCGATCGATCGATAGTGGTTCAACGATTAATCCGGACTCTGGCGATGGCCATCGACGCAAATTGGCAACAATGAGTCGCGCGCATTTACATCTATTATGAATAATCGATTCTGCGTCTTGCAGCTTACGTTGATGAATATCGATTGTTTTACATGCAATTAAATGGGAAAACAATGGTTTTGCCAGCTAACCAGCATTTTTAACAAAAGGCCCGGCTCACTCCTTGGACATGTTCGATCATAGTTTTGTAAAAATTGAGGTATTGAGGTCTCAGAGCCCCATTTCTATTTGCTACAGTTACGCAGATTTTGTACCGGAAAGTTGAGTCCCAACACGTAAAGTTTGCTAGTCTGCTATTAGGTTTAATGTTTCCGATCACCATAGTTTCTCTACATAGGCACTCTGATAATCGGGTGCTTCAACTATCGACAACTCCTATTTGTTCCTGAGGACGTGGAAAAAACGAAAGTGCCTTCAATTTGTAACAAGCAACACGCACATCCTTGGAACACGGATAGTTGCATCAAGGCGCCACAGTCGGCTCATTCTAGTCTTTGTAAAGCGGAAATTCCTTCAATTTTTGAATATGCAACAAGCACATCTAAGATACTAAAATTAAAAGCAAATTTTCAAATCTTGTAAATTTGTATTAAAAACTATTGAGAAAAATCTCCGGACGGGAAAATTTTGCCGACGGGGAGCAACATGGTATCTCTTTTTATCATTGAGGGTCTCAAGCATGTGAAGAAGGATGGAGGGATGGGATTGGAGCAGAGATTTTAAAGTGCTCAATGTCCGAGGAGTTGGGGTTCAACTAGGGCAGTGGAAGTTAGGTGTCGTAGAGCGCCACGGAGTGCTAAAAAGCTACCAATACGTAGGAAAATTATTCCTTAGAAAAAAGCCCTTTGAGGGAACTTACCAAAGTTCGAATTCCGACCGGGGTTGACGCGATTCTCAATTATGCATGAGGAAGTACATCTCGAAGACGATGAGGAAGGTGATGAAGAGCGAGTAAACGAGGAGAACAAAGTAGTAAAGTAGATCCCTGGACGGTTTGACGTTGATCTCGTCGACCTCCTCGGTGACCTCCATGACGAGGAGACAGGCGAAATACGCCACCTCGCACAGCAATATGAGCACTACGGGGATGACGATGAGTCTTTGGCCCAGGTAGGCGAGAACCTGCGACATTGCACCGACGACTATCGTAATCGTGACTCGGTGGCCCCCGTTTTTTTCAACAAATCACACCTGTAGTGTGCGTTCCCCTCTGATCCAACTCGGAGCCGGCTAAAGTGACGTCGGGTCGTCGTGACTCATGTGCCATTTGCGAGCACGCGATGAAAATGTTCGTCGCGGTAGCAGGAGCTCAATTTTACACTTGGAAGTGAATACAACCGAGAAAATTCAATACCTTTATTTCAGTATTACGCCATCAAAAATATTCACATTCTGCTCCCCTTACGCTGAAAAATCACTCCGGCCGTGGAGGCTGTGCTTACGGGCTTTATAGACATACCGTCGTCCGCTTTCCGGGCTCAGAGGACGAAATTTCCGGGTGTAGCAACCGGAGCATCGAAGCTACGGCTCCAGCACTCGGAAGTGTCGGCCTCTGAACCCGCAGCGGGCGGCATGTCCATTTGGCTCGTAACTTTTTTTTTTTTCAGTGTGTGATCGGGTCAACTGTGATTCCGCTTTCGGACCAAATAAAATTTCGTCTTATTTTAACGAGCAATGGAAGAAAATGTCCCTTGGTTCCTGAGTCCAGACCCATAAAAATCTTGACAAGGAATTATACTCTTGATTAGATCGGATTTTTGCTCGAATCGAGAGTCAAGCCTCTTAATTAAAGCGGATTTCCTTTTGATTCAAGCAAAAATCCGATTGAGTCAAGAGCACTTTTTCTCATCAAATTCTTTATGCGTCTGGACTCTGGATCCAAGAGACTTTCTTCCAGTGCGTCTGATACCGATTGAATCTTAATAACTTTGAAGTAACTCCAATTTACTTTAACAGCCTCTAAATTTTAAGGACCAACTCAAGATCAGACACAATTTAACGAAAATTGACTATTGAGTGTCATTAATGGTGGGTTGCATGTCCTACATGAATGAATATTAATTATGCACTGAGTTCATTCGATTCTTTAACGCAACATTTGGATCAATAAAGAAAATCATCCCATACTTCCAGCCTATGACGTCATTTAATGCCAGCTTAGTCTTATCGTCGCCCTTCTTCAACGGCAGTTTCAACAAGTAGCCTGCAGGATGACACCTTCCTCCCAAATTGAGCAAATTACGTCAATCTCTCCTTATTGTCATTAGGTGACACTTTAATAGAACATAAAGAGGTTTTGCCAAAAAGCTCAGCTCGTTGCCGTTACAAAATGAGGCAAATTTAGCAAAAAGGAGCCATCTTTATCGGCTCATTCCAGAAACGACGTATCGGCCATTAGTATTTCCATGCAGATAGGTACTTCTATGAATGATACCACGCACTTGATTCCTTCCTAATAAACTTGGTCCGAACGAAGCACCCTAATTCTACGGCTCATTCACCGTCATCACTTGTTATTGTTTTTAAACCCACCGAGTGACACCGAGAAAAACCGCGCGTCCGCCGGGAAATTTGCGCGGAAGTTGGGCGGTTTAGGCCGTCGCGGCTGCGTAGGTGTGAAGTTGGCGGATTATACGTGATGGGGACCTTTATTAGGAGGCCGCCTTTATTCAAAATCGATTATAACTGATTGTTGGCTCCACTCACGGGCGAGCGGGGCCCCAAAACGGTAAGAGGGAGATCAAGGGGCTTTGATAGGGCTCCCGGTGCCCCCCCCCCCTCGTCCGCCCCCCGCGGGCACTCAATAGCCGCTTTAAAGACTTATAATGGAGCCGCCGAAATTTCCGCCGGGGATGCGAAGTACTGCGGCCGGTGAGCTGCCAATATTGACCCTAACACCTGATTACTTACAGATATCGATGGTAGGTAAGCCGGACATTGTTTTAATCGGAGTTCTGGCGGTAGTTGCGTGTCGATGAAATTATGGAGTGGGCGGCTGATAAGGAAGTGGATATTTGCAACATGCCTCTTTTAATTAACTAAGGTGATGAAACATTGGACCGCGTTGAGCAGAAAGGAACCAAGTCACATCAGTGATTGCCAAACTTAACTGGGTAATATGCACTGGAAAAAAAAATCTAGAGTCCAGACTCTTAAAAACATTGACAAGGAAAAGTACTCTTGATTCAATGAGAATCTAGCTTATATCAAGAACCAAGCCTCTTAATTTAAGCGGATTTCGTTTTGATTCAAGCAAAAATCCGATTGAATCAGGAGTATTTTTTCTTGTCAATGTTTTTAAGAGTCTGGACTCTAGATCCAATGTGTTTTTTTCTGGTGTACTTTTTTACGTGAAAACGATTGTGCAAATTTTGTGCAAATTTCAGTGAATTTTCTGCATAATAAGAGGCAAATTTCTCTAAATTTTTAAGGGAATCCGCACGAACGTTATCGTGTAAAAAATTAAATTTTCAAGTTAAATTTGGTAATGTCTGATGCGGCTTGGTTTTGTTCTGTTGAACGCGGTCTATGCGAGGGAGTGAGGGACTCAATTGGAAGGTAAAAAATTCTCTTTAAATTGGAATAAAATTCAATGTTGAGTAAGCCCATTGTTGATAAAACTCATCATTGCCCATAGTCATTGTTGATACTAAGGTTTTTCGAGCCCTAATTTAGAGTTTTCGGCTTAATTTGAATAGAAAGGACCCTCCAAGCACCCAAAAAGTCAAGGGACTTTGCATTAAATACGTGCATGCAAGTTTAGGGATGTCTCCAGAATGAAAACCTTTTTCAAAGAACTGAAAAAAATTAAATTGATTAGACCTTTGGCCAAAGCACTACAACGTTTGAAAGCTTGGTAGAGCTCCCTCAAAATTGAAACGATGGCAAAATTTCCAAAAATTACAATTATTTTCCACATTTTTATTTTCCTCTATTATCAATTTCGATGCTAAAATATACTGTTAATAGAGCTAATTTGGAAAAATTGTCTTCTCTTCAATCATTACTCAACTTTGGACCCAGAGCTGAAAAACTGATTAAATGACTTGTGTGCGTAGAAGAATCAGCGGATTTTTTGAAGCATGCATACATGCGGTCCCAAGTAGCCAGTTAAGTTTTTGTTTGACCCAAGGAACAATGGAGTGCTGAGAATAATTTCAAACCGCATGACAAATTTCGCGGTATTGTTCGTGTAAACAGAATTTGCCTTAATTGAAAGAACTTGGGCAAGGTAAGTATTTGACCGCCTAATCCGTCAACAAAAGAGTTATTTTCAAATTTAAAGACCCTGAGAAACTCAAGATGGATCGATAGTTCAGCGAACGTTTCAGTAGAGTAAACAATCAACCGATTAAGAGCAAGGAGAGTTATTTTGAGGCACAATTCGCCTTAAAAATTTGTTCGGATCTCGACAATTCGGAGAATAAGGCAATTTGGAAAATATCAAATCAGTTGCTTCAGAGACTGAAGTTATGGAACACTTGGGAAATCCATGGTCGCTGATTGATGGCCGAACTGATTTCCGATTATTTCGAACACAGCCTGCATTCGCAATGAATGAATCATACAATACTCCATAAAAATCTAGGAGTTGAATCTGAGGTAGGTATGCTTCACTCCCTAGTCGTATGAAGAGGAAGTAAAATTCGCTCCATTAGAGTGAAGTAGACTGCACTTCGCACTCCCGATAGAGGCAGTTTTTGGGCCTATTTTATCTGACTTTAATCAACTTCACAATTTTTTTCTCTTTGAAGGGCTATCTTAAACGAAATTTATCATGGTTTTTTTTTCCAGGTCTATCACTGGTCTGAAGGCCAATTTTGCCGATAAATGCGGGTTGTGTTAATTCACGATTGAGAGTCAAAAAATTGTTCATTCTTCGCCTTAATCGACTTTCAGACCCATATTTAAGCCAATATTAGACCAAAAAAGAAACCATTAGTGACAAAGGCATGATGCATTCCGTAAAATAATGACCTTCAATGCGCAAAAATCGTATCGTAAGGAAATTCAAGGTGGGCCAAAAAAGGTCCTTATCCATTCTCTTCCGTACCAAAAACTACTATAGTCACTATTCACTCTCTATTTTTGGGGATCAAAGTATTTAGTTTGTTCCCCGTGAGTTTCAGATATTTAACTAGAGTTTTTTTCCTCCGCGCAGACATGAAACAGCCAGTTGTGCGTGCTGTAACAAGAGTCATCACATTCAGTTAAGTCACCCTTCTGCGCCTCCCGGAGGGAAAGGTGGAGAATTACCGAAATTGTTAATTATGCATGACGGCGCTCTAGCCACAGTTAAAGTTTTCGCACCAAGCCAACAACGGCTCCCAGATTTGGCGAAAACTCCCCGGATTTCTCGTTTTCCGTTCCTCGAGATCAACCATCCTCGCACAGGGTCCCACGTTTGGCAACCTGGCGGCTGAGTCGTTGACCTGTCCTGTTTCATTCTGCAATTAAATAAAAGAATACACGAAAACAGAAAGAACGCGAGAAAAAATTGCACTTGTCTATTTTTAAATTTTCATCTTTCCCCCTTTGGAGCGCGCCAGCGCACCCCCCCCCCCCCCCTCTCCCCATCGGGTCCCGGCCCTCCGTTCCCATAACCTTCCGCAACCCGCTCATTAATTCGGGGATCTATATTTATCGGCTCTTTAACTGCACTGCGATAGGATTTTGATTTTGATTTAAGGTGAGGGTACAGGACGCGCCCACCAGAGTGCGCTTACTGTCCTGATTTCAAAATTGGTTTGTTTTTTCTAATGAAATTCTACCGGAGACTCGTCATCTTTTACGGTGAGAAAAATGTTCGGATCATATATCATACCATCGTTTATACATATAGAACACCATTAACTGGTGATTTTCGGTCTTTGAACCATACAAAGGTACAAATACCAACATATGAATAACAGTTGGACTGCATTTTGCAATTTGGACCCATACATTCCGGCCCGGTTTAAAAACAACGTATGTGCCATTAGTTTCCCTATGCACATAAGTGTTTTTTCAGATGAGCCAGAATTTATAGGTCCAAATTGCAAAATGCGGTCCAGTTTATGGTTTATAAACCAAAGATTTTTCTCAGTGGCATCTTTCTCCCCATTGGTCATTAGACTAGTATGACGTCATGCCGCATAGGAAGAGGGCCCTTTAAAGGCATCGGACTAAATTTTTAGGAGAGCTAAAAAGCAAAGAAACTGACGTAATCATCGGTGTTTAGTTTATTATGAGTTATTTGACCGGATAATACTTTTTGTGGAGATTTGCTATTGAAGCGTAATTTTATGATAGCGTTTTAAATATTTTTCTCGCGTTTTCTGGCAGAAAATGAGGCGCATCAAAAATGGAAGAAAAATCAACGCAGTTGTTTCTTCATACAAATTGTTTAATTTCGTTTTGTTTATCGATATACCGGAGTGTGAGAAGTGATGAGCCATTAAAATAAGGGGGAAAATAAGGCCCGAACGGCTACGTTCAAGTATACTTTTCTCGTCAAAAATGAAATGTTATTTTATTGGTAGCCCGTCAGGAGAACTCTTCAAAACTTTCCTCCATTTTTCAACTTCCCTCAGATTCGAAGGCCGAATTTCGAAGTGAAAGGAACTGGAAGGAGGCTTACCAGGAAAAACAATAAAAAAAATTTCCCGACACTAAAATTAAACCAACTCCCAATTTGATAGCGCGTGAGTCCGCAACGCGGATAAAAGTAAGGGTCCAAAAAGAAACGGCGCACTTCGGATGGAAAGTTTCGAATCTGAGCGTGGGCAAAACGCTCCGAAAGTAAAATAAATAAACGAACAAACGAAACAAAACGGAAAAAAAGGAATAATTGCCCGGAGATAAGTTTGTTTCAATGACTCCTACCGCCCTCGAGTTTTAAGTTAACGTTTCCATTAACTTATTATATCAGTTGTCTCCAACTTTTGACAGCTATCACCAACTCTTATCTCTTGCCGGCGTCCCTCCCAGGTTTTTCTCGCTTTTTAAAAGCTCGTCGGTTCTGCGAGAGGGTCAAGCCCCCCTCCCTCCCCCTCCGCCCTCGTTTAAATCTCCAGGTGTCTTTTTCTCATTTTGTTTCGTATCCCACTCCCCTTTTCCGTCCCTTTTACCGCGTTCTTAGCGCAGATTTGACTCCGGTATGGTCGTGGATTCTAACATCTGAGTCACTTAACGCCATTTTTTAACCCTTTCATTCCTCCAGCACCCCGGAGATTAGTGTTTCAATCCATTGTTGAGACTGGAAATCGTCTTTATTTTATTTTAAGCCTTTTACAAATTCGACGACATGCATCACGACCTCTTCTGTTTGTTATTCATTTTGTTTATTTTAAAACTGATTTATTTTTTTTTATGAGACTTTTTTTACGAAGTCAAGAAATGCCCAAAATAATTTCTCTTTTCATTTCAAATTGCTTGCAAAGTCAAAGGAGCACTCATTACTGAAAATGCTGTCAAAAACTATTAAATGAGGTATCACTACCATAGTAATCCCTATGTTTCTCTTTACACAACACTTAACACTAATCAATGTCCGGCCGTTGCTTGAAATTGTTGAATACGAAATCTAAGAGAAATTGCAACATCGCCGAGTAAATTATAAAATAAAAAAGTTTTTTCTGTTATATTTTTCCAGTCTTTTTCTTTTTCCCCCTTTCTTTCTTTCTTTCTTTCTTTCTTTCTTTCTTTCTTTTTTTATTTCTCTCTTTTCCTGTTTTCCAAACAAATCAAGCTTTTAATCATGATTTACGAGTTAAGTTCCAAGGATAGAATGGAGGCCGGAGATCCACCAGGCACAGAAAAGCAACGGGAAAAAATGAATAACTAATGGTGGACGGGAATGAGGATTCGAAGAAAAATGAATGGAAAATTAAGGCAAGCAGCGGATTTGGCGAGAAATTAAAAGACGGAATCCCCCCTCGTTCACCTCCTCCCCGGAGCCCTGGCCGTAAGCCCGAGCTCAAAATGAATGGTTTGTAATGAAATATTTTATTTTAAAACAATTAGAAAGCGGCGAACAATGAGAACGATAAGAAAAATGGAAAATAAAACGGGAAAAAAACACATCAAAACTTGGCAAAGAAGCGGACATATCCTTTTTAATTGAATCAATTATCCGGGAGGCGGGGCGCGGGTGGCGGGGGGAGGGGAAGGGGTGGGGAAGAGGAGGGGAAGGAGGTTTAGATCCAAGGAAGGGTTAAACAAGGATAACGAAGGGGTATAGGGCTGGAATAACGAATTTAATTATTTTTCTCGTCGTTTTGATATCTATCTTAAGTGACATTCTGAGGAGGCGGAGAAAAATCGAAAGAAAGCTAAGTATCGTAAAAAAGCTCTCGTTTCTTTAATAAATACTAAAATATGTACAAATGGAGGCGAGCAGCTGGAAACAACAGTCCCCGACGAGACGCGCCGAGAGTGTGGGCGGGTGGAGCGAGAGAAAAGAAAACTTGATTATTCCTATCGGGGAATCACAATAACATCGGGGGAAAAATGAGTATTTAAGAGACCGAGAAGACGGGATCCAGGCTCGGGGTCTGAGAAAAAATTAATTATTAATTCTCTCCAAGGAGATTGACGAATCCATCATTTTCAGGGGGACAAAGTGGTGCTTGAGACGCGTCCCTGTCGTCTAACGGTGAGATTTTTTGAAAAATTCAGAACAATTTTTACGTTCGTGAGCGTCCACCCAGAATGAACTTACCTTACGCCTCGAAATCTCAAAATTGAGTTATTGATATCAGATCCCTAAGGAGTATTCTATGCGCGCAATGTGTCACAAAACGCTGAAAAATGTGGAATTAAACAGAAACAATGACATGACTGTTAAAAAATTATGCGGAGTGCAGAAAATGCAGTTTCGTGGAAATACTATCAAACAATCTTATCAGCCTTTTTCGGGGCACAAAAATGCTCAATTAAAAAACGTAACACCCTCTATTGTTACAGCGATGGACCAAAGCGCTTCAAACTTTTAGCCTATTAGCCTTTACTATTAGCCTACTAGAGAAATTGATACATTTTTCTGCGGAAATCTCAAAATATGGTCTGCCGATACAACTCAAAAAAGATTTGCCATTCCGAAAAATGGCCCAAAAATTTAATTAAAAATGAACTGCAAATTAGTAGTTAAATCCTTATAACAGTGATAAGTGTACCGCGATAAGCAGAAAAGAACCAAGCCAAATCAGCTTTTGCTAAATTTAATTTGCCAATATAATTTTTTACATGAAAACGGTTATGCGGACTTTTGTGCAAGTTTTAGTGAATTTTCCGCACAGCACGAGTTCAATTTCTCACAATTTTGTAGAAATCCGCACAGACTTTCTGTTGTGAAAAATTGTTGAATTTTGGCAATATCTAATGTCAGGGCGTGGCGTGTTTTGCGATATATCGGTTGATCTGCCATTTGAACCTATGGAAAATGATCGATAGACAGGATGTTCGCAACGAACACCTTAATGATCGATTCTTTACCACAGCTTCAAATGGGGAGGTATCGAAAGTCGATCATTCTCGCATCGCAACTGCTCCAGTGCTCCAAAGCAAGGGAATCATCCGCATATTTAGACATCGCAGCACACATTCGCTAATGAAAAGTGTCATGCGCGGGCACCGCACCCCTTTCAAACGAGGTAACCGCGCCGGGAAGGTGCAAACATCTTGGATCCCTTCCGAGCTGGAAGCAGGAAACAAATCGCTAAGAAAGGGATGAATCCTCTCGACCTTTGTGACCTGCCTGCCCTTTGGCCGGAGCACCGGGTCCATTGTTTCGCACGCGTCCAGCTTTTGTCCCTTGGACGGGAGAGCCCGCAACCCTTTGACGGCGCCGTTTTCTAGCCTTCCGCGCCGGTCAAAACCGTGAACCTGTGTTGCCGGCTTAAACTGGTTTTCGAGTTCCGGATTTAATTACTCAGCAAGCCGATTGTTGAAATTTATAGACAAAGTGATAGACAGAGAAGATACAGGCAGTATGGAGCGATCCTATTGGTTGGAACGGGTGGTTGTTATAGACTAAGGGAGTAAAAGCTGGATCAACTATAGAGTCTCTCGTGGGTTGCCGTTAGTTAGTGTACCTTCTTTGCCCATTGCAACCACCCGTTTACACCAATAGGCCATCTCCATATCCCTTTTGTCTTCTTTGTCCATAGCTTTGTCTATCAATTTTAACAATCAGCCCGCAGATGGACCGGAGACAGAGACTATTTTCTTGAGCCTTCAATTTACACTTATTGTATATAATGTAGTTTAATAGTTAATAGCTTAATAGTCATGTTTAATAGTTGCGAGAGTACCTCACTCACATAATTTCTAGTCAGCTCCGACTAGTTCGCCTTCAATTTCTCGATAGGCAAAATGAGCGGCTTAGGAGCAGTAATAGTTGCTCCCAACTTTTTGGCCTCGTTCACTTGGCCCCTTCATAGCTATGGCAACACAACTTCACTCACACTGCTTGAAACTTGTTCCGAGCACTTCGCCTTCAATTTCTCGATGTAGGCAACTTGAGCAGCTTAGGAGCAGTAATAGTTGCTCACAGAATTTTGACCACATCCACTTAATGTGACGTCGTGTGATAAAAGCATTTTGTCAATGTAGGTCGAGTCCTTCATTTGCGTCTTTGAACGATGGGAAAATTTACTTGATTTAAGAAGAAATATTCTTGAATTTACCGTCTGTATGATCTCCTCTCAAATCGAAATGAAAACCGATTGAATCAAGCCTGCTTGCGAATGATGTGCTGATTTCTGATGAGAGGATCTTTTCGGCCGGAAATTCAAGAATATTTCTGGTTGAATCAAGTCACTTTTTTCCAGTAGAACACGATCTGGGTATGAATAATAATATTTTTCCAGGCCTATTGAACTTTCAACTTCAAAGGCTGCTTTTAAAATCCATTCGCGGTTTGAAAGTTGCTTTCAAAAACAGGTAATATTCCTACATAACCACTCTACGATCCATAATAAATCTAGTGCTTTTATATTTCAAGCAAGGGCTGATAAATTTAAACGTGGCATTATATTTCCAAATTTCTCTGCCAATCAAACGTTCTTAGACCGACGTCAGCCACGCCTTAGCAGAAATCTGTTGAGCGTTTTTGGCCTTTAAATTAAAAGTAGGTTATTTTTAATTATTTCATACTGCTAATATTTTAATAGGTACGCACTGTACGATACAATCACAAAATTATCCAGTATAGGCACCATTAGAGGGATAGGAACTTCACCGTTCCATGCGGCAACATAGCATGGACCGTATGGGCAGATGGAAACATGAAGGCCGATAGCACGCAAATGACCTAAAACAATAGGACAGGGTAAGAGAATAACGTTAAATTGGGGTTAGGACCCAGGGACATAAAAAATCGTTCTTTTAATTCGGAGGTCAGGTAAAAATTAAGAACATTTTTCACACATGATGAGCATAATAATTAACGATCAAAACTACTATAGAATGCCGTTCTTAGTTTTAAGCTTTTCTATCGGTTTCAAACCTAGCTCTCTCGACCAGCATAACTTTGACAATGGAGAAAATTATGTTTGCAGAAATTCTGTGTCTAGCTATGGACCTCATTTATAATTTATTTTGAATCCACTCACTAAATTTATTAAGTTTATTTAAAACCGCCAGTGAGATAAGAATACTGGAGACATTTTTGGTGCCTAAATAAATAATGATGATGCAAAAGTAAATCCAAACTTGAGCATCTCCATTCCACACAAGAAAAAGCTCTGGAAAAGTTGCGAAGAGTACAATTCCTACGCCCAATAAAAATCGACTGAAACATTCTTATTCCATGTACTCCAGGTGGGTCTCACAAATATTTGATTGAAGTATCTTTAAAATAATTGTTCGTCGCATTTTTTCTTTAAGCTGGCTTATGACGCACATTTAATAATCATAAAGTATTACGTTTCTTGAATGATGAACCGTCAAGTTATTTTATAAAATATCTCGGTAAATCGTTCTTTGGAGAAAGTTTGATTTGGTTAAATTCGTCAATTAGTCAGGAAACAGAAATTTAACATCGACACGATATATTTTGATAAAAAATAATGTAGCGGAACAACTAACCTACAATTCTACGAGGTATGATTGATGCTCTGCAGCCCGTGTCAAGACATACAATAATAAAACAAAATACACAGCTGGTAACAAGGCTATTTTTTACGTAAATATTACCAAAACGTTCCGGCTAAAAACTCAGCCTTTCTCAGTTGGATGAAACAAAAAGAATCGTAAAATCTAAAATAGTACTTGGCTGTACCTTTCAAAGCGAGAACAACGTTGTTAATTCAGCCGAAACGTCTTGGTAACATTATGTAAAAATTAATCTTATTACCCGCTGTGTAATTTGTTTTATTACTGTTTTCCCCCGAAGCCGGACTCCAAAAAGACGGACCATTCAGAAATAAGCCGGAAAAACTGATCAAAATCTGGATTGACGCAAATCATGAATAACCGGAATGTAAAATCCTTTAATCCAAAGTAGAGCACATCACACATCACAGCCAAGATTTACTCCTTACTTTTTTCTTCAAAGGAACAACACTGAAAACACCAAAAAGATTAACCGAAACTGCACGAAATATGAGAAGACACAAATTTTTAACGTATGTACAAATCACGTACCGAAAACTCGAATCCTTGAGATCAAAATAGAATTAAACATCTCTGCTATTTTTGCTTTTTTTTCCCCCGCAATGGGACAACACTCGTGATACCCACGAGACGGACCGATCAGAAATAAACCGAAAAGAAGGGCACAAACTATGGATATCTGGGAAAATACAAATTCTTTCAATTCAATTCAAAATGGAACACAAATTACTGCTTTTTTTTCGAACTGATAATACTGAGGAGACGGACCATCACGAAAAAACTACACAAAATCTTAATGGGCTCAAATTGCGAATATCTGGAAAAATACAAATCCTTTCAATTAAATTCAATTATTCCATTCAAAATAGAACATATATCACTGCAAGTTTTGTCTTTTTCCCATTTTGTAACAGAGTGGACTGATGACACTCACAAGACGGACCAACACGAAAAATCTACACAAAATCTGAATGAGCAGAAGTTACGAATATCTAGAAAAATAAAAATCCTCTCATTTCAGTTAGAACACATGTCACTACTATTTGTACCTTTGTTTTATCACTACTATTTTTCCGTTATTTTTGCCGGAACGAACTGATAATACTGAGGAGATGAGCCAACCAGAGAGAAAATGAAAAAAAAAAAAAAAAAAAAAAATTCCTTGTAAAATACAACTGGAAAAAATTCTAAAGGGCGCAAATCACTCAGGATGGTACTTCCAGGTTTCCCCAGGGCCGGCGCCATTTCGTAAATCTGATAACATTCACATAAGAGGGACCAACACGAGAATTTGACACAAAATTTGAATGAGCACAAATTATGAATACCTAGAAATATAAAAATCCTTTCATTTCAAAATTGAACACTTGACACTACTATTTTTGTCTATGTTTTACACTACTATTTTGCCACGATTTTTGCCGGAACTAACTGATAATACTAAAGAGATGAGCCAACCAGAAAGAAAATGAAAAAAAAAATTCTTCGTAAAATACACTGTAAGTGTGCAAAAAAAAAAAAAAAAAAAAAAAAAAAAAAAAAAAAATCCGAAAGGGCGCAAATCACTTGCCTATGTTTTATCACCACTATTTTGCTACTATTTTGCCGGAGCGAACTGATAATACCGAGGAGATGAGCCAACCTGTAAGAAAATGAAAAAAAAAAAATCTTTGGAAAATACACTTAAAAAACTGCAAAAAAATCCGAAAGGGCGCAAATCACTCAGGACGGTACTCCCAGGATTCCCCAGGGCTGGCGCGAGAGGGGCGAAGTGGTGGGGGGGAGGGGGCGTCCACCTCCGCCTGGGAATGACTCGGGCTCACGGCGCGGCGGTGTGGCGGGCACCTGAGTGACGGGCCCCGAGTGCGGAGCGGGACCGTCTCGGAAACAGTAAAACCTGGATGGCCGGTAATTGGAAAGCATTTATCTCGGGTATTAAAAATAGATATGCACATAAATTAAGCCGCATCCCGCTCGGGCGCGAGCGCATCTCCGACCGCGCGCGGCGCGGGCCCCACGGCTCGCCTCGAAGGTGCGTTACTGGTCCCGGGGTCCCCCGACCGACCGACCTTCGGCTCCGCTGAAAAATAGGGCACGGGCGGGGGTATTTCGGGACCCGGGTCGCTGACCAGACACCTCCGACCTGACCTCACGCAACCGGTTTTCGCCCCGGCATCATCCGTCACGATCGTCTTCTCCCGGAGAAAATTTGAGGAATACCGCTCAGGAATAAGTATGGTAACAGAGTCTACTTGATTATTTACACAGGGATACTATTTTATGGGAATAACCTGAATTGCAGTAGTATTCAGCGGAACTCTGGTTAACTTGCCATAGTGTGGTAGATCGTTTTCTCCCAGAGAAAAAAGCACATCGAAGCAGAGATTTCTTAAATGTTTCACCTCCATCTAGGCCCGAAAGGAAGAACTGGCGATAAATGCTATACTGAGTCCATCCAGATTAGCGCGGTAATTACAAACTTCATCTCTATTCTCGAGAATGTGAACCATCTCAAGTAGGACCTTTAGAAAATAATGCTTCTCAGAGGCTAAAACTTCAGCCTCATTGAAGTCAAACCGATGATTTTTAGAGGGATTTCTTGATTATTTCCACAGGGATACTATTTAATGAGAATAACCAGAATT
Source organism: Bemisia tabaci (assembly GCF_918797505.1). Taxonomy (NCBI): domain Eukaryota; kingdom Metazoa; phylum Arthropoda; class Insecta; order Hemiptera; family Aleyrodidae; genus Bemisia; species Bemisia tabaci. The sequence goes on from NC_092796.1 coordinate 38,314,746, forward strand.
ATAGCAGTATTCAGCGTAGCTCTGGTTATAATTGCCATAGTGTGGTAGGTCGTATTCTCCCAGAGAAAATCTGAAGAATACCTCTGAAGAAAAAGTATGGTAAAACCTCCTATAATTCTACTTGATTTTTTTTGCGGTGATACTATTTAGTGGAGATAATCAGAATTATAGCATTATACACCAGAACTCTGGTGATACTGCCATAGTGTGGTGGATCGTATTCTCTTAGAGGAACTTTGAAGAATACACGGAAAAAATTAAATTGCTGATTTAACGATTCAATTGCTAAAAAAAGTGGCTGCAGTGTTTCGATGTAGATTTTACAAAAGAAATAAAAAAAATAATAATAATAAAAAAAAAAAAAATGCTAGTTTAACCACCCCCGTGGTTAAATTATCTAACAGTAGTGGTTAAAGTAGTATTCTTAGGTTGTGAAATCTACGTTGAAATATTGAAGTCACTTTGTTTGGTAATTGAATTGTTAAATCAGCAATTTATTTTTTTCTGTGCAATGCGAGAAGTATTCATGCAGTCTCGTAGGCGCCAATATGCGGGTCGCGCCGACCACTTTGGTTGGTGCAGTGTGTGAAGTATTCGTAGAGTCTTGCAGGCGCTGATATGCGTTCAACACCGGCCGTACTGTGTTTGGCGCGATTATTCGAGATCGCGTTGGAATAATCATACTATTGCGGGAAAAGTATGGTCCTACTATAGATCTACTGTATCAGAATATGGTAAAATTACAATATTTTTTTTTCCAGTATGACGTGTCTTCATAGGGAGAGTGGCCTCAAAGTGGAACTTGAATCGTTCAGTACAGAAGGATAAAAGCCAATTTGAGGTTAAAAAAAGGATATTCAGTTTTCAATGTTGGAAACTTCCCATTGTTATTAAGAACATTGGCTAAATTTTAAAGTCATATGCTGCGTCGTCAGTGATATTACAAGCGTCTGATACGAATCGTTCCTTTAACGGCGGTTTTCTCGAATTCCCCGTTTTCCTTACTCGAATTTTGCGTTGTTGCCAAAGGGTTAATTTGTGTATAGATAATTGGTGCTTGGTGTTCTTTGCGGCAGAATGATGCAAATGATATCCTCTGAGCTGTGATATACTCTTTTCGTTTTTTTGTCCTCTCAGTATGGCACATTTTGCCCTAGCATCTCATATCATATTGTTCCATACTGCCGTAGTGAGAAAACACGCCGTGTGAACATTCGAGAGTTGCCAAATTTCCCCGGATAAAACATGTGGTTTTGGGGAAAGTTATAAATATTTTTACTTGAAAGCTTCAGATATTCTAGGTTAAATTTTAAACACTATTCTCCAACAATTTTGAAGGCAAATATTAAGAATTTTCCCAGCAAATTCGTATTTTATCGAAGGAACTTTGGCAAAGTCTGAAGGCTCATACGGCGTTTTTCTTCAGCACGGCAATAGACGAAGACAACACTTACCCATGCGAACTATAAAGTTCGACCAATTCGGCAAAAGCGCGTCTTGACTTTCTGCTGCGGTTCTTCCATGCGCTTGTCCGCATATCTTACACCCGCATGTAATCTCAGCGATTAAGAGGCAGCTCTGACCTGAGATCTGACCTCGGGTCAGTACCGCCTGTTACGGACTGCTTCTACGAGCTAGGGGCCCCATCCCCGTCTTGCCTGTGTTATTGCTCACAAAGCTTACTCCTGCAGTCAGACGAAGACAACATAGGAACAACGCTGTATTAAAGATGAGCGAAAAACAATATCGATTTGCAAATTGAAATCTCACTTGGACATATTTATGCTGAAAATTCAGTATTCAAATGAGTTAAATCAAAAAGATACTATGCACGTGAGATTTGTGTGGTTTATAGCTCATTTTGTTTTAATTAGTTCCGCGCATAATTCCTTTCCGAATAAATACGGCCAATATCCTCCGGTCGTTGTTGAGGCTTGTCCGTTATTAATATTCGCTAACGTATACGTTTACCGAGACACAGAAATCATTCTTTGCCCGGTTATTTCCTTTTTAGACAAACATTTGTCGTTTCCTGGACGAAAGAGCGTAACTACATTTCAAGGTTGCAAAATTGACTCGAACAATTAAATATTTTCCAAAAACGTCCGCGTGTAGTTTTTCTTCCAAAATTTTTCTGATTTGAGCTTAAGATCGGGAGGCAAATCAGAGAAATCTTTTAGTTAGAAATGTCAACATTCCCCTGGTGAGAATGCAATGTGAAAGTGGGAATTAGGCAAAATTGAAATGTAGTTAAACGTTTATTCGTGAAAGAAACGATGCATTGCCAGATTCAGCAAGTTGGCAGTATTGCTTTCTCTCCATTTAAACCTATGGGAATGAACCGATTTTTCAAGGTGTGAGATGCTCTTACAAAAATCAAAACAACACAGACCACTTATTTGCAAAAATTAAACCGATGACTCATTGCTTTTAGATATTTATCTATCAATATTTGAAAGTAAATGAAACTCAACTTCTAATAGTTGATTGCATACAGCGCTTTGCTATGAATATAAGCTCAATGGCAACTTTATCCATACATTTATCACCTATTTTAATATATGCTGAGTGTTGTCGAAGAATCACAAGGTCTATACATAGGAACGGAAGCCAAATGGAAATAGAGTCATGAAGTGGTGATAAATGAGAAAATTAAAATGAGAATGACATGTCATCGGGTTTGAATTCGCGGGTCAGAAGGCTTGCGATTCAGAGTCCCGATTTACTTTGCGTTTTAGACGGATGGATTTACAATGTAGCTAGACAAAAGTCAGTTGGAAACCTTACAAAACTGTAATCTTAATATCTAATTTGAAAAATAGAATGAAATTGTGAAGCAACCACTGTACTAATTGCGAGGGGCGTTGGTTCATTTGAAAGGTGTTGTTTTCAATGCTTTGGGAAAACTATAAATTATTTTCTGGGGTTCGTCCCCGATTTTTAAATCCCTAAAAACTCATAAATTGGATGAGGGGAAGTGGGGTTTTTTTGTTTTTTGTTTTTCGGAAAAGTTTTGTTGCTACGCATCTTACTTTACTGTTAGCTGTCTTTTTATCAGCTGTTTTCATTCAACAATCATCATTAAGTGAGGTTACTTCCAACACTCAACTGCCATCAACTTACATTTTTCTTTTCCCGCGTTTTTTTTTTTTTTTTTTTTTACGGTTTTTCATGATTGGTTCCATCTTTTTCCTATTGCCAATTTTTCCTCATTAAGTCAATAACCTCCAAGTTTTTTTTTCTCATTTCCGATCAGAACTTTTCACGCTGTTTCTTTTCAATGTGTATAAATATGTTTATTATTAATTTCCATTTTCATTTCATCCTTTTTCTTCTGATTTATTTTTTTTAATTTAAAAATTGAACTTTTCAGTTATGATTTTGTTAAAATAATAATAATTTTTACTAATTTTAATTTTAAATTTAACAGTTGTTATGAGTGAAATTTTCAAAGACCGAGGCGGTCGTCCTCCAAAACGTGGTCGCGTTTTCCAGAACTCTTCGCATGTTCGTTTAGTGAAGCAAGAACTTAACTCTGTTATTAGTATAGAAAATCAAAGTTTCATTTCTTCATTTCGGAAGTATAAAATTGATGATCAGAACTTTGATGAAAATTTTGTTACCAAATTTTCAGTCGGTTCAATGAATATAATTTGTCATCATTGTGATGCTCGCCATTTTCAGGGTGAAATGTCCAATGGTCATTTTAATAACTGCTGCCAAAATGGCTTAATTTCTTTACCGAGTATTTGGACAAATACCGATTTGAAATCATTATTTTTATACTCTCCAAATTTCATAAAGCATATCAGAAATTATAATAGTGCTGTTGCTTTTGCCTCTTTGTCTGCGAATCGAATTGATATTCCGGGTGATGGACCTTATTGCTTTAAAGTTCAAGGATCCATATATAGGTAAGTTTATTTAATATTTACCGTTACGTAACGTACTTTTTTCAGTTTCTCAGTCCGTCCCTCCCTCCTTCCCACCCCTTAACGCATCCGGAATGCAGCTGCATTCCGGAATTTCGACCCGATTCAAAGACAAAACAGAAAATTAAATGAAAATAAATAAAAAAAAAAAAAACATGTGAAAGTGAAAAGTGTACAGGAAAAATAAGGGGCTGCGAAGCAGCCCCATAAGCCCCTAGTTGTGTTGAATGCGTTGGGCCAGCCGTAAAACCAATGGACGCTGGTCCTATTTTACAACTGATTCAGGATGGATGCAAATTTCTGAACCGCGCTCATGATTGCACGAAAGAATACAGCGAATAACGCCCACTTTCAAATGTGCGTTGGGGCTTGCGTTAAAACTTGTAAATGGGCTTATAACAACCGCAACGTAAGAATCGTGAAATTTCATATAAGGATTTCATCAAAATGTCGCAAAATCGTGACTTTGAAATGTGTGTTACCTTCTCTATCTTACCATATTAAAAAAAATATGAGTTGTTTTTTGCGGTGTATTTGTGTCGATTTACTTTTCTACTAGTCGCTTGCTTAACCAATCAGAAAACGTCATTGAAAACCCCCTGGTGACTTAAATTCCAAGAAATCGGAATAAAACGACAAAAATTAGCATAAATCTTGATAAAACGAGATAGATTGGAGTGTAATGGATGTTAAAGAACCAACTCACGAAAGGAAACCATTGCTGCAAGGTGGGTGTTTTTGGCCTACCTCAAAAACTGAAGGCAAAACGACGAGGCAACATGGGCGCATCTCGATGGTAAATCACGTGGATAGAGAGCAAAATTAATTTCTTGTAGAACCTAACCTCGAATCAACAATAACAATTGCTGCAATGTGGATGTTTTTGGTCTACCTCAAAAACTGAAGGCGAAACGACGAGGCAACACAGGTGCATCTCGACGTATGGATAGCAAAAGTAATTTCTTAACTAAATCTCAAATAAGTGACTATTTCTGCAAGGAGGATGCTTTTGGCCTACCTCAAAAACTGAAGGCGAAACGACGAGGCAACACGGGCGCATCTCGATGGTAAATCACGTGGATAGATAGCAAAATTAATTTCTTTCCGCGGAAGACTGGACTCAGCGAAGCGCTCCGAAATCTGGCAAAAAAAACACAATCTGTCTTTTGACTCGGTTGCATTATTTAATCGGACAGCCGGTGACTGGCGTTTTTCCAATTCCCACCTCACCACCTCGCGTCCCTCCTCACGACCCGCGTTTTCGATACCACCCCCCTGGCCCCCGCTCATCCCCCGTCCCTCGATCCCGTGCTTTGTCTTTGGAGTCCCGGCGAGGAAAGAATGTAAATTTTCTCAACTTTGACTCCATCTCAATTACCGCTCCAACAATGCCTCGCGATTTTCCAAAAATATGCTGCGCGGCGACATCGGGCGGGCGAAAATCCTGGCACGCAGAAAAATTACCTTTCGTGCCGGCCCTAAGAAAACTGTCTCTTTTTCTGCGTCGTATTTTTCCGTGAACGTACGACCGCTCCGTTTTCGAAGATTTATTTATTTATGTTTAATTTATACATGCAGCCACCCAGTTTGCAGGCTGATTATTGAAATTGATAGGCAGAGCGATAGACAAAGAAGACAATGTGAAGATGAGGGGATCCTATTGGTGGAAGTGGGTGGTTGAAATTGACATACGAGGAAGTAATAGGATTTTATTGTAAAAGAAAGTCTTGCCTTTACACGCTATGTTGATTATTACAAGTTGTTGTAGACTTTCTTTTAATTAACACGTAAAATGAGATACCTCAATTAAGTAATAGACTATCCAACGGCAATAGACAAGAGACTGCACGGTTAGTCCATCATATTACCCCTTAGTCTATGAGAACCACCCAATTCAACGAATGGGATCACTCCATACTCCATATGCGTCTCCTTTGTCTATCGCTTTATCTATCAACTTATTTTTGTCTCTCGTGATCATCATTTTTCCCAAAAGTTCATAACAACTACTCTCTTCAACCACTACGATCGCTCTCTTTTCTCTTTGTCTTCTTTGTCTATCACTTTATTCCTCAATATTTCAATTATCACGATCATAAAATTCCTTGGGATCCAAGCGTATTAATACGTCACGGCACCGAGATTCATGCTAGCGCCTGGTGTCTTGCTTCATGCTTCAACTATTTGGTGTCCGAGATGCATATCCAAAATATTGAAGGCGAATAATAGTTTTTATTGAACTCACGATTAAATGCGTCGCGTCGGTGCATGAGGCGACTGGATTATGAGCTCGCTTGGTGGAACGATATTGATGCTAGCGCCTAGATACAACTAATCGTGTTCGACGGACGTCCGTGTTGCATATTCAAAAAATTGAAGGCGAACGGGTTTTCCTTGCACTCGCGCGGTATACCGCTGCACGATAAAACATTTTTCAGCAATGTCCGAATCCCGAAAAACTCAGTATATATCTAGAGCCGAGATTCTTATCCTTGTCTGTCATGATTCGGCAAAACTGCCATTAACTCGAACCCGAATGCCGAACTTTCGTCATTTTTGTCGAATTGCGGCTGCCGGAATCGCGAATCTTAGCTGTGGCTACCGAATTTTTTTTTACCGTGTGGAACTTTTTCAAGCGTCCATCAAGTCAAAAAAGTAAAATCATGTTGTGTTGATTTCATACAAGGACTAATGAAATATTACAAAAGTAGATTTTACTACAAAATTTATACGTATGAGGTACAAGAAACGCACAAAATACTATTCTTGGTTCTGAGCCATAGGGAAACATTGATAGTTGTAGGTAGTTTAGTTTCATCTCAGACCATCACTGATGGATCATTTTTGTCGGACTTGAAAATATACTCTAGATTCTGGAGCAGAAGCCTGTTTATTGGAGTAATCTGATCCAATTGAAATTAACTTGGATAAATTGATGAATGGCGGAGGTGAATGAACTCGTGAAGTCGCTTTAGAAAATGAGTCGGCTGTGTCGATGGAAACAGGGATGACAGCCCGGACCCCAAGGGAGGAGGGTGAAAGTGACGTGTTTCAATGGAGACCATTATAGCGACTGTGCAATGTGCAGCCATGTTTCGAAGCCCGCGCGTTTTGAACTTGGCAGTGCAAACGCAAGGGCTTCGACGGAAATTTCGCAAGAAGCTCAAGTTTTTATCACACTTTGACAGCGCTATGAACATGAACATTAAATTACATTTTACTGACGGAAACGCCATTATGATAAGTATTCGCACATTGTTTTCTCCGCTGATCTGCACGTGGACATAATTAAAGATGTATTTATAGTTCATCTCAATGTATAGCCAAAACAAAATTCGACTTTATTCTCGCCGAGACGCAAAGAATGAGTCGGAAGCAAAGTAATCTGCAATTTTTCAGCACTTCTCCTCTATTCTAGTGTTCAGTTGAATCTTTTATGATTTTAAATTGTTAATGCAATTTAGCCTCTCTGCACAGCAGAATCGGAAAAAGCGTCACATTCGATGTGAATTTTTCATCGTAATGAATATTTTTGATCTATGTTCTGTCAAACGGATCGGCTCTCATAATAGATTCTATGACAGACTGGAAGCTTGATTCCCTATCAAGGAGAACTATAATAAAACCAAATAACACAAGTTTTTCTTAAAGTTATTTTATGTGATGCCTTTGAGCTTTTCCACCGTCTGGGTAGAATCCAACTTGTACAACTAAGTAAAAGTACCTACCTAAAAATAATGAAAATAAATAAATGAATGACATCTAATTAAGAGAACAATGTGATTTTAATATCCTGTTTTGTCGAGGAGAATACAACTGGATAGTTTAAAAATATATTTAAAAGTGACGTAATGGTTAAAAGCCAACAGGTAATTGATATGGATGTCTCAAAGTTTTAATAAAAGTTGATATTACTACAGAGTTCAGGGCCGGATTTACCTACTTGCCACCCATGGGCCGCTAGTTTTTTGCCGCCGCCTTCTCATTCGTTTTGAAACATCAATGAAAACCATCAAATGAACGTGCCAGCGGGGGAGGGGTGCATAAGACGCGTTTCCTGGTGTTGAACACATTTTTTGGGAAAGCCCTGTCAATACTACTAGCAAAAGTTCACGAAACTTTGCGCGAAAGTTAACTTTCGTAAACCTATCTCAATAATAGACAAGGCCTTCCATTCATAAGAAATGAACGAAAAAATTATGAAAGAACAAATACAAAATTTGGTTTAATGATTTTAACTTCCGCCGCCGCGCCGAGCCGCGCCGCGCAGACCGCACCGTGTTTGGCGCAATGCGTGAAGTATTCACGTATTCTTGTAGGCGCTATGCGTCTCACGCTGATCGCACTGTGTTTGCCGCAATGCGTGAGGTATTTATGCATTCTTGTAGGCGCTATCCGTTTCACGCTGTCCGCAATGACCGCACTGTGTTTGATGCAATCCGTGAAGTATTCGTGCAGTCTTGTAGGCGCTAATATGTGTTACATGCCGATCGCCACGCCAAGGGCTTCTCCTTTTCATCTCAAGTCCTCGTCATCATTTCTCTCCAGGCCAAATTGCGTGTTTGGTTTCTCTCTTAACTCGACTAATTAAAGGTGCTGTCTCTTGTATCACTGAAAGACGACAAAAGTAGAAATTACTATACTCTCAGAAAAGTAAAGATTTTGTCGCCTTTTCCCGTTTGTAATTTTTTTTTCTAAATCCGATTTTTTTTTATACCTACATTTAAAAAAATTGCAAAATTTGCCGCGCCCCCTATAGATTTGCCGCCATGGGCCGCGGCCCATGTGGCCACCCCTTTAATCCGGCCCTGACAGAGTTAAGTTACGTTGATACTTTTAAAGCTAATTCAATACTAATTGGTGAAAATTGGCCCTTTTCTTTTGATATCAAACGTCAATTACCCTTCCACTTGCCTGTAACCTAATTTCTCATGCCAAACACAACGCCCATCAAAAAAAAGCAAGAAGCTTAAGAAATAAAGTGCACATACTTTCAATTGTGAGCGAGAAAAGTTCGCGATGAGACTAAACAGAGACACTTTAAATGATTTTACTCTCGCACCAAGTTGCTCGTTTTCGTGAGATTAAGCACAACACCTCCCCGAAATTATTTCAAGCGAGGAAAGGCGGAAAAAAATAATTGATGGTGGAGGTCTGTTCGGAAAGGTTGAGGTGTTAAAAGTGCGCTGAAACCATAAGCGGAAAGGATAAGACGGAGAAAAAGACAGCGATGGGCGGAAAAGTGCGAGAAAGAGAGATGGCGGAGGGGAGAGGCGCAGGACCCCAGCTTAATTCTTGAAGAAGCACCAACTTCTCTTTTCATAACTTGAGCGACCTGTTTAGCTTCCTCCCTAAACTCGAGCGTCAAGTTTCATATCACACAAGTTTACATTGATCAAAAAAGTTGCGGTCTAGATACAGCTCGATTTTTCGTGTTTTTGTTTCCGCTCGGTTTTTATTCTATTATTCTTTCTGTACTTTTGTTCGGTGCGCGCCACTCTTTTCGCCCGCTTTACTTTTCCCCGCTAATTTCTTCGTTAATTCATTTTTACTCTTTCTTCCCGCAAATTTATGGCTCGCCGAGGAAGAAGTTGCGGAGAACATCCGCGCGAGATAATGCTAAACAACTTCGAACAAGAAAACAGTTTGCACGAGTTCGGACTTTTTTCCGACCTTTTTCCTCCAGCCTTCGTATCATTCTCTCGAAAGTTTGAGAATTTTAATATTTTAAAGAAAACACTCCATCATGATACCGTATTTATTCGCCACTTTAGCTCTTCCCAGAACTTCACCTCGGAGGCTATGGTCAAGCTCGTAACGTTAACATATTTACGGTGAAACTCCCAAACCGCGTATCTCGGTTTGCGACGTTGCAGATTTCCTGTTGTATTTTATTTTTTAAGTGGAAAGCTACTGGAAGACATTTTTTTAAAAACTGCCACGATTTTTCCTCTATATGCACAGAGAATTCTGTCAAAACTTCAAGGAATGATTATGATTTTGTTCACACATAAAAAAGTAAGATGGGAGCGGAAACTTTTAAACACCGCAAACGAGTTACGTGTATGGTTTGGAACTTTCACCGTCGCTTTATTGAATGTAATCCTATTCCTCAAGGAGCATTTTAAAACAAAATAAAATATGTTTTATTGGAATGAAATCGCAATTTGATGTTTTTTCATCGGAAAAACATCGATGGTATCTTCAATATTTGGGTGATTTCACTCGATTATATCTATGTGCAATTGCAAAGGTGACTGCAAGATATAGATACGATTTTATACCGACAGTTTTTTTCCTGTGCCAGGCTACCAATCTGTAGGTATAATGCGCTTTTTCGTTAATACTGTGATTTCTTATTTGATGCATATTAAAAGTATCGTTGTCACATTCAAATACAAATTTTAAAGCAGTCTCAATCCGTCACGATAATCAAATTGATGGAATAAGTAACGATTTTTTTCTGACTATGTAGGTGCATATTAAGTGCATAAAAAGATTGAAAAATTTTGTTAATGTATTTCATAATGAATATTATAGGACAAAGAAATATATTTTTCTAAAAATTGCAAAATTGCCCTAGGTTCCTTCGCTATCAGGAAATACATTTTTCCCCAATTGAAACCACTGCTCGTCCATTTTGAAATATTCCCATTACAAGTATTTTATTTATTTTTTAATACCTATGTAACCCTTCAGCGAGCCACGCAAAAGAGTGGCAAAAATCGGTGCGAGTTTGAAGCTTATGAAAGAGCGATGAAAAAATGTTTTAAAATAGGCTGCATTTTTACGCAAATCCCTGTCCGTAGAGATGCACCCTTTTATTTTGCTTTTTTCCCCCGCGAAATTCTTCCTCGCACCAATTTTCCGCTTGTTTACTTTGCGGGTCTCTGTCGCTTTTTTCTCCAGGAAATACCGTCCCCCCCCCCCCCCCCAGCCGTTCGAAAATCAACACCTGAAAATACCTCGAGGCGCTGACGACGCAACAGGTCCCATCGAGCCCTCTTCGCAACCCATTACAACAACCGAGAAACAACTTAACTATCTTTTAAGATGAGCCTTTTTGTGCGAAAATGTTTATGTTGTTGGAAATTTTTGTTCTATTTAAGTTGGGTTTTTTTTTGTCGGCGAGGACGAAATCTCATTGCTGCAATTTTTCAGTAATTCCTTCAATCTTTGATCGCTGAATTGCTGACGTCAGAAAAAGGGAGCCACGCTGATCTGAAAGTAGTTGAGCTGCTTTACCAAGAAATACAGCAATGCGTACGAAATAACTATGTGAAGTATTTAGATATCTCAAGGGTATAAGGTAAAGGAATCCGAAAATACTTTAAAAAGCCCAACAGCCCGAGATTTCTTTTTCTCAGTTTCTTATCGACCATAAATTATCGACTTAGACTCTGTTGCTTTACAATAGTTAATGTTGGACTACAAAACCTCAGAATGGTTTCAAAAGCAATGATTTTGAATTTTCAAGCATATTTCATTTCTATTACCCCAACCAAATACGATTTTAATTCTTCTTTTCTTTTGTCTCCAGGATGGATCGGGATATTATACCGGCTAGAATTTGCATTACGTAAGTACCTTTTCCATCGTAAATTGAATTACTTATTGAGTAAATTTGTTGAACTCGGATTTACACTGGTGCATCTCGACAATGCGTTGCCGCAGGAAATAAAAAGTTGATCAGTTTCTTTGTTATTTTACTCTACATATTTTAACATAGGAAATTAAGATTTGATTTTGTTGCAGTTTTATTAAATCTACTACGGTTTGAAGTGACATTTTCTGATAAGAAAATATTTCACATGCACTGATATTTTTCAAGTCATACGTTTTGTGAAAAACAGCTAGTGCTTCCTCAATGATGTCCACAGAGAATTGTACCACTCAAAAGTTGAAGTGGAGATAAATTCGCTATGCGAATCCACCAACTGAATAAACTGGAACTACCGTTCAGAAAAAAGAGTGCAAAAACAATCAAGTGTCCAATATATTCTCCAGGAGTTATTTCCCTGGGCGAGGGGTTACACCTGTGGACCCTAAACGACCCGGCAAAAACGTGATTTTTTTCAAAGCTGCTAACGACTTTACATTAAATGCCTCGTTTATCGGGAAATAGAGGGGGTAAGCTGGGAAACAGCCTCATAAAAAAGCGGGGGAAATCGTTTGATTGATTCAGCGAAATGGGTTTTCAATCTCTTTTTTTCACCACGCTTAGGGTGCGCGGTTTAAAAAAACCCATCCATTTATCTGAAAGCTCGTCTGCTATCTCTCTTCGACCCTCTGTTCAGCCCGCCCACGGACTGGCGATATCTTTCACTCGCAATGATAAATAAAAGTTGGTTTATTTCAGGGCCGTAATACATGACACTTCTTCTTCCCATTCGACCAATTATGTGGTTTTCCACCGTATTTATTCATTTATTTTTCTTTTTCCTCCCCATGAAATATTTATAAACTCGCTCCCTACATTGACAGCGAGCATGATCCATTCGCATTTGTTTCAATGCTTCCAAGTCCAATACTCGTACTTTATCTCTGAAAAGCGCCAGTTGAGTGAAGGAAATGTCGATTTTTTTTTGCATGAAGTGTTCCTTCGCGATTTGAATGACTGAGTGCTGAATGTTAGTTTTGAAACTATTTGGAATATTCAAATTCATTGCCAAGTTTACACTTTTTTCCCGCTGAGAGATATGTTGGAATTTAATGTAAGCATTTTAACAGGAAGGGAATTTTGGGTGTCCAGGAAGAAAACTGATATTACACTTTACATATTTCTATATGTCTACATTAGGAACTACTATTTCTAGTGTATCTATGTAAGCACATGGAGAAAAGGATCACAATCCCAACTATACTCCTGGCTAATTTTAGCGCCAGATATTAGAGTAGTTGCACAAACCAGAGACCAGAGGTATATGGTTTAAGTCAGCTGAAAGTGTGGTTGGATTAACCATACCGCTGGCCGGTGCCTTTATACTTCTGCCACTTCTCTTATGGCTGGCGCAAAAATTAGCTGGAAGTATAGTTGAGATTGTGATACTTCTTACATTCAGTGCACGTATCCGCCTGGGGAAACTGAAGGCAAACACGTTGTTTCTGAAATAAAATAGTAGTTTCTTATTGCTACATGCAGTCAAAGTTAAAGAAAGCACGATGAAAAAATCGCAATGCTCCCGGCCGAAAGTCATACCCATGTCAAAACGATTAAAATCTTTTGTCAAGCCCCACGCACGTCGCACGGTGGAGCTCGGAGCGAGGCGGGGACCCCACAGCAACGCTAACAAGCCCCAGCGGAACCCATGCCAAGACGCCGGCCGCGTCGCGTCGCGCCAGGAGCTTCAAGCTCCGTCTTCGAAAAATAAAAGCCCGCCCGACTTGCTTTATGGGGAACCGGACGAGCGATCCCGAAAAAAAAAGGGACGCAGCGATAGATAAACGCCAGGCCGGGCCGATAGTAGGTCGTATTTACTATAGATTCGTTTCGCGATGTCAGCGCCTAGCTTTTATGACATATAAGTTTACAAGCGCTTGCTCGTGGAAACATTAAAGAATGGCCCGTAGCTCCGTATTGCCGTTCTGCACGGTCGGCCGCTCACCCGCGCCAAAACTGCTTAACTCCCGAGGGAAATGCTAGGGAGATCTGTCGTTTTTTCAGCGGGTCGGGAGAGGATGCGGCCTTTGGCAACCACGGCTTGTTCCCACCGCGGGTAGTCTGATACAGAACAGAGCCGGGAGTATGAACTGCAGTCAGCGGCCAACCCTCCAGAACTTATTGCCTCGAAAACGAGGGAGGCTAGGACTTGGGACAGAACTCGGGAAATGTTCAAAATACGAAGCTCGAGCGAAAGCCAGGCCCACGTCTGAAGCGCTACAGAAGAACAACGTAATGACCCGATAACGTTGCCAATTTCTAATGGGATGAGAATCTTTTGAAAAATGTATGGATATTAGGAGTAAGAGAGAATAGATAACCGTGAAGAAGGTTATTTATGACCATTAATATTCAACTTTGGTTCACGTGACTTATTGAAATTTTCGAAAATTTTCGGTCATAGAAATCTAACTTAGGTTTATATGACTGAATTCCTTTGTTACAATGCTGGTATTAGTATGGTTATAAATTACTTAGGATCCTGAATCCAAGTTCGATTCCTACGACTAGAAATTTCAGTTATCTGAGCCGAAGATCTGGGTTTTCTGTATAATTTGAAGATATTTTAACGTGATGCACTGATGCAGGCAAGTAGCTAAGAAATCTGGGCCTTGGGGGCTCAAGCCCTCTGAAAACCAAAGAAGGGTCTTATTCAAGCATTCTCCAGGAGGATTTCCACCTTCTTCTGAGATGGTAAATTAGGGCTGGGTTCTGACTACTTTGCGGGGAAAATAAGGCCGAAATGTTCAATATTTTTTACTCTAATAGAAATTTTTGGACTCTTCGGCCTTGCACTCCTCGCAAAATAGATCGGACCCAGCAGTACTATTTTACCACCTTGTTCCATACCGTTCGGGCCACGTTTCTTACTATTCTTTTCTTGCTTATTCTGAAAGGGGCAGACCCTACTTCGCCTCACCATCGCTCTCTCCCCGAATGAAAATCCTGGCTACCTACCTAACGCGTAGTAAATCCGTAAACTAAAAATATTCGTAAATCTCCCAAAAAGTGCATAGTTAATCGAAGAGATTTGGAAACGCGTTAACACTCATAAGGCGTTCTTGCAAATGGCCCCTCCTTTGCGCAACGGAACGACTCAACGGTGCTACATCAAAGTTTTCAGATTTTGCCAAAAATAGCATTATTCCCATTAGACTCGATGTAAAAAAGCTGATTTCCCAGCACAATTTGGCAAGCATGCTCTGCATCGTGTGTTATTACGTTATTAGGTCTCACGATGGCCGGTTCTTGTCTTGTGGTTCCGCTCATGCAAAACTGCGGCGCGGATGTTTTTTTCGTAATTTACGGGGAAATTACAGCTTATTATTTTGCTGTTACTCATCGCGGATCGGTGAATGATCGTTCAGTTTCTCATTCATTTTCGTCGTGCATGCCCATTAAACGAGGCTGTCTTTAATTTTAAATCAATATCGGATGTCTTCCTCGCATCTCGGATGGAGCTCGGTCTCACCGTTGCTGAGCTCGCATTATCAAGTTGATTGAATTAACAGCCCACTAAAGATCTACCATTAGCGCTTTGAGACACAAGTACACGGATGAGTGGAGTTTGTCCGCTGTTTAGACAAAACTATTTCGGCAGTGTCAGCATAATGTAAAAAGGCTGTGACAACATTTCTGGAAAAATAAGGCTTACAAATTTTTCACGTAATCCGTAAGTATTAGATGTATGAGCAAATGAATCGAGTTTGACAGAAAGAAACCAAGTATTCAGGCAAACACCAACACGGCAAAAATCTCAATGCTCATTTAACAATTTTGTAGTTTAAAAAAGTGCCCGACATGTTTCAATGTAGATTTTACGATAAAAAAATGATAATTTAACCACCCCCGTGGTTGGATTAGCTTTCCACAATTGTAAAAAGTACATTTGAAACATGTTGGACGTATTTTTTAACAATTTAATTTTTAAATCAGCGATCCATTTTTTCCAAGCGGTAGTATCTTGGGAGAACTACTTAAGCATCAGTATACAAGTAGTCTCCTCCTCTGAACTGATTTCACCAATAGGGAACTTGAGAAAGAATAAACAAATGTGTACTTCTTTTTTCTCTATGGATTAGTCTGGTCCTTTTGCATTCGGAGAGAGAAGGAAAATTTTATAAAATTTAAAGGAAAAACAAATAAAAAAAGTTTTACGAATGGATCTAAATTCCATGGTAATGTGTCAAAAATCAAACTCTGGACACCAGATTCGAAACTTTTGGAATTGCATGGGAAGCAACTGGAGCCGTCAGAAATTTTTCCCGTGATAGTTTGAAAAGGAAAAGAATTAGTCTGACGACTTTTTTGCTCTGCGCTATTAATATCACATCAATATAGTGCCAGTATCGAGTAAAATCCACAGTATTTATTGAAATACTTACCATGCGAGTATGGTTATCAGTTACCGAGTAACCTTGAAACATTTGAATCGTAGCAATGATTACTCGTAATTAGCACAAGGGAGTAATTATACATCTATTATTCTTTCATGGTTTCTTCTTATTTTGAAATTGGTCATTATAAAGGGTATAAGGGGCAGAAATCTTTATAAAGCACCAGTTCCAATTATGAGACGCCGCAGAGTCAAAGATAGGAACAAAAGAAAACAAATATTGTGGGACTTAATCCAAGAGCCTCCGCATTAACCGTTAAGTGAAAAAATAAGGGTGTAAAATTGAAAGGGTTGGAGGAAATCCCTGAGTAATCAACTCCCTTTTTTATCTTTTCTCTTGAAATACTCTTGCTCCTTCCCACCGCGAAAATTCGCCGTAAAACGATGCCGTTATTTCCCGCTTTCATTGTTATCATCTTTCCGTTGGAGCGATGTTTGGAGACCCTATTTTTTTCAATTCCTATACTTTCGATCAAGTCTGCTTCTATGGGAGATTGCAATAGCGTATTTCTATTAAAAAATGTACTTAAAGTTTCTTCACAGAGGAAAAATTGTGCATTGGACAACCAACTAACGCCAATTTCCATTCATTCCTGAAGACGCGAGTAAAACGAAAGTGCCTTCAATTTTGAACATGCAACCCGCACGTCCTTGGAACACGAATAGTTGCATCAAGCTCCTACAGTCAAATCATTCTAGTTTTTATCTGTTCCCGAGGACGAAGAAGAGGAAGAGTAAGAATAAGTGGAGGAAAAACGAGAGAAAGGGATTGTTTTTACTTATTTTTCATCTTTACTTTTCCTTTCTTTCTTATTTTCCTACTGTTTTGCAAACATTGGGAAGGTCGACACCATACCGTCAGAATCAAAGAATCGAATCTCATTCATGTTATGTGTAGTTAACAAGGAACAATTCCACAATGAGATACGTTTTATTAACAAACATGAGAGGAAAATTAGAGGGGATAAAGATTCGACTACCACACAGCACATCACTTCCATTATTTTCCCACCATTTCGGGGCATTTGAATTTTTGAAATTCCTTCGAGCCTTTGGACTTTTCAAAAGTGGGCTTGTCCGGGATTTTTTCTCCAAAAATATACAATAAGTCACCACGTAATCTAGTCACTCGGCACTTTCAGAATATTAAAAAAAAAACACACACACACACACCCAGTTTAGTTACCCATCAAAACGAAAACATTTTATTGTGCACCTTGAAAATCGAACATTTAAGATCTGGGCCATTTTCACCTGTCGCCCAGCACATCATTTCCATTGTTTTCCCGCCATTTCGGGGCGTTTGAATTTTTGAAATTCCTTTGAGCCTTTGGACTGTTCAAAAGTGGGCTTGTCCGGGATTTTGGCTCCAAATATATCCAATAAGTCACCACGTAATCTGACGTAATCTACGGCACTTTTAGAATATTGAAAAAAAAAACACAAGGTTTAGTTTCCCATCGAAACGAACACTTTTTATTGTGCACCTTGAACATCGGACATTTAAGATCTGGGCCATTTTCACCTGTCGCCCATCACTCAGCATCCACCGATCCATTAGGCGAATCGCATTCGATGGCGAAAATTCGCCTCTCGCGGGACGGGGCTCGTTACAGCGTCGCGGAGCGCGGGCCTCGACAAAAGATTTTAATCATTTTTATATTTCGCGGCGTGTGGCAAACGGCCAGAAATAAAAGCAAACTGCCGTCGCGGGAACCCGAGCGGAGTTACGCAAATTAGAGGGCCTCAAAACTGTCGCGAAGAATTCTGTCAGTTGTTGTGGTCATGTTAAAAATATAACATCAATTACGACGGGGACGACATGCCCCCCTCTCTCTTTTCGTGAGTCCTGAGCCCGCGGTTTCCTTCCATGTTCTTCCGCGAAGGTCTCTCTCTCGGATTTAGAGTCGGACCCTTGTTTTGGGCTAAATTTTTACGACTTGCACCGTGTCCCGCTGCACTCTTGACAAATTCTGGCGTGCCCAGGAAGAACGCCGAACGGACAATCGGATGTTGTCAAATTTCTCTTGATAAATTACGAAATTCTCTGTAATACATGGACATTCAGACTTTCTTGCACTGGAAAAAAAACACATTGGATCTAGAGTCCAGACTCTTAAAAACATCGACAAGAAAAAGCACTCTTGATTCAATCAGAATCTAGCTTAAATCAAAAGGAAATCCGCTCAAATTAAGAGGCTTGGTTCTTGATTTAAGCAAAATTCCGATTGAATCAAGAGTATTTTTCTTGTCAATGTTTTCAAAAGTCTGGACTCTAGATCCAATGTGGTTTTTTTCCAATAGACAGAAGAATATGAAAACCTTTTGAGGGGGAGGGGGGAATAGTCACGAGTCAATTATGATAAAAAATTTATAAAAATTTCGTGTACTCACTTACGATACAATTTAAATATTAAAGACGCGTTTCGGAGCATTGAGCTCCATCATTAGTTAGCAGTGAACTTCGATATGTAAAATTTATCGCAAGTGAGTGTGCACACGAAATTTTTATACAATTTGTATAAGAGAAATGTAAGTCGTATCAGGCAGAAATCGTCGTTACTTTCACGAAAGAACGTGACTACATTCCAATATTGTTAAATTGATTGGTGCAAACTACATTTTTACTAGAATTATTAGAATTTCTGACCGAAAATTTCACTAATTTTTCTTCTAATCTCATGCAAAAATCGGATAAATTTTAGACGAAAATTATGCTGGTTTATCTTTAAAAAAAAATTGAATTGTTTGAGTCAATTTTGCAACTTGGAATGGAGTTACGTCCCCTCGTGCGGGAATCGACGAAATATGCCGGTTATTCTCCCAAAACTAAGACGGGGCGCGGTGGATTAAATTTGACAACAACAATATGCTGACGAAAGACCAATATACGCGGGGGTGTCAAACAAGCGCGAAGTAAATTGTCATTGAAATTTCTTCATCTTCCTCCTCCTCTCCCTCCAAAATGCAATATTTCCTGATCGGCGGAATGCGTATCAAAATAGCGCGCGGAACAATGCAGCGGTGAAAGCCTTGAATCGGAGATGATACTTCCCGACAGACACAGAAAATACCACGACGTCGCAAAGCCATCACGTCTTGCGTTATGTATGAGAGCGATGAAGTTTTAAGATAAATCGTGGTGTTTCCAACCTTGTCCCATGGTTAAAAGGTCCACTTTTTTTTTTAAAGTAGTTTTGGATCCAATTAATCGAAAATGTTCTCTTTAAATTGTCCTCAACATTGAGTACCAGGGAATAATACAATTTCAAACCTTTTTTATCTCGGTTCAAACTTGATGCAATACGATGCAGTTCTCCTTTCCGCGTCTTAAGCCAATGGAGAGCCTGGATTTCGATATATCGACGTTATTGGATCGAAATCCAGGCTCTTTATTGGCTTTCGTCTTTCAATCGCGGCGATTAATCGCCGTGTATATTTACGCCTTTAATGTTTTTCTGCAGCAAGCTGTCTTTCTGATACTTTCATCGCATCAAATGGAACTGATCCAATTGATCGTATTCGATAAGTTAAACGGGCGAGATTATATCGATTGGTTCAACGCACGTTTACATAGGCTCTAAAATCGATTGAGAAATCTGAGGGAACGGGTTTTTCGTGATGGATTATTTATTTTTTTTGAATTCCAAATTGCAATGAAAATTAAAATAGCGAGGGATTTGCTCATTTTCAGCTTTTCCAACTTGAATCCTAAAATTTTTGTTTGAAATTATGAGCTATTATTTTGGCCCAAACGATACATCAAACCACTATCGAACACGATCCATTTCGTGCGCGCCTATAGAAAGTTAAATCGTGCACGAAGGATGCATAAAATGACTCGATTACAAGTTCCCACCTTTTTACACGTTGCCCTGATCAACGAGCATTTGGATATATAATTAGCATGTAAGTGATTTTTAATCGCCCCGCGGACTCAGGCCGACCCAATTGAGGTGTTAAGATTTCTGACCAATGGGCACGCGGAGGAGGGGCGGGGGTAAGGAGAGGAGATTCGTGAAGATGAATGAGAGCGTGATGCTACTTAATCAGGCGCACGCAGCACGAGAACGCCAGAAGTCAGCAGCGGTGTTGCCGACCTCCAGGGTTTCCCTCCATCCTTTAAAAGGACCTGTTGGTCCCTTTGAAATCCCTTTGTTCATAGTCCTTGAAGTCCCTTTGGTCATACCCTTGCTCCTTGGCGATAGTTGAAATATTTCACTTTCGGGACTTCACGACTCACCCTTTTTACATTCGTGTTGAGTGCTAAGCAATGTCTTCAGCAATTAGTTCAGCTCGGCCTAATAAATAAACTGATTTTGATGAGCGTAAAGCTCTAACAGTTGGTCAAAAACTTTCAAGAGGGTTGCTGCGGTAGCACTTCCTTTGATAAAATTCGCAATTACCGTTGTAGGATACATCTAGTACTAAAATCAGCTCCACATAACACGCAAGTCCTCAACTTTTAAGACAGAGTCAAGGGAGACGAAAACCAGTACAAAAGACACCGATGTCGGTCTGATCAGTGTCAGACGTAAGTACGCGCTCAAGAAGACTGAACTCACTGTCTGATTAGAGTACCTACGTAGGGAAAGTACGGACACGTAGAAGTAAGGAGCTCTTAGGGCCCGAAAAGGCAGCCAACATTCTATCACAAAAAATGTCGCTGCTCAGTGATCCCATTTTCCGAAACTAATTCCGAATATCGGAACTTTTGAGATTTTCCAGAATTTTTCCTTGAACTTTTGAAATTCTCGAAAGGTTCCGGATCTTTTGCATTTTTCGGAACTTTTGAACAAATCTTAAAAGAACTCCGGAACTTTTGACGGTCATGGAATGTAAGCACTGTCGACGTCAATCTGTAGATTACAATGTCAAACCAAGATGGTCAAGAATGTTCATTATGAGCGTCTTCCTCAAAAATGACTAAATTTATGCAAAAGCTAAGTGAAATACGTGGTTTACAAACGACGGTTCATATCAGTTGTGATGACGAACCACTCTGGATAATTTGAATTCATAGGTTCGCAACGAACCTATGAATAATTACCAAAAGGGCATCCCTTTTGAGCCCCACGAGCTCTATGACCGAACCTCAAATTTCTTCTTTTTCTTCTTCTTCTTCTCCTTCTACTTCTACTTCTTCTTCTTCTTCTTCTTCTTCTTCTTCTTCTTCTTCTTCTTCTTCTGTTGATTTAATCGCTTATATTCCAATTGAGGAACCTGCACCCAACCATAGAGTCTCAAATTTACCGACATGTCCGTGCTCTCACCATGTAGGCACCCTAGTTGAGATCTCGGAATTTGCAGTCCGTCCGATATCCGGGATTTTCCCGGCGACCCGGCAGCGGCCGCGGGGAGTCCGGCCGGAGCGGGGTCTTGTCTTACGGCCGGTCGCGGTCTCTTACTGACTTGTTGAGTCTGATAATGAGTCATTGCGGCCCATTCCGGTAGCCGTAAACGGATCCAAGATTATCACGGCTCGGCTCATGAGCCCCATCGATTCACACCGCGTCGTTAAATTGAGTACCATAAATTAATCCCCCCACCCACCCCCACCCCCCTCGCGGCGCCCCCTCCTGTTGTCACATGCTCAAGATCCGTGATTCGAAGATGTCTTCGCCGTACCGTGCGTATGCCTTGGCGTGTTTGTATAACGTGCGCGCTCCCTGTTCCGTGTTTGCACGCCTTGCGGCTCCGCCACTTCGGCATAAACCGCGGGTTTACGTATTATCGCCCGTGGAGATAGGCGGTTTTCGCTGACCGATGACCCTTGAGTTTGAGGTATGGTTCCTTAATAGAGAGAGTATGTACTCTGGGGAATCCATCTCTGATTGGCTCCTATAGCTATAATGTGATTATCTGGAGCCTAAACATGCCTTGGAAGAGAGTGACTTGATTCAAGCAGAAGTGTTCTTGGATCAGTCGTTGATATGATATCCTATTGAATCAAGATAAAATCTCTTGAATCATGCATATTTCCGCTTGTCCTGCCAAACTTTTCAGATGATGCAAGCATTTTCGTTTTTTGATGTAGATATTTTCCTTGTTGATTCAAAAGGAAATTTTCTTGGTAGTTGGTACCATATTCTAGAATATTTGTTTAGATTAAGTCACTTTTTCGATTTGGTAGCCGCTTTATGCATGATTAACTCTTCGCAGAGAAGGTGTCCCGATTTTGATGCATTTGGCACCGCTATTAAGAGGGGCGTTTTTTAAACATTTTGGCAAAAAAGAGAAAAACAAAAACCATCCAAAAATGTCATACCAGGCCAGAGCAGTGAGAGGTTAAAGTTTCCAGTTCAGGTTACGTAACTTCGCAGAAAGTCATAGAATTTCATACGATGGTGAATGAACCAGGAACTTTGATGATTCCGTAGATGCGTACCAGTGGGTTAAAGAACGGCTTAGTTAAGCCACGATGAAAGTAGTTTCCGTGATTTGTGAAAATCTACCCAGGCAAAAAGTAGGTACTTTGTGGCAAAGTCTCTTGTAGGGGCTCGTTCTTCTTGAAAAAGCCACTAGTAGCGCAAATGCGCGCAGAGTGAGCGCAAAACATTGTGATTGAATCAATCAGGTCGATGGATCAATCAGGTAGAACTGGAACTGATGAACTGTTCAAACTACTGCAAGCAACTATTGCTGCTCCTGCGCCGTTCACATTGCCTACCAGCTTATTGAAGGCAAACTGGTGTGAGTGAGTCCAACATTTCGTTATGGGTGACTAGAACTGGAATAAAAAAATGTTCAAACTGCTGCAAGCAACTATTGCTGCTCCTGAGCCGCAAGCATTGCCTACCCTCTTATTGAAGGCGAACTGGTGAGAATGGGTCCAACGTTCTGCATTGTTACACACGAACTGAAACCGATGAAATACTCAACCTGCTGCAAGCAAATTGGCCAGGAAAATACACCCTTGTTTTACCAAAACAGATATTCAAATGTTGCAAAAAAAAAGTTCAAAGAGCAATTTAGGTAAAATCGCATAGTACTAAGAAATAGTACTCCATTGAAAGTTCAAATTTTGAAAATTTGGCGATTACGGTCAAGCCCTTCTTCAAATATCCTGTCCAATTCGTGATTTCCCGAACGAGGAAACGACTCAGAATTTCCAAGTTGCAAAATTGACCACGCACACATTTCATTTTTTACATGAGAAGCGTAAGTCATATTAGCGTGTAATTAGAAGGAAAATTACTGCAATTTTGAACTAGAGAAGCATAACTTTTTCCTGAAAAAATATGACTTGCAAGTGAACATTTTTCAACTTTGAAATGCAGTTGCATTCTCTCATATGAGAAATGATAAATTCACTGAAATTCGTTCAAAAAAATGTACTGTTGCCACTGCACGGTCCAATTTCAAATCAACGTTTTGAAAGCATTCAGTGGCGAGGCGTGAAGGATCATCGATATTTCCCCATTTGAAGCTGGGGTAAAGAATCGATTATTAAGGTGTTCGTTGCTAATACCCTGTTTACGATCCTTTCCCATAAGTTTAAAAGGAAGATCAATCGATATCGCAAAGCACGCCACGCCACTGAAAGTATTATGCGTTTTGCACACCGCAATTGTACCCTCTCTCTCTAGCCTCGGACTGTTGCTGAGTGCCCCATTGTGCACAAAAGTTTAACACTTTAATTTTCACGCATTCAACAGCTGAGTCCGCGTCTGAAAGAATCCCGGATCCCTTCACGGGAGGCAAAAGCACTTGAGGAACCCTCAGGATCCGAGGAAGGGAAGCGGACTCGAGAGGTGTCTTGCCGTTCGGCTCCTTCCCCTTTCGGCTCGAAAGCTCCGGGATGTGTGAAGTCACTTTTCGCCCATCAAACTGCGCGCGTTCTTTTGTGCGGCAAGGGTGCGATTCGGACCTCCTATTGCTCGCCGAAGAGTCTTCAACAGTAATTTGCTTATTCACTCGAGGCGTCGCTTCGGCCAGGAAGTTTTATTAACCCCTTCGCCGGGAACATTGTTTTTAAACATCCGAGTCCACTCAAGCTGTGAGACACCGTTGTCCGATTTGGCTCCGACGGTATGTTTCTGTGCCGGTGTGCTACACCGCACTGAAAGGAAAGGTTGGTAGAATTTACCATTCCTTCGCGCTGTATTTCACGCAACGTGAAGGAATGGTAAATTCTACCAATCTTCAAGGTTGAGGTATTAATGATTTCAACTAAAATAGTTTTTAAGTATATTCTAAGAAAAATTATCAAGACTTTTTTTGCCAAAAGCCAATTTTCAAGCATCAAAAAGTAGGTTTGAAATCTCTTGCCGCCCTAAGGCTCAATGTAATTTTGAAACTTCAAACACATATTCTTGAAGTAGCAAAAACTTTGCCAGTCCCACTCGTCCTCCAAGCCCCTCAATGATCTTTTCCCATGAGAGGTCTCAGTTCGTCGTTTTCTAGGCAAAGCAGCGTAACTGTACACCAGCGTTGCGAAATTCCCCCTTGCCAAATTATGTTTTAACTGGGTAGGTAACTGATATGTTTATGACACACATTTTTCATGCAAACTAATCGCCACAATACGTTGGCGATTTCACTTCACAAGACGCTCGACAAACGTTAATAAAACGAAACAGATATAAGGAAAAATTGAGACAGATATACTTTCAAAACAAGATTTATTTAGTACATAGAATGTCCATTCGATCTGAGGCGCAGGAAATAATTTTATCGAGGGGGAACATCTAAGATTTTCAGCGACTTCCATACTTACAGACATACTTTCATACTACAGACCTTAACACACTGAAAAAAAAGTTACGGGCTGTATAGACATACCGTCCGTTCCGGGCTCAGAGGCCGAAAGTTCCGGGTGCTGGGGCCGAAGCTTCGATTGCCCCGAGTGCTATGCCCGGAACTTTCGGCCTCTGAGCCCGGAACACGGACGGTAGGTCTATATACCCCGAAAGCACAGCTTCCACGGCCGGAGTTTTTTTTTCAGTGCAGTGTCACCAGCATAAATTATTCTCAAAAGTTGGTAATATTGCTTTCCTTCAATTGAGTCCTTCATGAATAACCGATTCTAGGTGATACAGAATATCTCGATCGATTTCTATTCTTATATATACAGTTAAACGGACATAATCCAGTGGTGCCAACTG
This sequence comes from Bemisia tabaci, assembly GCF_918797505.1. NCBI lineage: Eukaryota > Metazoa > Arthropoda > Insecta > Hemiptera > Aleyrodidae > Bemisia > Bemisia tabaci. Next base: position 38,339,841 of record NC_092796.1, read on the forward strand.
ATAAGAATCTCTGCCAATTATGAATGAAGTTTCTTGCGGTGATATGTTTCAAAGATAATTTCCTAAAACTATGCATGATATTAGGAATGAAAAACAGAAAACAACGCGATAAATTCTCGAATTAGAGCTGATCTGGCAACACTGGACTGCGAAAGCTCGGATGTTGGTGCTCACAGTGAGTCGTCATCTTTTACACTTGGTCGCTCGCAAAAATCCCATTGAACAGATTTTTTGCGACATTTGCCGAACAAACAGATCGGCGGACCGTAAAATGTATTTTATCGCTAATTCCCCCTCATTGTCTATCATTTTTCTGACAGTAACCACTGGTTTGCTGACCACCAGGAGTGTTTTCTCGTGAGGGGCTCTAAAATTATGGCCAGATTTGCATTTTCGATGCTTGAGCTCATCGAAGCAACTGAGCAGGCGAAAATTCTCCGACAGTTAGCACCGCATGATTTTATTTACGATAGCTTAAAAAATAAACGTGCGAAAAAAACAATTTTAAGTCTTAAAACTTTTGCTGTAGCTATTTGAAACATAACCAAACAAGATTCACAACTTAATTCTTACTGACATTGTTCGTGTAAAAACATGAACTCATATTATTTACTTTTCCATCCCGAACCGATGAATTTTATAAAACACACTAAGTAAAGAGTAAATCCAGTTAAAATTTAAAAAAAAAATTGTAAAATAAGTTTCGGCAAGCTTCCTTAAGAGCCATTTTGCTCAAAACAATTTCCCTATCTCGGCAAATACAATTCTATATGGGTTTTCTCTCTTTTCAATTTTTTAATTTTGTTTTAAAAAGAAGCGACAAGAATTTTTTTTTTTTTTTTATTGTAAGTCTAAATTCTCCTCTAAAATACACAGGATCTCGTAGGTTTTATTGGCAACATGCTCCAATTCCCCCAAACGCATATACGTGCGTCAGGCTACTGCGTTCAAGCATTTGTTTGTTTATTTTCTCATTTTTTATCCGAATAGAGGCCGGGAGAACTAACCAGTGGGATTGAAACTAATCCAAAATCAATAAACTAGGCGAGGTCCGACATTGCCTTTCGGTGCATTTGTCCCCCTCTTCACACGAGTGGAAGGGGAGAAATTCGGCAACAATGTCGCGAATAAAGCGAATTCGCCAGGCTCCTCCCTCGGTAAGAAATCGCGGCGAGTGATGAGGGGTGCAGGTTGTTTTTTCGCGGGAAGGTGCTCAATATTTCAAACTGCACCTTCCCGCTCTTCGGAAAACGCGCAACTGACCTGGAAACCCGGCGCAGATATGCGGTTTCACCGCGAGCGGGTATGTGTGCGTGTGAGGGTGAGAGTGTGTGCGTGCTTCGATGCATCTCCTATCCTACTCGGCTCGCTTTTATGATGAATAGTAAGTCAGGACCTGCTATTGATTTTCTGCACTCGGTTTTTAAAAATTGATCCGCTTCGATGCTATGTTGCGGGCCGCAGGGCAATGCACCCCTTCGCTACTTTTTGCACTTGGCAAAACCGGTTTTCGCAGTTACCCTCGTGGCTGTGCACTGCCTCCTGGAGGCGAGGCTCTCAGGGAAGCGTTTTTTAGCGCTAAGGTCGCCTATGCTCTCATGGAGATTCGGAATCTGACCTCATCTTTCAAAAGAGCTAGTGGTCGAATGTCCGTGGATTATCGGTCCTTACAGGCTTAAACTCCGCCCTATGCGAATCGCATAATTCCATATTTGGGGATGGACTAATTAGGTGAGGGGTGACGCACACTTCGTCACTCGTGCTAATTAATATAAATATTAAAAACTACACAGAGGAAAAAGAATATTAAGTAAAAGTGAGCTTCGGTAATAAATTCTTGGGGCGAGGGTTTCATAAGTAAGTGATCTCGAAGGTTCAAGAATAAACATTGTGACGAAATTATAATAATGAAATAACAGCAATAACCGTGTCATGGCAAGTCTGAATATGATCATCCGTCTTTATAACATTCAATTTTCTCATCACGTAATTCCAATTTAAACCTGCAAAACAGTAAATTGCTAAGAAAAATCCTGATTCCTGAGCTTTTCGGAATTTTCTGCTACAGGAATTCAGTAGTAAACCCGATTATCTTGCACTGACAACAAAGTCCCTTTGAATTATGGCTACACGGAGCCCGAAATTGAGTTCATATGGATCTCTGAAGTTTTCTGATCACGCATCCGAAAACTTGACGTCGAACTGCCGAAGTTCGGGTCAGACATCGAAGCACTTCGGTATGTACCGGAGTGCTTCAGATGTGTGACCCGAACTCTTCAGTTTATATCGAAGTACTTCAGATGTCTGACCCAAACTTCGGCAGCTAGACCTCAAGTTTTTAGATACGTGATCCGAAAACTTCAGAGAGCCATATGGCCTCAACTTCGGTTCCCATGCACGAAGTTTTTTTCTCCGTGTACAAAATCATGAGAAGCAAAGCTATCTGCTGTCAGCAATTTTTCTAATGGGTTATCAGATTCAGCAAAAAGTCAGACTTGATAATTGGTCTTGACTTCGAATGCAATGAGGATCCCAATTTTCCAAGCGATCCCCTACAAGGAAAGATTACCCATATTACATGTATTAAGTCGATCTTGTAATATTGGAGTAAAACAAGGCAAAAATTTCAAAGCATCGTAAAAGGTGGTAGACAACTTCCTGCGTTCACCATAATCTGCAACTACGACCTAAACTTCAGAGAGTCACTTAGACAGGCCGATATAAAGTTCAATCACAAACACAAGAACACTGATGAAGTGTCCAAGGCCAAGACTGATAAAAGCGAGCTGCAAATCAATCATACTAAAAGATCTGAGGGATCCCTCACCACTGCAGGCCTCCTGAGCCTCTGTATCGAAGAAAGGCTTTAAAGTACGTAGGAGGTTAGCAATTTCTCCGTTCTCGAGCAACCAAGTTGTAATGTTATCTTGAACATCTGTGAGAATTGAATTCTTGACCACGAGATGCGAGTACGGGTACGTGGTCAAACACTCATCGACTATGTGGAATTCGATGTCTTCCAGATAGCCGTAAGTAATCCGATTTTTTACCGATTGCGTTTCATAAGGTACCCTAGCCAAAAACGCATCCGCTGCAACTGTCAAAGCTAGGTTTTTTTCAATTTTGTTTTGCGATGAAAATTCTTCGCCAGTTAAGCTCGTATCATTTTTTGAAAACTCTAGATTATGTTTATTTTCAAAGAACGCATGATACATTTCAAATAAGTTATATTCAATATAGTCATAGTAGTAGAGTATGCTTTGGCTCAGCCGAGTTTTTAATGGCGAATGGCCAGCGTGATCTAAGAGGTCCGATAGAAATTCAATATCGTACGTTTGTATGTGCAATTCAGACTGCTCAAATTCCTTCAGGGTTTCGATGTCCGAATAACGTACGTAACTACTTAGTAATGTCGTCATCCCACTTTGAAGGACAGTGCCCAGAATGAGACTTAAAAACGTGAAGATGAGGAAACAGATCTTTCCGGTAAAGAACTTGCCCAGGAGCAAGGTAGGCGGACTTCCGCTCAGCAAATATGCGTAAATCGTAAAGAATGCTGGTGAGTTTTCATACGTGAATATTTCCGTTTCTGAATAATAGTGCGCGAAATGCGTAACCTGGAACCATTGAAACAACCACTGCATGAGCCATGATGTCACTAGCGCCATGATCATAGCAACCCAAACTGGAGGCGAAAAGCATTTCACGACCACGAGGAATTGTGGCATGAACCCACGGCGAGGTGCAAGTATACAGAAGGAAACAGAGTCAAAACTCGGTGAGTAATGGAATTTGGATTGCTCCGATTGGTTCAGCCTGAAGCCACCCTCGCAGAGGATCAGATCGAGATTGTGTTTCAGACCAATGTCGCCGTCAAGCACACCTTTACCCTCCCAATAAAACCAGTCCTCTGTGCAATTGATGTAGTCTGAGATTCCTTCTATGACTTTGGCAAGGATCGGCAGAAGGGATCCCGAAAACATGGAAGTGACGTTTGGTAAGAAACCGTAGGTAGTTCTGAATATGTTATCACGGAAGCCTCGAAAAGAAAAGTCGAAATATCTTTCATCCTCGAAGCCTCTGTGGTAGACAAGACGCCTCTCAATGCGATCATACCAAACGCAATACGCCTCGAAGCAGATGATCGTTCGCTGACCTCGGAAGAAACGCCAGAAGAAATCGAAGAGGAACACCAGGTTGCAAGAGTCAGTTTCATCCTCATTGACCAAATGAGAAACGTTGGACGGGTGATGAAGCGTCTTTACCATCCTCCATTTCGGTTCAAGATTAGCTCCCCTCCAACTTCGCTTGTCGATTATGAAGACGATATAATTTTTATAGTTCCAGATATCGTGCGAGTATAGACCACGCGTGAATGTAAGTAAATGATCAGTCAAAGGAGACTTACCTTCCAGTTCTGCCGGTGTTATATGCACCCTGAAATCGCAAGTCAGATTTGCCTGCTCGAGTTCAACAAGTGAATTAATAACGCAGTAATTTGGAAGTTCCCTCTGGACAAGGTACATTCCATCCGACACGCTGGTAAAAATCTGCTCGCCTCCATAGATACCATCCCTTCTCTGAAGTGAAGCTGTCGTCAAAATTAAACTAAAAATGTCGTTAGTCTCCTTTAAAAAGAAGAGTGTGTTCTTCTGATGCTGATTACCTGCGAGATGGCTTAGTCCGTTATGATGGGTCACGGAGCTTGTCAAAATGGAACTCTTGTGTAAGTCCTGGATGAGGGGGGTGACAGCCCGGTCTCCTCGCAAGTTAACGATGTAAATTTGCCGATTTCTTGAAATCTGAACAGTTTCCTTGCAAATTTTCAAAGTCAGAGGGTTTGAACCGTTCAGAGCATGGTGGTTATCAGAGTAGGCGGCAATCGTATTTATTGTCAGTAATATAATGAATAGGATCTCAATCTTCAAAAATATATTTGAGGGGCTAATAATATAGTTTGAACATCCATATCCATATAATTTACCGGACGAGGTGGCTGAAATGTTACTATTTTTCATTGCAACTTTAGACTTTACATTTCAAAACGGATCGAGGAAACCTGAAGGTGTACTGTGGCGATCGGTAATCAAGTCGGTTTTCATTCTGACGATGGTCTCGGTCAATGGCGATCCGTTTATGGTCGATTATCGATATTTCCCCACTTGAAACAGTGGTAAAGAATCGATCATGAATGTGTCCGTTGCGAACACCCTGTTATCGACCCATTTCGATACGTTTAAATGACAGATCAGTCGATTTATAGCAAAGCACGCTAGACGTCAGTCCACTGGTCTCGGTTGAAGCTCATCTTGTATCATGAAAAAAATAGAAGTGCATCTATAACAGGACCCAAGGAGAGGGTTTGCTTTTTTTGTTTGCTATGAAGTGAAGTTATGAAATCATAAATTATTGTAAGATGCCGAGCGCTCGGATTTTCTTTCAGGACGCTCACTCGACGCTTGTTTTCGCCAAAAAAAATTGGCTGAAGTTCCTGTTAGTTTTTTTTTATCATTTTAATTTCCGATTTTGTGTCATGTGTCTCAAATTTAAGCAAAGAGGCTGAAATCTGAATTAAATGAATGACTGTAACTAAAAAAAGAAAAAGAAACTTTTGAAAGACTTATATTTGCAAAAATGAATTATTGTTGGGTACCAGACTCTCCAGGGTAGGGGCATGTGCCGTACTTGTTTCGCGTTTTCAGTCCCAATTTTAAGGTGTAAAAGAAGCCAATAAAGTTCTGACTGGTTTTATAAAATTTACGTAGACATGGGTACGTGCTACTTTTCAAAGCGGAACGAAAGCATAAAAAAAAAAAAAAAAATAAAAAATAAAACACTCTTACAAGAAAAAGATGCAAGATGCAAATATCACTACACTAAGATTATCTACATTTCTTCAAATGGGTACACATACACGCACTGAGTGAATTCTTTTAACTACGTGACACAGCTTTCCACCCTCTCATTTTTCGATGAGGAAGTGATTCTTCCGGGGCACTGGGGAAGGTACTTTTTTGTTTACACCCTTGAAACATCGCCCTATTCAGTTTCATCGATCGCCCTGATTCTTAACAACAAGTGTCTGGGTATATCCCTCGTAAGGCTTACAAAAAGACAGTAGAGTACCGAGCATTTTCCTCAATCAAGGAAAATGACCATATTTGTCATTTCTATCATTGGAACTACATTTTGAAATAACTAAGACTTTGGGCTCAAACATGAAAACACCTATCAACATGAGAACCAATCGCACGAATGTTGTTTCTAAGATAAGCCAGAAAGTGTGGTCCCCAGTTGCAAAATGTAGTTCATTTATATTTTATCTGTTTATTTGATGTTTTTCATACAATTTGACCTTGAGAGAAGGAATATTACTGCTCCACCTGAAATCTATCAAAGTGTTTAAAGTTAAGGCTGAAAATGTCCTTAATACAAGATCATCTAAGTTTTGTTCATTTTCCTCAATCGAGGAATACGAAAATATTTGTCATTTCTATCATTTGAACTACATTTTGCCATAATAGCCCAGGCAATAGAGGATAGAATAGGGGTTTACCTTGCAAAATTTAGGTGAAATCAGGTTATGATTGATTCCTATGTAGTTTTTTACGCTGAATCCGAATTTTTGGTTTCCCAACAAATTTTCCTTGTGCTAACTCCGGAAAATCGGAAAAACCGCGAAAAATCACGTTTTTCCGCGGTTTTCCCGAGATATCTCTGTTCCAGTGCGATATATCGAGAAAATAGTTATTTCCAAAAATGAAGCTGATAAAATTTCCTATAAAAATGATTTGAACCTTTTTTTCATACGTCCATTAGGTAGAGTGCTGGAGCCGTGGAAAGCTCTAAAAATTCGTAAAATCGCGATTTTCCACGGTTTTTTTCGCCATTTGAGTGCAATAAATTTGTTCTTTCGCAAAATTTCAGGATAGTTTTGCCCTAAAAATTAATGCTGCTTACTTTTAAGACAAATATGATGCCAATTTTTTTCATTATAGGTCCATTGGGAGCGGTTTTAAAGCCGTGAAAAGCCGTGAAAAGCTCGAAAATCGCGATTTTCCAGCATATTTTCGTAACAAATCCGTTCCTGTTCAAAAAACTCATTTAAAGTGACTTCAAAATTCAATATCATAAAATTGTCAACATACATACGTAGAATTTGCTCCCATGGCGCGCCCTGGTGCTCTGCGACATCCAAACGCCAGGTGTGCTTATCTACGTAAAGGTTAGTAGACAACGAACGACGTAATAAAATAGTGCAATTTTCAACCTACTTAAATGATGTTGAAAATTCCTTGTATATCTGAAGAAACAACGGATATGGATTTGTCGAAAGCGTAAATAATGCAAAAAGTTGAAATTTAAAGAATGTATTGATACAAGTTTTCAATTATGCGAAAACAACTGTAATAGTATCGTAATAATTAGATAAGAACTATGATAGTAAATATGTTCAATGTCAAGAAGTATAATTCAGATGCATGGTCAGGCACTCTGCTGACTGAATGTCCTGAGGATCTACGACATCCAAACGCCAGGTGTGCTTATCTACGTAAAGGTTAGTAGACAACGAACGACGTAATAAAATAGTGCAATTTTCAACCTACTTAAATGATGTTGAAAATTCCTTGTATATCTGAAGAAACAACGGATATGGATGGATGGAATGATGTTGTAATAGTGCAATCCTGCATTATTTAAGCTCTCGACAAATCCATATTGTAAATAATGCAAAAAGTTAAAATTTAAAGAATGTACTACTACAATTTCTGGAATGATTTTTCTAGATTTGCGGCATATTTTCGTTACACATCCGTTCTTGGGCCAAAAACTCAGCTAATGGAGACTTCAAGATTTAATCTTATAAAATTTTCAACACATAATATGACGTGAAAAGCTTTTAGCATGGGTCAAAAAGTGCCGCATAGAGAATTATGGGTAGCTGGGAGAATTATGCGAAAAATTGTGATTTTCCACTTTTAAGCCGCGAATTAATCATCTTGTGTAAAAATATGGGGCTAAAAATATACCTCAAAAATTTAAAATTCAATGTGATGATGTTTTCGGTGGATTAAATTGCACAATTATGTGTCGAAATTTTAATGGTACATGTGAGAATGCACTCGATGAGGACTTATCCGTGGAACTTGTCGTAGATGATCCTGATGATTTATGGAATATACTCCTGAATCTTTCACAGAAAGAACAGCGGACGACCGAAGAGATGAAAGAAGTTCGGAGACGTTTGCAGGTATTAATTTCACTCAATTTTTTATTTTTATTTGAATTGATAGAAATGACCAGTGATGCTAAAAAAATGTACTCATTGACTTCATATACCGCAGAAATTCAAATCACGGTTTCTTCCACTTCGGTTTTATCAGTGATGTAAATGAAGCGACTCTAGGTAATTGAGAAAACGAGAATGAGAGTAATCACAGCACGCGCCCGTGAACTACTCATAATTTTGGGAGGCTTGTACTATGGATGTAGAATTTTAAATCATCATTTTAAATTAATATCCTTGATTTCAGCAATCATGACATTACTCTATTAATTGCACAAGTGTCACATTATTTCCAAATAATTGTAGCGTCATTATGAACCAACCATCAATGGATAAATACTCATCGACAACAAAAATAAGATCCTGAAATGCCAAGGAAGCGAAAAATCGCGATTGTATCTGCGAACTGTATCAATGCAGGTTGCTTTTATCATTGTTCTCCTCTCAGATTAATACCAAAAGATTTTCCTAGGCATACGTTTCTCTTATTCTAGTAAACGATGTTGCAAAAGCTCAAACGAGCAATTCAAATTCAGATAAATCCATACCAGAAGTTCCTGTTCTCCGATTTAGACGATGTCGTGCTGAAGTCGTAAAATACTGCAAAAATGGCAATGACGACAACGCAGGTGAGAATTTTCCCATCAATTTTACAATAGATTTTCCATGAGTTGATTAAGCAGAGAAAATTTACATTATAGTAGGCACAAATTAACATTCTCAAATAGCAGAAAAGAAAGAAAAAAACACCGATAACACCTATAACAATTCAACAATTACGTTCCTCTTGCCATTTTAAACCATGACCCAATTTTATAACTTAGTAGCTCTTTCACCGATAGAAAATATGTTAGGTTATGCCATTATACCCGTGCTTCTCAGTTCTCATTATGATTTCAGATCCTCAGGACATTCAGTCAGCAGAGTGCCTGACCATGCATCTGAATTATACTTCTTGACATTGAACATATTTACTATCATAGTTCTTATCTAATTATTACGATACTATTATAGTTGTTTTCGCATAATTGAAAACTTGTATCAATACATTCTTTAAATTTCAACTTTTTGCATTATTTACGCTTTCGACAAATCCATATCCGTTGTTTCTTCAGATATACAAGGAAATTTCAACATCATTTAAGTAGGTTGAAAATTGCACTATTTTATTACGTCGTTCGTTGTCTACTAACCTTTACGTAGATAAGCACACCTGGCGTTTGGATGTCGCAGAGCACCAGGGCGCGCCATGGGAGCAAATTCTACGTATGTATGTTGACAATTTTATAAGATTGAATTTTGAAGTCACTTTAAATGAGTTTTTTGTACAGGAACGGATTTGTTACGAAAATATGCTGGAAAATCGCGATTTTCGAGCTTTTCACGGCTTTTCACGGCTTTAAAACCGCTCCCAATGGACCTATAATGAAAAAATTGGCATCATTTTTGTCTTAAAAGTAAGCAGCATTAATTTTTAAGGTAAGACTATCCTGAAATTTTGCGAAAGAACAAATTTATTGCACTCAAATGGCGAAAAACCGTGGAAAATCGCGATTTTACGAATTTTTAGAGCTTTCCACGGCTCCAGCACTCTACCTAATGGACGTATGAAAAAAACGTTCAGATCATTTTTATAGGAAATTTTATCAGCTTTATTTTTGGAAATAACTATTTTCTCGATATATCGCACTGGAACAGAGATATCTCGGGAAAACCGCGGAAAAACGTGATTTTTCGCGGTTTTTCCGATTTTCCGGAGTTAGCACAAGGAAAATTTGTTGGGAAACCAAAAATTCGGATTCAGCGTAAAAAATTACATAGGAATCAATCATAACCTGATTTCACCTAAATTTTGCAAGGTAAAATCCTTTATTGCCTGGACTATAACTACGATTTTTGGCTCATACATGGAAACACCTATCTATACATAAGAACCAATCGCACGTATGTTGTTTCGAAAATAAGTGAAAAATTGTGGTCCCCGATTACAAAATGTAGTTCATTTATAATTTATCTATTTATTTGATGTTTTCCACACAACTTGACCTTGAGAGAATGAATATTTCTGCTCCACTAGAATTCTATCAAAGTATTTAAAGTTATGGCTTAAAATGTCCTTGATACAAGATCATCTAGATTTTGTTTATTTTAAATTTCCCGCTATTTTTCTCCGTGATTCCGAAATGGTAACCTCTCATTTTGACAAACTTGTGTATCATAGTTCGTCCTGCGATTTATCCGGCGTAAATCTAAACTATTTATAACTTTTATAAAGCTCACCAGATCACAAACCCTCAGACGTATATGCTGCTTGTTACAGCATCAGCTGTGCCTTACGAGGGAGGCAACGTGAGGGTGACAAAGGATTTCTCCTCTTTGGACTCTTTTCTTGTTTTACTTTTTCTTATTTTATTTGGACTGCATTTTGCAATTTGGAACTATATATTTTGGCCCAGTTTAAAAACAACGCATGTGCCCAGGGCCAGATTAAGGGGCTGGCCACATGGGCCGCGGCTCATGGCGGAAAATCTAAGGGGCGGCAAATTTTGCAATACTTTTAAATTTAATTATAAAAAAAAATCGAATTTAGAAAAAAAAATTACAATCGAGAAAAGGCTACAAAATCTTTAATTTCCTGAGAGTATAGTAATTTCTAATTTTGTCGTCTTTCAGTGATACAAGAGGCAGCACCTTTAATTAGTCGAGAGAAACCAAACACACAATTTGGCCTGGAACTACGAAACTTAGGGAGAAATGATGACGAGGACTTGAGATGAAAAGGAGAAGCCCTCGGCGCGGCAATCGGCATGTAACACATATTAGCGCCTACAAGACTGCACGAATACTTCACGCAATGCATCAAACACAGTGCGGTTATTGTGGTCAGCGTGAAACGGATAGCGCCTACAAGAATGCATGAATACTTCACGCATTGCGCCAAACACAGTGTGGTCAGCGTGAAACGCATAGCGCCTACAAGACTGCGTGAATACTTCACGCATTGCGCCAAACACGGTGCAGTCGGCGCGGCGCGGCGGCGGAAGTTAAAATCATTGAACCAAATTTAGTGTATGTTCATTCATAATTGTTTCGTTCATTTCTTATGAATGGAAGGCCTTGTCCATTAGAGATAAGTTTACGAAACTTGACTTTCGCGCAAAGTTCCGTGACCTTTTGCTAGTAGTGTTGACAGGGCTTTCCCAAAAAATGTGTTCAACATGAGTAAACGCGTCTTATGCACCCCTCCCCCGCTGGCACGTTCACTTGATAGTTTTATTGATGTTTCAAAACGAATGAGAGGGGGGTCTTTCCTGTAGTTATTATTCCTTCTCCTCTCCTTTCTCCCTTTCTCTTCATATTATGCTTTTCTTTTACCCTTTTTTCCACTTCTTCCTTCTTTTTTCTTATTCTTCATCTCTTCCCTCTAATTTTTATGCTTCTTCATCTATTGTGCGTTAGGATTTGAAAGGCCTGGGTCCTTCAAAACAGAGTTACTTTCACTCTTTTCCTCGTTCAATCGTCATGAGGGGTTTTTAGGATCTAACCGTGATTGGGGCAGTTTAAACGATTCAAGACTGGACGGACACGCAGCAGCCAAACTGCGACCACTCTCCCTGAGCCCACGGTGCATCGGCAAGCCGCGAAACCTGCCGATGATAAGTGTGAGCATCTGTAGTTGCGTTAAGCACCAGTTGGGATCGAGTCCGGGCCGCATTCTGTTGGGTTAAGGCGAAACCTCGTATGAGCAGTCAAATGTTGCCAATTTACCTAAGGAAACACATTCAATTTTGAGATAAGATCCGAACATTTTACCTTAAAACTTTAAGATGGGTTGGATTAAATTAAAAATAAAATTCTTTTAGCGATTCGAGGAAAAGGAATCGCGCGTTTTTCAAAGCTTTCGTATTTTATCGAAATGGATTCGGCAAAGTTCACATGCTCATAAGACTTTATTCCTTGGCAAAGCACGGGTGTCCGTCCGTTATGCAACAGCCCGTTGGAGGAACCCTTCAAGGCCCAAGTGGTGCAGCTTGCAGCAGGTTGATTTGCAAATTGCTCATGCGGAGCGTGTTTTCAACGGGTAAATGATGGGACAGTCCTTCCATGCTAAGCAGAAACACCGTATTGGCCTCCAGACGTTGCCATATTGAACTCGATAAAACACGAGATTTCTGGAAATCTTGTGAATGTTTTCCTCACAAATTTTCGTAGAAATTTACTCTCGATTCAATCTCAAGTGTTTGAGATTGTCAAGTTGAAATATCTACTACTTTTTCCTCACGAACGTATTCCTTCTTGACAAGACTAGTGGTGGGGGGGAGGAAGGAGTGTGCTCGTTATAGTTGAGGGCCGTAAGAATTAATGGGAATTATGTCGCCAGTGACGTCAGCGGCTTCGCGTGGTCCTCTCTATATACTCTTGAGCCCTGTCCCCAAACCCCAACGCTGTTGGCACGTGCTCACGGATGATGAGTTCGCACACAGTTGGCGCTTAGTTCCGTGCAGCAGAATGTAATTCCCGTTTTTCCATTTCCTTAAAAGGAATCACCTTTGCATATGCAGTTCACTACGAGAACACCCCATCTTTTCCACACTCCTTTCGCTCCGTTCAGAAGAAGTACGTCCAATCGGACGTATTTCTGCCAAACGGAACTATAGACGAGTGGAAAACGTAGAGTGTGCTCTAGAAAGCTGCATAAGAAACAACGTAAAAGTGGGCGTGATTTCCTTTCGCGAAATGGAAAAGTGAGATTTTTCTTTCTGCTAAACGGAACTTAGCGCCAGCTGTATGCTACCTCATGTGCCATGGACATGTCCTGTATTGTCCACAAGGACAGGGTTCATGAGTCGAAGAAGACCCTCTGACGTCATCGGCACTTTATAATTCCCGATCAATCTTACGGTCCTCGACTAACAACCCTTGTTTCCCACCTGTCTCTAGTTCTACACAGATAAATTAATAAGGCCTTTTTACTTTGAAGTAAATCTGTCTTTCCTCTTTCTCCTTAATATTATAAAGGTAGTACTTTTTTATAAAATGTATCTAGAATTAGTTTAATATTATTTAGACAATTAAGACAAGCTTTTAAAAGACTTATATGAAATCTAAAAGTGTTTATTGTACAAAATTTCTATTGTGCAAATAAAAATAAAAAAAAAAAAACTGTCTCTAGTTCCGTTTGACAGAAATACGTTAAATCAATATTCTACCCGAGGAAATTCGGCAACGTCCGAAAGTGCATACGACGTTGCTCCTCAGCGCGGGAGAGTGGGACACCCTGCCCGGCCGAACGGGCCTTTTTTCCGAACGGCAGTGATAACTGTCCGCCGCTCAGCATATGGCGATACCAGATTAGCCGCCCGTGTAACAGGACTCAAAATTTGCAATTCTTGAGACGGCGGGCGCTCCGGGCCAGGGCACTTGATTCATCGCTCGGACGGGACTTAAGTTACCCGTAGACCGGGGGGGGGGGGGTGTTCTTGGGAAGGGGGGGGGGTCGTGTTTTGTCGCGCCGTGTGTAATGAATGTTAATGCATTTTAGAAATCCCACATCTGCTGCACCTTTAATTATCGGCGGTCGCTTATCCAGGCGTGCGCTCTCCGATTTTCGCCTCGAAATTATTGGATTCGCGTCTTCGAGGCAGGCGCGTCTCGTCACGTCGCCGGCCCACTTATCGCGAGGGCTCGCCGGACCCCGAGATGACGTCGTGGCCGCGGTAACCCGAGAGAAAAGGGGCATTCGCCGGGTGAGCCGGGCTGGGCTCATCTCTGCCGTGATAGCGCCGGAGAGAGCAATAGGTGCAAAAATTAAGTTTTGAGAAAACGGGCTGAAAAGTGCGCCTGGCCGGAAAGTTTTGTAGGAAGATGCCTCCGTCTCGATCAAATTCCCAATAATCATCAGAAAGACTATTAGAAATTGTATAGCGCCCTTTGGCGCTCTGCGACCCCTAGCCGCCAAAGTCCCCTATCCTCCCAAAGCCCTTCAGGGAGTTGGCAAACCCTCATTTCTTCTAAAAACCCCTGTCGCCACCCTTTCACTGGGCGTCCCCTTCGTCTCCTCCCAGGAGGAACCCAATCAAGCAACTTCTTTGGCAGCCTTTCGTCCGTCATTCTATTGACATGACCATACCAGACAAGCTGTCTGGTCATGACGTCGAATATGATGTCATTTTCGACTCCCATGATCTGACGCACTCTTTCAATTCGGACCCGATCTCTCCTAAAAATTCCTGCAGACCTCCTCCAGAAATTCATCTCTTAGATGTTTGTTTGGCTTTCAGATGATAAAAATCGACCGATTTCATTTCAAATACATAAAAGGGTATTTCTCATTTTCATGTTAGGCAAGACAGCCGTAAGTACAATCTTCTGCATCTTCGTGGTTGCGTTTTAGATACACAACAAACACATTTTCAGGTTAGAAATCGGCAGAGGAGGGGAGCACTTTACTTGAAAGCCTTAATGTCATTGACTTTCCGGAAGAAAAATGTCACTTACGGCTGTTTTGCCTGAAACTAGGTCATTTTTTCCGCACTTGCAGCTCTTTCATTATGTCTCGTTGGTATACAACTGAGATGAATTTTGCTGTTTTGACTATTTCAATGATTTCATCTAATAGAGATTTGACGAATTTTGAGGGAAACTCGACTTCGGAATTCGGACTCTTACTGCTCTCTTCGCTATCACGGCAGATCTGTGTAACTAGGTTAGTTTTCATTGGACCGTATGCACGGTTTTCTCTATACTATAAGCTCCGAGACCTCCTAATTTTGCGAAACTGGTGACGCTTAGTTCCAGCGTTCTACCGGGCCGATTTTCATGATTTTTGCGGCTATTGACGAGCAATTGTCTCTAGATAAGCCAACTCTTTTCAGATTTTCAAAATATGGCCCAGGTTTTTTTATATTACGTGGTAAAGTTGCGAATTTTCCCATATAAACAATGTAAATTTATGTGTTTTGTCATAGTTCGTTTGAGCATTCTACTGGGCCGATTTCCATGATTTTTGCGTAAATCGACAGGTAATAGGCTCTAGATGAGCCCGCTCTAATCAGATTTTGGAAAAAGGACCCACGTTTTTTTAAAATCACGTTATAAAAGTGAGTGAATTTACAGAGTGCTCCGGGACGGCTACCGCTATGCGCGGGAGGATGCGCAGTGATCGAGGAGGTTGCGCAGTAGGTGTGTAGCCTATGCGCATCAGCTCTACACTTATCTACACAAGATTTCCGCCGATTACTTCAAGATGAGCGGTGGCAGAGTGGTCTACGACGTCGGAAGTGTCCTCAATGATCAAGGTGTGGCTTCGATTCCCGACTCCAGAGATATTTAATAATTACCTAGTTTAGACAGTTCGTTGTTTTACTGTAATATTTCATCAAGCAGTCATTCCAAAACGTATCCTTTTGACTTCAAAATTTTTTTTTTTCTTTATTCATCAAAACCAAAAATTATTTCATTCTATTAAGTATACCTCATATCGAATTTTTTTAGGGGAAAAATAAAACTAATACTAATAGGAGGGTAAAAATAGGGCCGCGAAGCGGCCCATTGATGGCGCGGAGCGCCTTCGGGGGGTTGGGCCGCGTAGCGGCCAGGGGGCGGAGCCCCCTAGTACTGAACTATGCCTGAACCATCGCAAGAAAGCTACACACAAATGGGGCGGTTGCTCTGGTCACAGAATCGTGTTTTGATGCTTGATTCTTGTAGATTATCTAAAAATGATAAGATCCGTTCAAATCCAACTTTCTACGTTGAATTTAACTAAGACATCGTATTTTAAAAACTTCTGTCTAAGACGTCATCCACCTTGCTTTCATCAGTCAAGAAGATACACATTTGCACTGGTGCATTTGCACCGTGAAACTTTGATCAAAGCAATGGTGGAAGAAGCCAAGGGTGTCACTACCGTGGTGGATGACGACCAAATTTTTCAAAGCGCGATATATCTGTTAACCTAAGTTGCTATTTGGACGGGTCTTATTCTTTTTAGCTAATCTACAAGAATCCAGTATCAAAACACTATTCTGTGACTCGCGCAACTGACCCATTAGTATACTAGTGAAAATTGTAAAAATTATTATAAAATGCATCCCACAGCGCATTTCCTAGGGATCTCAACTTTTTTCTTCGCGCCTCTGACGCAAAGGCGTATCTCAATTTCTGTGTGAGCCGTAAGCTTCTTATAACTTTGTGCTTTCTGGGGCTCATGCAAAAATAGAGATAGGTCCTTATGCGAGAGGCAACGATTAAGCCCCCAGAAAACCCGAATATCTGAAAGAGGAATGACATTCTGTAGGGGCGGTATTCACTCTGTGAAAATGTTGATGCCATTCTTTTAAGCGAGGTCCATCCCCACTAAAAAAATTGATTCCTCTCTATAATAGTGGACCTCACTCTTCATAATAAGGAGACTCGCTCCTGCTACGCACAAATATCATTTGCTTTCTTTGGGGGCAAAAAAAGCCCCGGAGTGAAATTCGATCCTAATTTCACTCCAAAAGTTCTTATAGTGTAAGATGAGTCTCACAGTTTCAGCGGAAATATTCCGTTCATTGAGGTAAGATTAGTTGACTTTTGAGAAAAACTTGAATTTGGAAAGGTGGTTACTCCTCTCTCCGATACCATGGCAGAGCACTTTGAACGATCGATTTTAGGTTGGAAAGGCTGCCTTGACAAATATCGATTATTTACGCACACTTATATGAACGCAACCCGATGTTGCCGGACCGCGATTCCCTTTTCCGCAGAATTACAGCCGCATTTTGCGATTCGAGTGAGCGCGTCTAATATTATAAATAAATCGTTGGGGGTTTCACTGTAACGCTTATTTCTGGAGTTCTACCGGACCGATTTCGACGATGCTTGACTCTGGTTAAAGCCCTTGACGTCCCGATGTCCGCAAAATTTTCAGACTTCCAAATTTTTCAGCCTCTTTCGCTTAAGACGCTTTTAAAGCCAAATCCACCCCCCTCCGACCTTAAGTTTCCGAGAGTTGCGGTATGTTTCCGTTGTAACGCCTAATTTGAGAGATCTACCGGGGCGATTTTTACGATTTTTGGGTCGACCGCAAGCTCCTAGCTTCTAGATGCTCGCAAAATTGTCAGACTTCCAAATTTTTCAGACTCTTCTTCCTGAGACGCTCTTAAAGCCAAATCCACCCCCCTCCGGCCTTAAGTTCCCGGGAATTGGTTATGTTCCTGTTGTAACGCCTATTTTGAGAGATCTACCGGGGCGATTTTTACGATTTTTGGGTCGATTGAAAGCTTCTAGCTCCTAGATGCTCGCAAAACTATGAGAATTTCCAATTTTTCAGCCATATCTGTGTAAACCGCTGAGAGATGCAAATAGACCCCTCTCCATATTACTACTACACAGCCTTCACCCAACGCCGAAGGTCAAACTCGGACTCAGTCTCAGCACTGCTCTGTCTGAATAAAAGGAAGCCGCCCCAGATACGTGGTTCCATAAAACTGTCGAAGCGGTGCGATGACATGGGTTTTCCCGTCCTTTTGTCTAACAACCCTCGAGCCCGAGACTGCTCGCTACGGGATCGCAGCCCTATTGTCTCATATGCCAAACAAAATCTGACCCTCAAAATTTAAAGACAGTAAAAATGCAATTTTTTCTATCATTCGGAAATTGTTTTTACAGTGTATATTTTTCGATTCGCGGTGAAATTTTGAGCAGAATGGTGGTCAAACTAATGAAAATACATGATTCTACGGTACACTAAGATCGATACCACAACTGCTGCATTTATAACTTGCTGAACGATATTTCCGTTACTTATCAACATATCACGACGAAATTTAGTTCATTGTAATATACTTTTTTAGCAGAGCGTAAATTTATTGAGAAAGTTGAAATCGAACCCGATGAGAGAAATTTCATCAATTTTTTTGGAGCTCCACTAGGCCGAGCAGGAAGGGAAAAAAGGATGACGAATTGAGATCTATTGCTGCCCGCCTGGTCTCCTGACTGTCCAGGCCCAGCTGTTCTCCCGCCCAACACGAAATATTGCAGCAATATTGCAGCAATATTGTCAATATTGAAACAATATTGTCATGTAAATATTTCCTTAAATACACTGCAGAAATATGTTGACAATATTGCTAAAATATTTCATGACAATATTGTAACAATATATTTATAAAAATGTTTTAAATATATTTACAAAATATATTTATGTAATTACTTTTAAAACAGTTTGTAAAATATATTTACAAAATATTTTAAAATTATTTTAGAAATATTAGTTTAAAAATATTTGTTTAATATTATGTTAAAAATATTTTATAAATATTTTTGTAATATTTAAAAATTAATTGCTAAAATGGCAAAAAATGGTTTGCGATTTCTGCAATTTGCTTTTTTTGCTAAAATGCCCACCCTCGTGGCGAGAACGACAAAACAATTTGCAAAAGTGGTAATTTTATTGTGCGAAAATGGCAAACTATACTTTTGCGAAATTAACATTACTAGTTTATGCTATTATGGCTAAAATTTTTGCTAGATTTTCAAAATGTTTGCCAAATTAGCGTATGGTTTTGCTCTGTTTACCAATTATTTTGCGGAACTTACTAAAATCAATCGCTAGAAAAAAGAAAGGGGGGGGGGGAAGAAAAGACAAAAAGAAGGGAAAAAAATAAATAACATAACATAAATACATCGACATAAATTCAAACTAGGAAAAAGCTCAAATAATTAAAACTGGAAAAAGACGCAATTATAAAAAACAGTAATTTGGTAAAGAAAAAAATGAGAGAGAGTTAAAAAAAACGAA
Organism: Bemisia tabaci; assembly: GCF_918797505.1. Lineage (NCBI taxonomy): Eukaryota > Metazoa > Arthropoda > Insecta > Hemiptera > Aleyrodidae > Bemisia > Bemisia tabaci. The sequence continues at coordinate 38,358,914 of NC_092796.1, forward strand.
AATTTGTAATACATGAATAGGAATATGTTGAGTACAATTAATAAAGAATTTGAAACACAAATTACAGGATGAAATAAAAAATAATAAATAAATAATAAATAATAAATTCTGGTAAAATATTATAAGAATCCGTCAATAAACAAACATATTACGGACTCAGAGGCCTGCGATAGTTAAGAGATTGAATTTACGGGCCCATCTACATCAAGCCTGGCTGGTCTGGTGGTAAAGTACTGGACTTCGGATATCAACTCCACCCCGAGGCGTGGGTTCTAATCCCGACTAGGACGGCGCGGATTTTAAGGTCAGTAACAACTCTACGATCCACAACCTGGACGCATGTGTACATTAGAAAGAAAATTAGTACCAAAGACGTCTCCTAGAGTGCGCGCACACGGATATGGAATATGATAACCTCATCGCAAGTAAATATTTTTAAAATATATTATCAATATTACCTTGACAATATTGCTGCAATATTGTCAGGGGGGCGGACAACAAACTATTGCAGCAATATTATTTCGATATTGTTAAAATATTGTTAAAATGTTTTTGACAATATTTCAGCAATATTTTTAAAATATTTCCGTGTTGGGCGGGGCTTGAACGCTTTGACGAGATTTTGTCGGCAGACGAGTCAAAACATGATTTTCCGACCAGGGAGCGACATCCAAACCTCGCGCTAATCCTCTCATTGTATTTTTATTGGAGTTATGTCCGAATACTTTGAAGAAAACCGAAAATGGTCTCTTTTTTAAAGCGCAGTGTTTGCAATTCTGCCCTGCTAAGGAAGAACGACATATGAACATTCGGGAGTTGCCAAATTTTCTTCGATAAAATGTTTATTTTTGAGGAAAATTATGAATATTTTCCCCATGAAATTTTCAGACGTTTTAGATCAAATTAAAAACAAAAGTATCCAAAATTTTCAAAAATTTTCCTGAAATTTAGTGGTTTTCCAGGGGAAATTTGGCAACGTCTGAAGACTCATACGGCGTTCTTCCTTACCACTGCAGAATTATGTTCGTCCCTCCCGTTACCCCTACATCAGCCATCTTATCGAAGAGCAAAGGAAAACCGTGGGCAAAAACAGGAAACAAAATGTTTTCAGGACTGAATTGCTTCCTCTGAGTTGCTCCGAAAATCAGTCTATTCGTGTACGCTGCCAACTTAGCTGCATCCTGCATCAGTGACAAAGTGCGTTACGTAATTTATGAACACTTCCTCATCAGAAACGGTAACGCGTGGTAGAGCGCTTTTTCCATTTGTATATTTTCGTTATAAGAACGAAACATTTTAAAAGGATAAGAACAATATAATTTGAAAAGATATGATGGCCAAATGCATGAGATGCTTTTTTTTAATGTAACATTCGAAATTGTCTCTTTTCTTAAGTCCTAAACTTCTCTACTACTGGCGCCACCCGACGTATGATTGTTTAAGTCTGTGGCTTTGGCGTGGTGTTGGCTGGAGTCCTGGAGGACGCCAGTGAGCTACTCCTACTGGCCAATACCAAGTGCGCAGGGCTTACATTGTCATATTCCGGAGGGACTTCGCCTTTTTTAACTCACAGTTAATGCCCCCCCCCCCCCCCCCAAAGAAAAATCCCTTACAGGGAAACTATCCATAATGCTTCATGTATTCAGAAAACAGTTCTTATTGGATTACATTACTTTATCATCTTTTTGCATTTACGGCACGGAATACGGCTCGCTTGCGAGCCGTAAGTCACTCGCGAAGCGAGTGACCGGGGTCCAGGGGGCGGAGCCCCCGGCTAGACGCGAGGCGAGCGAAGCGAGCCACAGCGGCTAGTTATAAATACAATCTATTCGTCCAATCAAACTCTTCCCTCGGTAGTTTGGTTTATTTGGAAAATTTTATTTTAGGGACAGAAAGTACAATCACCAAAACCGAAAAAATCATCAAACTATTCTCAAAACCATGCGGCCCGATATGAGAGCCGACCCAGAGTGAATTGGACTTCATTTTGCAATTCGGAACCACAATTTCTGGCTCATGCATAAAAACGCTTATTTGCATGGCGAAACTAATGATACATACGTTGTTTCTAAACTTAGCCAGAAAGTGTCGTTCCGAATTGCAAAATTGCGTCTAATCCAACATTTTCACGTAGAGCTAAAGAATATGGAATGGCCTCTTTTAGTGAAAGTCGATCATTTTTTGGACAAGATACTCGTAATGCCTGACCCTCCATTAGGAAAGTCACTTCACGGAAACAAACTTTTTGGCGAGTCTATTTTTTACCTACTGAAAAGCGTTATTTTAGTTCAATTTAATATCGACGGTGAAACTTCCAAACCACAAATCCCGGTTGGCGATATTGCAGACGTCTTATCGTGCGTTACTTTTTTTTAATTCAGAACTACTTAACGTCAATTTTGGTGATTTTTTTTCTCTGGGTAAAGCGAATTCTGAAAAAAAAACCTCAGGGCATGATGTAATTGTTTCTCCTTTGAAGCAATAAAATAGGAGCGGTTATTTTTAAAAACCGCAAACTAGAAACGTGGTGTGGGAGTCTCACCATCCATCCTCAAAATTGAAATGACAGAATTACCGCTCGATACAAGGACACTTTCAGTCGTTTCAACGAGAAAATCCTGTAAAGGCATATTATAAGAGGATTTATATTGCTCCGATAGGCTATTCCATCTATGTTTGAATCAGTTTTGCAACATTGCATTGGAGTTACGTCCTTTCGCCTTGAATACGACGAAACATGGGATGAGTCTGAGCGTCGCAAGTGCAGCGTCGAGGTTGTGCCAGGAAATCTGCACTCGGATGTGGATTTGCAACATTGCACCTAGACAAGCGACACGCAGGGCGGGGGGCTCGCGAAGGGGGAGGGAAATGCAACTATGAAAATAGGGTGCACCACCCTAGCAACTAGGCCTAGCCCAGCCCCCATGTTACACCGAAGCTCTATCCCCCTCTGTCTATGTATAAATGTATTTTCAACCCTTGCTGTGCATAAAATCGCTATGCTGCAGACGAAGGGTTCCAACACGATATCTATTTTATTTACCATCATCCCCCTCCCCTCCGCGCTTCGCGAACTATTTCCTCCCTCCCACAACTATCCCCTCCCGCCCCGCTCGTCCCCCTCCCCCTCTCCGCGCGCTCTCCCGCATTTTAAAATTTGCAATACTGACCTGTGCTTTTTTCCCCCTCCACCCCTCGCCTCCGATTCCCTGTAGATCCCATCCCTTTTTCAACTTATAACGGTCTGTCTTCTTTTTTCTACCTTTCCCCCTCCATCTCGCCGTCCCTCCACCCTCCGACCTCCCCCGCTAAGTTTTTTCCCCGTCTTTTTTGCCCAAGTTTAATATGCCAACTCGTGTGCGCATTTTCCGCACAGCTTGCTTAAATTAAATTTTACTTTTCGTGCGCCCTGCTCATTATTCCACGCACCCCCTCCCAACCCCCTCCCACTAGTCCACTCCACTCACAGCGCACGGCAATAGACTAGTTTCAAATTATTTTCTTTATTCCCAAATGGGCACTGCGCAGCGCTAACGGCTGAGCAGAGCGAAGCTGGATAAACCGATCGAATGGACTGATTTTTTTTTCCTCCACCGATACCATGGTTTCGGAAAATCTGAAAGCGCTTTACTAGTAGGCTTGCATAGTAGTGAGCTGTGTTTTTTTCCGTATTCCCATAAGAGCGATGAAAAAATGAGGGTGGTCCCTGCCAGGAACGTAACGGCATAGATTGCATTCCGAGATTATTCCCGCGTATCGCGGAAAATATACATATCTCCAACTTCAATACATATTTTAACATGGACTTTTCCGTGTATGACGATTTTTTTTTATTTAACCGAATAAAAATTTCAATTTTACAATCATTTACAGATGTTTCCCTCGTTCTGAAACGATGACAGAAAAACGGCTCAATACCAGGCACTTCAGCAACGGTCCATAGGATGGTTTAGTTAATTGGCCAAGAATATTTTTCCATTCGAGGTTTGATTGAATATCGCTACTAAATTGATTGCATCGTCAATAAAATGAAATCTAGCATCTTAAATATTAAATGAGTGAATTTTCTGTGATTGAAAACTGAATCTGTAGAAATCAATGCCTCAGTTAGGGACTAAAGATAACAATAAATGTTTCTGAACCTTTTTTAACAACCTGCGATGCTCACGTGACATTTGCGATGCCTTGTTCTCATTGATCACACTTTTTTGCTTTTTTGCCTTCTTTTTTTCTAATTCTCCTTCTTTTTCCTCCTCCTTTCTTATTACTCCTCTTTTCCCCGTATTTTTCTTTTTGACATTCGAGGAAAGGAAACCATTTTGCTATTTCTGAAGCTATGTTAATGAGCGATTATGGCTTCTTTGAATTAGTTTTATTACTTTTTTAAGGCGCGTTCCAACCTGTAAATATACCACCATTTGAGCCAATAAATGGAAGCTACACTATAAGTGACAAAAAAAAAAAAAAAAAAAAAAAAAAAAAAAAAAAAAGTAATGCACCATAGTTTGAGCACGAGCTAATTAATTGTTGGATTACAAAACCCCTTTTTTCGAAATGCAACATTCCGCATTGCTTTAGATGATAGAAAACGCAGGAACTTATACGTCTGAATCAAGTTGCAGAGGTAGCAGTGTTGAGGACAGAGAACAACTGGAAACTAGACTAAAATGTCAAAGAAAATCGAAAGACCCGGTTTTTGTTTGTTGAGATTTTAGCTGTTCAGTATTGAATTAGCTTGTTTCATCAGCAAGAGCTGGCTGCTATGTAAAAGTACCCTCTTCGTTGACGCGTACACTACTGCATCCGCAAAGTGTTGTAAATTTTTGGGAAACGCTGCTGGTGAATAAGTGCAACTCTCCTCCGTGCGTGATTGTGTTCCTAAGCCATCGATTCACCCCCCACGATAGGCCTCGTTACATGGACGCTCATAGACGCTGGGAGCTCAGTTTCCACTGCCCGCGTTGCGAAGTGCAGCGCCAGAGCAAACGAATGCGAAATAAACCGGGCGTTGATCGACTAGCATCGATTTTTGGGCTGCACGCTGCACGTTGTACGCTGCACGGGCGCCGCGCCGCGTGGATAGGCACCCCGCACAGCAGTAATGCGTTTGATACCCCGCGCCCTGGGCCCCTCCCTCTCCCGCGGTCCCCCTCCAGGCCCGACGCATCAAAGACCTCTGCAAAAAAACGGATCCTATGGAAACTGCCGGAAATCCTCCACTGTCAGCCTCAAAAATGTGCCCGGGAAAACGGAAAATTCTGGCCACCACTGTCGGCTTGTAAATGGCTCTCAGTGGTGAGGTGTGAATGATCGATTATCAATATTTCCCCATTTGAAGCTATGGTAAAGAATCGATCAAAACTTACTGATTATTGGTGCCACATCGACTGTTATCATTTTTGTTTAAAAAAAAGTGAACCTTTTATGGCCAAGGGACAATACACCGCTCCAGTGACGAGGCTTGAGTGATCGATTACCGATATTTCCCCATACGAAGCTATGGTTAAGAGGCGATTTTTAAGGTGCTCACTGGGAACATCCTGTTTATCGATCCTTTTTCATAGGTTTAAATGACAGAACAATCGATACATCGTGAAGCACGCCTCGCCACTGATGGCTATATAGGGTAACACAATCGAAGAGATTAGTAAATGCAAAAATTAAATTTAAAGAATTTGGACTCGTTGTGTTCGAGTGGAAAATTTTATCGGGCGATTTTAAGAGTATTTTTGGGCAAAGAAGGGTATGGTACCATTTTACTGGAAACAGCAGTTATTAAGCATAGCTATCTCATGGAATGATGTGGACTTTACTGCTGTATTGCCAGAAATTATGCCGATACTGTACATACTACTACTTTCTTATTACTTTTTGTTTCTTTCACGAATATGATGAATTTTGCTGTTCAGCCTAATTAATCAGTTCATTTAGATCAGTCAGTTTAGAATCAGTTCATTTCGATCAGCCAATCTTTTTCGATTTCGAACATTTCGGCGTTATACATGCTCTCTTCGGTAACACGACAAGACTGACGTCTGCATTTTGTATTATGGAATCACTTCTCAATGGTACACAAATAGAGGCGTTCTCTGAGGGATGATTTGAAGGGAGTATAATTGAATCGTATGGTGAGAACACACGCAATATCCTAATTTTGAGCCTCTCCAGTCGATCCTCCTCTATGACGCTTATCTATGTTCCAATCGACTTTCTTCTAAAAAAAAAAAAATAAGATTCATATGGGCTCCAAATATTTCTGATAAACTTAGAGCCTGCAAAAAATAGGTTGTCTCCACCTAAATTCGGTTTGTATAGACCAGAGACCTTAGATGCCTGAACCTAAAACCAGTGGCCATTTTACTTGTTTTAAACACTTTTTTCCTCCATTTACATCCATGGAAAATATCGATTTCATGTGAGGCAAGCTGGCTAGCCATGAATCGATTGTTTTACATATATTTAAAATGAGAAAAAACAGCGTTGCCAACTTTCAAGAATCGCCACTACCTAAGGCCATGCACACCGTGGAAAATCGAGACCCTACAGCGTATATTCGTGAAATCATGAGGACCGTTAGTGTTTTTCTCAGTTCAAGTGGACTCGTGCACATCAAAAATAACAACCCAGATCCAAATTTCCCCCGGTTCCCAGAGCCGTAACCCTCGACCGAGTGGTCCCCCTGCGATGTGGAGCCCGTTCCCCAAACCGGAAGTATTCCAACAATGCGGCATAAAACATTCTGACGATTTTAATAGAGTTATTTCGAAATTACTGACATCAAATACAACTCAAAAGGTCCTCTCACGCTAAATAAGAGGGCTTAGCTGATTGGCCCTCTCTGAGAGCACTATGTCGTGTGGCGCAAATCTAAATTAAAATGTGATGTGGCGCGGCGTTGCCACGCCTCTCCCGAAATTCCGCACCGCGGATTGTAATTCGCGGGTTTTATTGCCAAGTTTGGCAACCGCGCGTCGCTCGATAATGATACCAGCGGTGGTGGGCATAAACAGAACCGAAACCGTAAATATTTTTTAAATAGTAGATTCGCGATGAGCGCGAATTGGCGAGGGTCGTCCAAATCATGCTTATTATTTTGAGAGGCGAGCGAAATGTTTTGTTATTCTCTGCAGCCATCGGGGCTCTTTTTTTTTGCAGGCGAGATGAAGTGGCCAGGGTCTGCCTTTTAAGAGACGGAAATAAATTGTGTAAAACCTCGCTTCGACCACTCGCCGCTGACTTTTGCGCCCTCCAACGCGCAATATTTCTAATGTTTGCTTAATCATGGAAACTGATGGTTTTCGAAAAAGGGAAGTAAATAGATACCGCGCAATTGGGTCGTATATGTCGGACAGAAAGAGATGTGAATTAGAGGGTAGCTCTCTCAGTAAATGATGGGCATCGAAAAGTGGTCGATGAGTGAAAATGAGGTTGGAGTGAGGTACTTGGCCCCTGAGTATTGGGTTCCAGTATTTTCAGTCTTTCGGTTTGAATTATCAAGGGGTATGTATCAATCTTAATCACATATGAAGTAGATTATAAAATTGTCTATGATTAGTTGTCAATTTTATCTCATGAAACAATGAAACATATGAGCTAATTAGGACTTGAAGGTTGTAGCGAGTTAAGCTAATGCCAATTCCTCCTCTACCTACACCCACACCGTGTTTAAAGGGAAGAAAATATCTTTTTCGGCACAACATATATGTTTTGAATATTCCTACAGATAAAGATGCTTATTATGATATAAATAATGCACTTACGTCCTATCTGATAAACTGAAAAATGACGTTGAAATATTCTCACATATATTATTCTGTAAGCAGAAAGTGTGTCCAACGCCACAAACTAAAATGTATATTTTTTTCTTTTGTTAGTTTTTTAGTTTTACCCTTCCTCTTTTATTCACGTGTATTCATCATGTAATATTTATTCAATTCTCAGATGAGGGATTCCGACTAACTTTCAACGTGTTGCAAAATTTCCCATCTAAAATTTTAAATTTTACTTGGAATCTGTAGAGCAATTTCACTGAAAGTTTCACTAACTGTTCATGAGTTGATGACGCGCAAGCATAATTTTGAACACAGAATTTTGCAAACATTCAGGAAAGTTGTGTTCCCTCGTTTGGACCACGACGGATTCATAGAGTACATAGAGTTGTAATGTAAATGGGAGAGCTAGCGCCATGTTCTGGTCGACGAGTTCCAAGCCCGGTGTGCGCCGAGCTTGGGTCACTTTTTCGATACATGTTCGATCCAAAATGGCGGCGTGGAATATGTAGTAATTCCTATCTTCCTGGTTTACATAGGATGGTCGGGTTCCCGTGTATCGAAGACAATCGATTATGAATCGAAAAAGTGACCCGGCGTCACACAGGGGTTTCGGAATTCGGGACCTGAAAAATGCTTAAAAGTGGCGCCAGCTCTCCCACTTATATTGCGATTCTATGTTACTCTATGGACGGATTGTATAGGTGGACTTTAAAAAACGCCAAGCCATATTGGCCGGAGACCATGCGGAGTCCGGCTTGTTTTTCGAATAAATTAAAGTCAAAAATTTTATAAAATTCGGAAACAAAAGTTCTACGCCCCCAAGCACGTCCCGAAGCGAATTAGATTATCGAGCATATTGGCAGGCACCGCTAGCGGGGGTGGGACTCCATTGTCGCGGCCGCGCCGCCGGCCGGAAACGAGGATTAAAACCCCGATAAAAAAGGTGCGAAAACGAATAAAAATAATAAAAACAATTAGTGATTCGGGTAACGATGTTGTCACCAAGATTACGCGGCGCGCGTCGGGTGCACGGACCGCGCATCATAAATAAATTGTTTTTTAATCTACTCCAAAGTGCCGTGCGTGAAAAATTACGCCGCTGTACGTGCCAGGCGAAAAAAAAGAATGAAATAAAATAACCCAAACAATGCCCCGATCCATTCGGGGGAGGGGGGGGGGGGTGAGTCGCGGAAAAAACTAATGATGATCATGGACCCCGGAAAAAGACCGCGAGAAAAAAAGCGTTTGTAAATAAAAGCGCTGCTATGTGCAATGTATACGGCCGGTGAAGGAAAAAACTACGCTCCTCTAACGTAAGAACGTATTTTAATTTTAACGTGAGCCCTCTTTTCCGTATGATCTGCGCTTTCCGCGGCTCATGTTGAAGGAGGGATGCGCCCTTAGGTAGGAGGGACGACGAAAAGTCCGAGGGGCGAAAAAAAATCAAAGGAGGGTAGCACCACGACGCGTCGCGTGGTTATCTCTTTTTTCCTCTCTTTTTCATTTTTTTTCTCTCCCACCAAGTTTACACGCGGAAAAAGGTCCATACGTGTAATTCAAACAGGTTTATTTCCCTCCACAGCAATTAACTCAATTAATAATCCTAATTACACCCCGGAACCTTTTTTTATCCCGCTTTTTTCTCGCTTTTCCCTTTTTTATTGCTCGGCTGTCAACATGTGTTCGCAGTCAACTTTCGCTTTTTTTTCGCGCCCACCGCGTGATTCACGGCTGGCGCCGGGTATTCCTTGATAAAGCTGCTTAAACTGTGATTTTTCCCGCCTTGTTTGTTGGCCGGCTGCTTGTTTGGCCGCCCTTTAATTGACTTTATTTCTCTGGCACGCGAACGTTTAAATATCCCGTCTTTGGCCTTTGCTTCATCATCTCGCGTCGGTGGTTTATTTAAATGTTCTGCAATAGTTTTTTCTTCTTCTTCTTCTTTTTCTTCTTCTTAATAGTAGGTATTTTTTGTGAGGAGCTTCAATCAGTGGCGAAGTGTGAATGATCAAAATCGTTTTTTTCCCCATTTAAGGCTATGGTGAGGAATCTATTATTAAGGTGTTCGTTGCAAATACGAGTACCCTGTTTATCGATCCTTTTCCATGGCTTTAAATGGCACATCAATCGATATATCGCAAAGCACGCCACGCCACTGGCTTCAATATAGCACGTTGTAGCGGAAATATCCATTTCTTATGCAATTCATCCAGAATTTCGAAGAGGAACTTGGCAATGGGGGTTTGCTTTTTGGACAAAGAGCACTGTTTTCTGCATACACATATGACTGTGAAGAATTACTGTTTCCGAAAAGAAAGAACCAAAGTTTTTCGGTTATGGTGAATATGAACCCGTGGTTCACCGAGCTGCAGCTCAGTTCTATCAGTAAAGGTGGTTGGTTCACTCGGCTGAAAGCTTTGGTACTCTAACCCAGAGGCGTCATCTGAAGTATTCGATTCCAAATACCGATGTTTCTCTCTCCGTCCAGTAGAAATCTCAAAACAAAGTTCCACCGTCAAAGGAAACGCTTCATGCGACCCTTCAACACGTCATTTCAGATAAGTTTTCGGTCGTATAAACTAAGGTTTGGTTCAGATAACTTAGATCTACGATAGAAAGTAGGAAGCTGTGCCGAGTCATAATACACTGAAAAAACACATTGGCTCTAAAGTCCAGACTCTTGAAAACATTGACAAGAAAAAGGACTCTTGATTCAAGCAGATTTAAGCTTAAATCAAAAAGAAATCCGCTCAAATTAAGAGGCTTGGTTCTTGATTTAAGCTTAAATCTGATCGAATCAAGAGTATTTTTTCTTGTCGATGTTTTTAAGAGTCTGGACTCTAGATCCAATGTGTTTTTTTTTTCCAGTGTATACTATACGGACAGAATGCTCTATGCTAGTTCTTTAATGCCACAGTTCAAGAACATATCAGCCTCTACAACCCTAGAATTAAATATCGTATTTTAACACGAATAACATTGGAGTTTTCTCCATGAACACAGCAATACATGAAAACGGAAACGCGTTACTGGGATAGAGATCCGCCGGCTGTGTAAATACTGTCCGTAAGTATGAGTGATCTGATGAATGGCATTTAGCAGGTAACGAGATCTTAATAACAGTCGCATGTCGCCTTTTGAAAGCAAGGATTAAGGTACCTTGTTGCCACTCTACACAATATATGCCATTAGCAACTCATACACAATGACAGGAAGTTCGCCGCTTTTGTACCGGAGAGCCGTCCTGAGAATCGATGTAAAATAAACAAGGGGATGATGGTAGATTTAAAATATGGCTAGTTAAGATTTCTGCTAAAAAAAGGGAACTAAATATGCATGGGAAGTAAGAAGGTATATGGAGGTTGCACAATATTCCTCACCATTCAGCCTTCAATTTTCGAGGTGGGCAAGCCACCCTGCTATAATATCTATCTTTTCGCAGATTTATCGTTCATTTTGGTAAATATTGGCAAATTTCAACCCTGTGCCCTGTAGGTACTCCACATATAATATGGGTTTGATCCTAAAACCTATTTTTACATTACAGTTAAAATGATTCAATACAAAAAAGGAAAAATTGTGGAAATAACTTTTTATTCTCAAAATACTTTCATACAGAAAACCCCATTGAAAGAAGCAAAGAGAACAACGATGAAAATATATTTTCAAATAATGTAAAATAAAAGTTTACAGGGTCCAGTAGAACTTTTTGCATACCTTTACAATGCAAGGTGTCTCAAATCTAGATAGATTGTAAAAAACGTTATCTCTGTTGATTTCGACACGACAGAAGCGCTATCAGGAAAGAACCTGCAAAATAAAATCTCACTTTCAGCTGCATGAAATGAACTTAATTTTATCTACAGAAAGTCTCATAAGACTCCGGAGAATTTACCGGGGCTGAGCAAGAAACCCGTAACAAATAACCGAGAATCCGACAAGAGCGCAGAAGCTTGACTTATAGTTTCTTTAAAATTGTCGAATTCATGCTGAAACTAATTCTAAGCTTCAAAAATCTACTAACAAAGTTCAATGTCATCAAATTTTCCGAAATTTCGTTGAATATTTCCAAAATTTCATGAAATTATGCATCTCTGGCCAGGACTCGTTGAGTGAAAATCGGAGGAGCGTAGCTTTCAACACGAACCACCACTCGGTGGCGAAGGAAGGCAACCAGGTAATCTGACCACGGCCGAAGCTGTAACGACGGGGCCACAGCTTCCTCTTGTTCCGTAGTTATCTCGGACCCAATAGTTGAAAGACTCGAGCACCGGCTCCGAAAACACTTGATGCGACTTTCAAGAATTTAATCACGAATTGTTAGCACCGCCCACGCTTCTGCATGGCTACCTAATTGGCTTGCGTTAACCCATCGCGAGAAATGAGGAGCCGTCATTTCTGGACCGAATCTAAGCGACCTTAGATTACGATGTTCCAGTTCTGTGAATGGAGGACGTGTGTTAGCCGCGGTTTCCTGCCTGGCAAATCCGGAGCCTTCATTTTGTTCGATACGTTGCGAACTTGTGATCTGACTTCATTTTAGTCGCTACTTGGTACGTGGCTACTATGTCATCTAGCCCCCAGAGCAGTGGCGATTTCGTAGGTTGGCAAAGCTGTTTTTCCTCCATATAAATTCATTAAGAATATCAATTCTAGATGAGGCAAGCTGCCCCATCGATTGTTTTACATGTATTCAAATAAAGGAAAAAAGTGTTGCCAACCTTAAAGAATTGCCACTGTTCTAGAGAACATTTCAAGCCCTGAGAACGCCAGCGCATGAATGCGCATCTTTGTCGTGAACACGGGAAAGACAGTTCGCCTTCAATTTTATGGATATGCAATACGGTCATCCGTCGGACACGAATAGTTGCATCCAGGCGCCTAGCATCAAACTCGTCCCATCACGCAAAGTCAGACCTCTTCACCTCTTACACCGCGCCGTCCTTGCTTGTAAGTTCAATGAAAACCGATCCGCCTTCAATTTTTTGGATATGCAATACGGTCATCCGTCGGACACGAATAGTTGCATCCAGGCGCCTAGCATCAATCGCGTCCCATCACGCGAGCAAAGAACGTTTTCCGCCTATTGCACCGGAACTGCCGTTTGGCACTGCTTCGGTGGAAATAATGGGTTTGTTAAACTCTTCGTGATTTATCTTTAAAATTTCTGTGATCGTAATTTCAAGTTTTTTCCAGTTTTTTTTTTTGCAATCGAGCATGAATTATATTATATTTTCTTTTGTAATTTTATGTTTCAGGTGAGTTACTGCCTGCTCTCTCTCTTTGCTACATTTCCTGCTCTCGAAGAACGTGTGTTCCGGTGTGTCAACCGACCCACAGAACGGACTGTCCGGAGATTCCCTCAGGTTAAATCTCTTTAAATAGTGTCCAAAAGCCCCATACCCAGTGACAAATTGGGTCGTATAATAATTAATTTTGCCATATTCTCTGTAACTAAAATCTATGAAGTTTTCCTGTGCAAAAGTCAGTGGTTTGAAAATAGCAACTCTTGTTGTAAGAGTAAGACCAAGATTTAGAGAACTTTCCCCGTGAAAAGTCTAATTGTATAGGTATATCTAGGCTCTTTTACAGTAAACAATGACGTGCGCAATATTAGTAACACCTGGTAGCGCCTATCAAGTTTCGAATTTTCACACTTGATATTTTAAATATTTTGTAAAAACGGCTTCATTTGGAGTTTACCCCCTGTTAATAGCCTAAAAATCATGGAAATCGGCAAAATAGGATTTTGGAACGAACTATGACCAAAAATGAAAGTTTTCATGATCTATGAGGGAAAATGCTCAATTCACCGCGTAATATTCAGAAACCTGGGTCATATTCAAGAATTTTGCAAAGAGCAGGTTCGTTTAATGATTTGTATGTGTGAAAAATCGGCAAAAATCGTGGAAATCTGCCCACTAGATTTTTAGAGGTTACTGTAACATAAAATGAAAATGAGAAGACAGAAAGCTGACATGTGTAATCTATATGATAACAAATCCTCCGTTTCGATTAAGCTTCGCAGTCTTTTGAGCCTCTCCTAGCTTTTTTTTTTTTTTGTAAATTTTCACGACGGTCGGTAAATTACAGGAAGATTTTATCGAATCAGCGAATGCATCCTTAAAATTAATATGCATGCACTTACTTTGAGACATTGTTTAGAAATGGTCTCAAGAACGGATGTAATACCGAGTCGTTCACGTCTTGTCAAGACTTAATGGTAACATATTTCACGAAACAACAATGATACTTTATAACAAGTGGGAGCATTGTTCAGGAACCGTCCTGTTGCTTTTTAAAGTAGCGAATTTTTTGCACTTGAGTCATGGATACCCAGCTCTAAAAGTAATTAACTTTACCTCAAAGTGCTTAATGTCCGCGAAGAAAAAAACCCTGAGGATCTTTGCATCACGCATGCAGTGTTTCTGGACGTAACGCTCATGTTTTCTCGGAAGTGGGGAAAATTATTGTCCCGTTCGAACATTTTTAATGCCCGCACTTCATCATATCACCATAAAACTGGACTGTTAGAGCCTAGCAGAAACACAGGCAAAATAATGGAGAGGAAGGGGGTCACAAGGGAGAAAAATGATAATGAAAAGCTGAGGTCGCATTAGACACTGATGTCAGAGAAGAAACGACGTATGAACATTTGTGCGTTGCCAAATTCCTTCCTACCAAAAACATATTTATTGTTATCCAGGGTCAAACAGACCGGCTGCAGGAACGTTTTCTATGGGTAAAACAAAGATGGTACTTTTTTCTTATTTAAAGTGTTTTTCCCAAAAGTGTCCCAAGTCGGAGGTACGCTCCCCCCCCCCCCCTCCAAAAAAATCGGAAAGTAAATCGTTTTTCCTGAATTGTGGCAACGATTGCGAATCAAATCTTATGGAGACTTTAGAATCCGTTGTACATTAATGCCCTGTATTTATTCATGATCTCAAATAAATTGAAATCTCCATTGAAAGGGGGGTGTGAGGACAGGGGGAGGGGGGGGGGGTCTTGGATTTTCGAGGGCAAAAAACTTAATTTTCTGACCAATAAAGGTGCTGTTCTCTGGGACCACTCCACTTGGCATGGCAAAATCTTGAAATCGCATTTTCCTCAGTATTTTTCCCTCATCGGCTTAGTTTCCGAGATATTCGCGTTAATTAGGACGAACTTCCTTGCAGGGACTCGTGGTGGTCGAGTGGTCATTCCCAACGAGTAGGCGACCTATCCGCAAGTAAGTTCGTCCATTCAAAGGCAAATATCTCAAAACTTAAGTCTCAGAGGGGGAAAAAAATGTCAAAGACAATAAGCTCACAAGATGTTTCTACACCAAGTGCAATGGTGCTCTTAAAATGGCACATTCATTCGCCATAAAAGCAAGTTTATTGCCCTTGAAAATCCAAGATCCCCCGGTCCTCATGACCTCCTTTTAAATTTCGATTTTTGAGATCATTAATAAATTCAGGGGATACAAGTACAACGGATTCTAAAGTCCCCAGTTCCCTGGAAGCAGCACGTTCATTGGCTAAAAATCCAAATGTTTTGCCCTGTAAGATACAAGACCCCCCCTCCCCATAACCCCTCCGGCCCCCATAACCCCCTTTTAAATTTCGATTTTTGAGATCATTTATCAATTCAGGGGATACAAGTACAACGGATTCTAAAGTCCCAAGTTCCCTGAAAGCAGCACATTCATTGGCTAAAAAGCCAAATATTTTGCCATGTAATGTAAGATACAAGACCCCCCTCCCCATAACCCCTGCGGCCCCTAAACTAGACAACGTTCGAATATTCTTACGTCGTTTTTCCTTAATGGCCCGAGCGTCCTCTCGGTCCCCGGCGCCGCGCTGTGACGTCAGCTCGTGCCGGGGGTCCTCGGATTTCCCGCGCGGAAAGCGACGTTCATTCGAGGATCGGACACCCGGAGACGCGGAAGACGAAATGAGCGGGAACTCAAATGCCAAGATGAATGAGCAATTAAGGGAAGCAAATTTGCATTCGCGCGGGGCGCAGACGTAAAAAACGCAAGAGAGAGACGCGGAGAAAAAAAAAAAAAACAAGAGTAGAAACCGCGCACAGACGCAGGACTATGAATCTCAGGAGGATCTGGATCGGGAGGGGGGGGGGGGCTGGGGGGCGAGGGTGGGGTCAAAACTACCGGAGGAGACCGCGACCGGTGAGACGCAAAGAAGCGCGCAGCCGTGCTTAGCAAAAACACCGTATGGAAGTAGGGTTAACGTTGGGAGATGCGCGGTTATGGCTTAGGGCCACCACTATAAAGATTCATTACGGAGAATTTTATCGGGTATAAAGACTCTCTGGGTAAGGCCACGGGGTCGTTACTCGTCAAGAAGAATGAATGTTAAGTGGCCATATTTTACATAAATATTCCAATATGAGCGTTTTACTTGCGGGATCCGCGAGCCGTGCCACATTTACGTGGCATTTAAACCATCACTGTTCGATGTAATGTGTGTTCTTAGCGTTCTGCGCTTTCAAAAAATATAAGTTGCTCTTTGTTGGGCCCCGGCTGCGGTGCTAATAACGCCGGTTTTACTGTCCTCGCTAATATCCCTCTCCTGGGCTTTTCTTTTAAGAATACCCCCTTCTCACCCCCTCCCCCCCCCCTCCGTTGAGTTCTACTGGTGTCGCGCAATTGAATCCAATGCTTCTAATTTGGAGTACCGTGAAATCGATTTGAGAGTGTGAAAAAATCCATGGATGCCGCCTGGGCAAAACGTGATGAAAAAGCTTACTTAATTTTTTAATCCGTGTAGAACTAGAAAAAGCGCCAATCGCCTGCCTTAGAGGTGGGGACGAAGCTTCATTTAGGGGCTTTGAGGACAAGGCGCAAAAGTGCAGTTTTTGCTATTTCAAGAAATACGTGTGTGAAGTTTCGAAATTACATGGATCTTTATGGCGGAAAGAAAGTTCAAACTGATTTTTTTATGCTTAAAAATTGGACTTTGGGAGTGAATTTTTCACAGGTTATGCGTTTCAACTAGGCATACTTGAAATAATTAATACCTAAATTGTTTCCAAAAACTGCACTTATGCGCCTTGTCCTCCAAGCCCCTCAATTGAAAGTTTTCATGTGCTTTTTTTTTTTTTTTTTTTTTTTTTAATTGGTACGACGAATCTGTTGTATTTCTCCGTCCAGCCGCACAGAATTGGACCATATTTTGCAATTGGGAGCAACAATTTTTGGTCCGATTTAGAATCAACGTTCTTGTCATGAATTACCCTATGCACATTAGTGTTTTCAAGGCTGGCCCAGAAATAGTAGTCAATAATTTAAAATAAAGTCCAATTATTCTCCCGCATGTCGGCAGCACAGAGAAGGAGACGCGGTATCTGAATCCGACAATGCTTGGACTTCATTTTGCAATTGGGAACTATAATTTCTAGCTCATTCTTAAAAAACGTATGTACGTAGGAAAACCAATGGTATATACGATGTTTCGAAACTTAGCTAGAAATCGTAGTCACTAATTTCAAAATGGAGTCCAAATGTTCTGCGGGTTGCAGAATCAGACCAGGCTCGGTTACGCTCAAAAACACCATCAAACTATGTCGTTACGAAAAACGATAGTAGTAGCTTTCCGGCGAGGAGGATAGACTGATTTTCATGGCGTTGCGAAAAAAATTCAGGCGGAAAATTTGAGAGCGGCAGGGGCGGCGGAGTTACCATGACATCGGGCGAACTATTTTCATATTAGCGAGCGGTGCGCGCACTATCCCACCCCCTCGGCCCGCACCCCACCTGGATGCAACCCCTTGGCCACCCCCTCGGAGCCTCGGCTGCAGGGTGCATGAGTGCAGCCAGCGCGGGCCAGTCGAAGTGAAGAGCATCAGTTGGGCGCGTTATTTGCATAAGTTGATTCTTAAATTGCTGGAAATCGAGTTTGCGCCCAGTGGAAGTTGGCTCAAAATTCGCGCGCGCACACACTCACACGGAGAGACGCAGGCTCATGATTTTCATTAAAATTTCCGGTAGTCAATGTCCACGAGCGGGAGGGGGAGAAGGGAGAGGATTTTGGAGGGGAGGGGGCGGGGGTGGGGGAGGGGGTGCGCGGGATTAAGCGCTAGTGCCGAACGGCGAGCCCCGAGCTCGAGCGAGAGGGAAAAGGGGCAAATTTCGTTCGGGCCTTGCACTATTGGATATTTCGCTCATGTTTTGCAAAAGGACTGCATATAAACTGACAAAGCGTAGGGGTAGTTTTATTTACAGCAGGGGTGAGGGTGGAGCACCAACTTCCACTATTCCTCGCACCTCCATTGAGCTGCTTAGCTCTCTTGCAGTTCGTCATCAGCCACCAGTCTGCTGTCGTTTTTTTTACAGTTTCCGTTGTTTTTTTTATTTTTTAGTTTTTTTAGTTTCCTTATCTTTTTAGTTCCTGCGTTTAGTTTTTAGTTGCGGTTTTCTTTCGTGTGCGCGGCGCGTCGGTTCGAGTGCGGGAACGGAAAAAATCTTACCATCGAGTTTGCTCAATGCTTTATACCTGCTCGCGATATGGTGTTGCCTCCGTCACAAAGTGCGTATTCCTCCATTCGTGCTACCTCTTTTCTCCTATGTCTTTATGCCGCTTCAGGCATTCTACAGTATCAACTTAGTCTTACACATAAGCAATCTCGATACTTTAACACTAAATGATGGTCATACTCTACACCTTGCACGCTAAAAGTTTTCAGAGGCCTAAAACTGATGGGCGGTCATCTACTTACTAACTGCTCTCAGAACTTGTGCTGGCTCCGTGGGAAGTTTCATTGCCGCCTATTCAAGCATGTATTGACTACCTATTATTATTTATCCACCATAAAAGTTAATGCAGATTTTAAGATTATATTTAGATTCTTTTATTGCACCGGAAACTTAGTCTTGTTTCTCTCAGTTCTGTTTGTGCGACCATTATCAATTCGGTACACTCAAGCGTGTGCTCACCGTCAGAAAATGGTCCGAAAAACTATGGGTTCTCTGTTGGTTTAGCTCTAATGTACATGTTCTTCAAACATTCCAAAATCTACGATTGAAAATAGAACCGTATTCTGACGAAAGTGCTCTGAACTACAAACTAGGGGAATCCTTCTAAAACAACCTATATCTTTCCTATTTGATGGAAGCATGGAGGATCCTGGTGAAATTCTTCAGCCAGTTCTTTCCACCCATACTGTAAAAAGTTTAGTCTGACATTTGTTCCAAAAGAGGGCACGCATTCTTTAGGCCGTTGATTTTCACCATGGTTCCCGAAGTATTCAAGGAATTTTCAAAACGAAGGGTTTTGATAGAAAGTGTGTAATATAGCTGCATGGAGTTTTTGCTATCGGCATGTGTCGATTTTGAGGGATGAAAATGGGTGCTTATAAAACTAAAAAGTGGAAACTGGTGATCTATAAAACTACGTGATATAAAATGTATTCCACGAGTTCGGCTCAAAAGTAAGAGGAGTAAAAGATGTTGCAAGGCTAAAAATTCTAAAATTTTAAGCAAAGGAAACATTCCATGCCCTGCACGCTTGAAAACTATTCTTTTGAAACGGAATGTATCACGTATGCATGCATTATCAAAAGTATGATTTTTTTACATGATACTGTTATCACACTCGGCAGAAGAGACCTTATCAGGCATTAAGGCACTGGCTGAGTGAGAATTGACTTTACACCTTGTTCCCAGTAGGAAAATCTCATGTAGCCGTGCAAATCCAAGCAGATATTCTACACGCTGGCAGTGATTTCTTGTTATAAGCAAATACCTGTGTGGTAACCATTAGTGTCAAATGATAGAAACTTCCATTGACCTATTGTGATTGTTTCAGGGATGGTTGAAGGTATTTTCCCCCTGCTTTAGAAAGCTTTTTATTTTTCTCGTTTGAATCTGAGCTTTTGAAATAAAACTTTCATAATGGACGGCATTTTGCAACTTTCCAAGAGGCGTGGCACAAGTTTTGAGTAACATACATCTTGATGACTTACAATCCGTAAGCTGACCAGTAGTAGTGTATTCAATCTGAAAATCTGACTGCACCTGGATTTTATTTGAAATCGAAATTTAGACCATAGATTTTCGATGAAAGTTTCTTATTTAATACTTTAGGATTTAGCTCATACTTTACACCTTTATTGATCAATCCATGGGTATTTGAAACCATGAATAAGAGTTGTGACCGAGCAGTTGAAATCAACAAAATGACTAGCTTTTGGTGACAATTATTTTGTCTCTTTATCCTTTCCTCCTTGTATTTAAAATATCTTGAAATATAAAGGATGAATGTTCCAAAATTGAAAAATATGCACAGAAATGACTCAAAAGGGCAAGAACAAAGCGTATCAAGGACTCACATCAATTTATCATTAATTTGAACTTTTCAAGTATTCCGGGTCCCTGAACTTTTTCATGTAAGCTGTATCTTTTGAATAAATAGTCGGGTATCAATCTCAAAAAGATCATAACGCCATTTTATCGGGCTTTTTTTAACCTCGTCTCCTTGCAGTGCACCTGTCACTCAAATCGGATTCCCTTTACAAGTCGCGAAACAGCGATGAGTTAAGAGGGCTACGAGAGCTTTCCAAATGTTCACAGATTCTTTTTTCTCTTCAAAATGAGACCTAACAATACCAGTTGTGGATTCTAGGTACAACCTACATTTCTAGACGTCCGTACAATGTTACTTGTGCAGCATCATTATTGGACCGGTGAATTGCTGTAGACCGAACTATAGTTTTCAATAAAAGTAACACTGCAATTACGACAACGTATTGTATGAAGTTTGGGCGTGAAAAACACCTCGAGCAATATCAGGGATGCTTCTTTTTTCGTCATGGTTTGAAAAATAGCATGCCGCTTCTTAAGCTACCCCTTAACGAATCGCATTCAAATAGACTTAATCGAATGTGTTATGCATCATACTTGAACTTCACTTATATTCGCAGGAGTGAAGTTTTGTGCAAACCTATGATTTCCTGCCCGAATGCGGCTAAGAAACTTTGCCCTCGATCATTTTTCCCAGGAATGCCCCATAAGCAACTGACAATGCTTCGATCTTTTAGTCCAAGGAAAGTAAATTTAAGCCGAGGAGAGATTTCAAAATCCCAGAGCACGTCAAAAAATTACGGCACTTCAATACATGCTGAAGTATGAGGCTGAAATTAGGACAACGTCTACTTCATATTAGGAACTTTGTGAATTTCAGTTTTCTCTTGATTTGAGAGGGGAATTTTGGCCGCTATTCTTCACAAATATCACACGACCATGTTGTTCAACTTAAAAGATAAGTAAAGGCAAACAAGCTGAAATGATGGGCTTGGAGGACAAGGCGCATAAGTGCAGTTTTTTTTAAAAAATTGAGATATTTCTGAACTCAACTAAAACTACTTGTAGTTAGATAGTATATTCTGCGCAAAATTCATAACTGAAATCCAACTTAAAGCATCAAAAAGTCAGTTTAAACTACCTTTTTGCCATGAGGCTCCATGTAATTTTGAAACTTTTTTGAAACAGCAAAAGCACGTATGTGCCTTGTCCTCCAAGCCGCTCAAATACTCGTTTTTTGTCGTCCAACAGTGGCATATGTGTTTGATATTGCGAATCAGGAACGGTTAAAATATTGTTCGATTATGGGCAAAACCAATAAAATTACGGACTAATAGCGTTCATGGTTCATCGGTGAGTAAAAGTAATCGAGAATGGGAAAAAACAGAGAGGGGAAAAAAAGTCGGCTCCGAGTTGAGAGGCGTGAAGGTACAACCTCACTCTCGGCACTTGTTAAACGATTTCACGCAAAACGGAGCTTCTCTCTCCAGCGGTCATCATCGAGCCGAACCAACGTTTCTCACCATAAATCCCCCATTTATTTAGTTTCCCTTTGGCCTTCAACGCGTCACTAATTTTATGATTTGCTTCAATGTTGTAATTTTCAATGCAATTCTGTAGTAGCGCCAACTGAAAAATAACAATTACGTGGACTGTGTAGGAACTATAGAGGTGCAATACATATTTTCGCGTCAAAATTGTATGCAAAATGCGTAAAATATATTTCGGAAATGATCAAGATCAACTCATGACTGAAAACGTACTTTTATTTGAGCGCAGCTAAAAGTAGATCACAGTGAAACACTCCAACCCATTCTTAACACGTGACCGCTATTTGGGACTGAGATAGGTACACAATTCCATTTTTTTAAATTTTACGAGGAACTAAAAAGAAATAGTCCAGTGAAACTGAATGATTAAGTCCACAAGATGGTCCTTTTATCATCTTTGCAGTCTTTGTTTAGACCAAAAATAGCTTCAAAATTCTCGTGTTTCACGAAGAAAAGATGATACAATATTTTTACCTATTTGTAGCGCAAACTGCCTATCCCTCAGGAAGAAGGAGCCAGTCGCCGATTCTAATGATTCTCTCATTTCAATTAAAGTTCCTTCTTCAATATAAGAAATAAACATGAGGGGGAAAAAAGGAAGTTCGAACTCAAAAAAGTGTTTGTATTACAACGGAAAATGAAAGGAGCCAAATTATATTTCTTCCTAAAAATTTAAATGTACTCAGTTCTCAAAATTATGGATCATTTAAAAATTCGTACTTGTGGTGTCATTTATAAAGTGATCAATTATCACATTTCTCGCTAATTTTATCTTAATTTTTCAATTTAAAAGAATAGTCTACAAAAATGAGAAACCTTGTTAAAATCAACAATAAGAGACAGCAGTAATCAGCAGTGATATACGTAAGCCAGAGTTTGGTGGCTCCTTCATTTTGAAGGCTATGCAATTTGAGCTAGGTAGAAGTCAAAAAAATTGTAACCCGCTTTTATACTGAGCATACAAAGTAAATATTTTTATTGGAATCAACCCCTCGTCTGGCCAGTTTCATTTTGTTATCACAGTAAACAATTCAAAACTCATATTTCTCACAAAACTTACCAAAAATTGGAATAAGCCCGGTATTTCTTAAGAGCAAAGAATGCCAAGAATGAAAATTTGGGGAATCCAAGGGGGTACCAAGTGCTCTTAACAATTTTCTTTAGTGCAAGGGAAGATGACATCACCGATGGATTATGCTCTCGTAATTTTGCAATGTTTTTGAGTGTGAGAAAATGCGAGGAGCTGACTTGAAAGTGCATCGCGGCTGCAATGAAACGGCGGAAAACCGCGATCATCCACGATGCCGTAACAGAGTGAAATAATGATGTTATAATAAAACTATAGGGCCGGGCCCGCCTCCCGCCTCAGCGGTGAGGACCGAAATCATGATGTAAGAAAGTTCCTCAAAAGGGCCGCCGACGATAAACTAGATAATGAGACTTGGAGGTGATTGAGAAAACCCTCCAATAACCCCTGTTGTCGATCTAGGGGGATAATTCATACATTCCATAAAATTCTTCTTGCCGAGGCTTTGAAGTAGTGGCGTGGCGTGTTTTGCGATATATCGATTGATCTGCCTTTTACACCTATGGATAAAGATTGATAAACAGGGTGTACGCATCGAACACCTTAATAAACGATTCAAGCTTCAAATTGGGAAATGTCGATAATCGATCATTCACACCTCGCCACTGCTTCGAAACACTGTGTAGCTGAAGTTTGTGCTTTTTGTGGGGAACAACTTTAAAAAAAATTTTTGGCTAAAAATTAAAGATATGCTTTAAAAAGTAACTAACTAAGGGGATTCTCCAGTGGGAATAAGGAAATATGTAGATATTGTACATATTTTGCATTGCAATACTTTTACTTGAAATTCTCATACGGCCAAAAATGAAAATCATAGTTTTCTATGTTAAAAAACCACTTCTAGTTAATAAAGAATAATGTAGGGGTAGGCAAATATCGCACCGTGCGTATTGGGTCCGTTTTTTTCTGCAAAAAATTCAAAGTGAATCCGGCATTTTAGGAATATTTGTTTGATATCGTGATGATTTTTTTTTTAAAAAAAATACTGATATAATTCGGAGCTACTTGATGATTAAAAATGAGATGAGGTAATTATACAGACATAGGTATCTTGAAAAGAAGATGCAAAATAAAGATTCAAAACTTCGTGAAAATAAAATGAACGAGCTTGAATGAAAGAATCTGATTAGGCACCTTGTCACGAAGACAGTAACTGTTATGATCTTAGCCCTGAAGGATTTCATTTGTGAGCATATTTTTCATAAAACACAATTTTGGAAGAAACCTAGGATTGAAACTATTTCACTTGCTTTGATTTTAATGATTTTTTTCTCTCTTTCTTTTCTTTTCAAAGGTGCAATAGCATCAACTCATTCAGTTACCAACGGTGCAATTCCCAAAGTTCCAGAAACGAATTTTTCAGTAGAGACTTTCAGGAGTGTGGACAATAGCTCAAGAATAGAGGTTGTCAAATGGATAGTGTGTTGATCAGTTCAGTCATATCATAAACATACCGTGCAATTCATCCCTTCGTAGATAAACCGATCAAGGTGGACACTTAAGTGCTATTTTGACTTCGATGTAGTCAGTCTTCACGCTATGACTGGCCCAGGACAGATGTAACTCAAGATTCGAACTCAGTGAAACCAAAAAAAAAAACGTAACCTAAACCTAGGGGTACCGAACCCCAAAAAACCTAATGATATAGACTACTAAAAACAACCCCCTTACAGGCTCCAAACCCTTCCTATAATATTACACTTCCCTTCCTTTTAACTAATCAGGCCCCATCACAGCTGTTCAAAACAAAATTTCCAAAACAAATTTCCTCACCATACATTTCAAAACAACAAAACCATTTATATTGTATATTTTTTTTACCCTTGCAAAATTCAAAAGTTAAGTTTTTATTGTTACAAATTTTGTATTCTAAAAAAAATTATATTTAAAGAAATTATTGTAGGAGAAAATTTTTGAAATTATCATATGTTTAGTATAATTTTTATTGAAATT
The DNA here is from genome assembly GCF_918797505.1 of Bemisia tabaci. Classification (NCBI taxonomy): domain Eukaryota; kingdom Metazoa; phylum Arthropoda; class Insecta; order Hemiptera; family Aleyrodidae; genus Bemisia; species Bemisia tabaci. Next base: position 38,383,574 of record NC_092796.1, read on the forward strand.
CGATGTGCCTAAAATTTTAGATACGTTTTATATTATCCTTGAAAATTTTTATCAAAAAGAAATCCTTATTTGAGTTTTTTAGTTGTTTGGTTATTTTATTCTTTAGTTACCTATTTATTAAGGCCTATTAGTCTCTTACAATCCTCCGCGAATCGTCCTGCGATTTCGTCGTTTCGCGAATCTCCTCCTAGTGCGAATCTTATCATTAGTAACACGGTAACGCCATCTCGCGGTCGCCTTCTTAATCAAGAATTGCTGCCACTATTGCATCATCAACACAACCTCTGTAACTCATTCACTTCTACAAATAGCTCTTAGCTCTCATCAATAATCATCATCATCGGTAAGTTATTTAATGATATCAACCTATATAGATTCTCACTCTTTTGCTTTATCATTTTTTCAGCCAGTTTAATGCCACATTTCCTTCCTCTCTGATTGTTGAAATTTATAGACAATACGATAGACATGGAAGACAAACTGATAATGAAACGATCTTATTCGGTGGAATTCGGTAGATACAATGGACGAAGGAGGATAAGTAATAGAATAACGGCAACCGACAAGAGACCCTCTAGTCAGACCATCATTTCCTTCTTAGTCTATAACAACCACCCATTTCAACCAATGGGATCGCTCCGTGTTCCTTACGTTTTCTTTCTCCTTCGCTCTGTCTATCAATTTCAATAATCAGCCCGCAGACGAGGGAACGTAACTCCGTCTCATAATTATAATATTAACTAGAAAAATTCAATTTTTCAAAAGAAAATGACTATGTGCAATCGCTGTCCAAAATTTTGCTTATCGTCAGAGGCAAAATCAGTAAAATTTTAGGTACCAACTCTTAAAAGTCCCGCAATGAAAATACAATTCCTGAGGCGGTAATTTTTCCTAGTTAAAATGTTGTTACGTTTTTTTGTCTAGGTTCTAGGATAAACCACGATTTTTTACGAAGACGTTCCTACAGTTATCAAAAAAGCCCTTGAAATATCGATCGTATCATTACAATCGATCACGAATTTATGATGATTGACCATGCTATTTATATTTTATTACATGGCTGCTAAATCAAGTATACTAGTAAATATACAGTTGTCTGAAATTTGATGAATTTTGAATTTAAGTAGAAACTAAGAAGTATATGATATTTCCCATATCAGAAAAAATTGTAAAAAATACTGCGAAATTAGTTCTTTTACCACTCTAAGAAAGCAATGAAATGATTGCGTTTCAGTTCTCCAAAAAGGCTTTGTGGGATAAGGAAAAGTTTCAAGAATTTTTTCCTTTCTCTCTTTCTCTTTGAACAGTATGATACTTGGTTCTTGTCTGCCGAGTTTAAGTTATAACTCATAGGCCTAGTTATAGCAATTTAATTTCTCACGTGAAAATGGTTGTGCAGATTTTTGTGTAAAGATCAGTGAATTTTCTGCATAATGCGAAGTAAATTCCTCAAAATGTTCAAAGGAATCCGCACAAACGTTCTCTTGTTAAAAAAATAGATTGCCCAGTTTTTGCCAATAGCTGATATGACTTGGTTCCTTTCTGCTAAACGCGGTCCAGTTATGACAATTCTTTACTAAATTTTAAAGTATTTTTCCTCTATCACGCCTTTTTTTCCATAGAGAAATAGGAGCCGTCATAGAAAATTAGGATTCCATGAAAGTGTTTCTCAGGATTGAAGAAAAAAGGCCACGTCATCAACCTCATGACAGAAATCCCCGATGTTTCTATCGGTCATGAAAGGCCTTAAAAACAATTTAACGGGCTGACGTTAATGGAAAAACTTTTTCGGAGTCAGAGACTATTGCGTGGTGTTGATACCTCGAGTGAAGGTCGGACTTGAAATATGCTTTCCGCATTCAGAGCAGGCCGTTACATTCTGCCGTGTTGAGAAAAAACGCCACATGAGCATTCAGGTGTTGCCAAATTTCCTCTGCTAAAAGCAAAATCGACAGAATAATATTTTCATTCTTTAATTTAAATTTCTCGAAGAATTTGATTTGCAATTTTGGCAAAGTCTGATAGACTCGGGCCTTTTAGATTCGACTTTACTTATAGGTTATACTTGCTAGCCGGCAAGAGGTTTCAGACCTGAAAATGGAGGAGAAGGAGAAGGTGAGATAACGAAGAAGAAGAAAAACGTAAAGAAGAGGGAGAACAAATAAAAAAATAGAAGAAGTAGAAAAATGAAAGGAGTAAGGAAAGACGAAGAAGTGAATATTCTTTTACTACTCCATCCTTCAGTTTCTTCTTTTCCTTTCCTGTTTCTTCTTCTCCTTCACTGAAATAAAATTCGGTCGTAAGAATCGAACGTTCGGTGTTTCATATTATCCCAATTCGGTTTGTCAAACCAAACTTTCGGCTCCTATTATCAAACTTCATTCGTCAGCGTCGTTTAGCACCGAGGTTCAGTACGCGAACCGAAAGTTTGATTTGTCAAACAGAGAGTTCTGTTTGACCAATCGAAGATGATTTAGCACCCCGAAAGCTAGATTCATGTGACAGAGCTTTTGTCCGGAACTATTTTTTCAACAAGAATTCTTATTGTTCCTTCTCCTTCCTTCTCCTTCTCTTAATTCTTCCTCTCCTCTTTTTACTCCTTTCTCTTTTTCTTATGCAACTTGTATTTCATTTTCTTATCTCCTTCTTCCTTGAATCCTTATCCTTCTCGGTTTAATTTCCCTTTCTCTTCTTCCACACCTCTTCTCCTCTTTCATCCTATTTCCAGTTCAAGCTCATCTGATATGAGGAAGGAGTCCTATGTGTATATGAGGTCCAAGTCCGTCATGATCGAGTAAGTCCAGCATATACCTGATTTCGAGAAAAAAAAACCAAGAAAATAACCCGGAAAATTGCACTGGAAAAAAGTCTCTTGAATCTAGAGTCTAGACTCTTAAAAAATCGACAAAAAAAAAGAGAAAGAAAATACTCCTGATTCTATCGGTTTTGGCTTGAACCAAAAGGAACTCCGCTTCAAGTAAGAGGATTGGCTCTCAAATCAAGCAAAAATCCGATTGATTCAGAGTATTTTTTCTCGTCAAATTTTTGGAGCCTCTGGACTCAGGATCCAAGAGACTTTTTTTCAAGTGTTTGTGGAAAAGAAGGTAGGGACCATATAAACATACTGTCCGTTCCAGGCTCAGAGGCCGATAGTTCCGGGTGCTGAAGCCGTAGTTTCAGCTGCTCCGGGTGCTATATCTGGAACTTTCGGCCTTTGAGCCCGGAACGCGGGCGGTATGCCTATATAGCACGTTAATGCGGCTTCCACGGCCGGAGTTTTTTTTTTCCACTATGATATCTTATCGCGGAGAACTTTGGCAACGCTGGAGCACTCTTACGACCTTTCGCCTGATCACGGTAGCGTTCAACTCCCCATCGCGGAGGCGGAACATGAAAGGCCCCGAAGTTCCGCCGGGGATTTTCGTGAGGGAAAATATTTAGAAAAGTCGAGACGGATAAAAATGGCGGGGCGCGACATCCGAAACAGGTGCGTGCAGAGTAGCTCCCCGTGTTCTCTCGTCTTTTTTCCGTGTATTCTTCAAGTCGTGGCACAATGGAAAGAAAGAATGAGAGAAAGGAGAAATTATGAAACATGCACCCGACACGGCCTGGTACTCGCCTGTTCCTCAGGAAAAATGCCCGCCTTACGCCCGGCTTTTATACCCGTTTTTGATAAGGAATCGTCTGGGATCGCTGAAAAGCCCATGGGCCCGCCGTCTTGCAATAAATCGCGTCGATTTTATTGCAAGGCTCAACGCTCGCCCCCTGCTGCTCAAAAAAGGACTCTTTCCGTACCTAGGCGCCCCCGCCCGCCAAGCTCAGCGGTGGGCTTCTGACTCCAGTTGTTCTCTCCTGGCTAGACGAGCTAACATTCATAGTGGCTCTGTCAATGTTTCTGCTTTTGAATATACGGTTCCGTCTCATTTTGCAAAAATATAACAACTCTTATGTCATTAAAACAAAGGAATGGGTGGCGTAATCTAAACATCTTTGAGCGTATACATACTTTTCAAAATTTTGAAAACATGTGCATGGACAAATAAAGATTGAAGACCTTATAAATGCCATCGGAATAGCGTTTCTTCAGGTAAAACGAAAACCAAATTTGCATCGCTTCGTGGACTTCTGATTGGTATATGAATCAGTGAGTTCGAAAACACACCAACTCGGATAAAAAAATTGTTTAGGAAACACCTAAAACTGCGCAGCGGGCGAAGCAGTTAGTTTAAGAAGAACCTTTTTGGTGCCAAAGGACAAGTACTTAGAGACTTTGTAAAGCACCAAGTTGAAATCGATACACCATGTTTGATGACAGAGAATTAAGCGTTTAAAAATTTCCAAGTTGGTATGTTTTCGTTCTCACCGACTTTCAGATACTGGATTTTCATAGTCTGCCCTGAAAATTTTATATTTTTCGACCTGTATAACGCTTGAATATTTACATAACTTGTTGGTACGAGGTATACCTACTGAACTGAAAAAAGAAAACCGCAAAATTGGATGGTCACCCGTCTTCCTTGAAATGGCCAAAAATTGGTATTTCCAATGAAATACTTCGATTTTTCCCTTTTCCCGTCGCTGTTTCGAGCACTTCCGATTGCAATTTCGAAATTTCCTTTTGCGTGCAGATGCTTCTGACCATAAGTGACACTAAACTGTAAAAAAGTGAAAATCGAAAAAAACCCGAGTTGGTGTGTTTTCGAACTCACTGATTCATATACTTTCTGTGTTTTGGTCGAATATTTTTATCCCGAAAAAAATCATCATTCCAAAACCAAATGTCTCCCCGTTACATAGAAGAAAAGTCGCAGACTTACCCAGCGGGCTTTTGTGCTTTTAAGGATATATAACTCATAACAGACGTAAGGCTACATTTCGGAATCTTATATTCCCCTCCTCCTCGCAACGCTTTTGTGACATATATCCCTATCCATTAACACGTAAGAACTTAATTTGAATAAATTCAAATCTCTACTTATTTTTTCTTATTTCTGGCACTGTCTTGATTTTCCGTCTTCTTTTTATATGGCACATGCAATGCGAGACATGCCGAGAACGGAAACAGTGTGGACCAGGGAGTAAATCCGCGAAATGCATCTGGCGTTTAAATGGGTCACGGTTGTATAACCTGATGCGCATATTCGCGGCAAAAAAAAAGAGGAAAAAAAGATAAAATAAAAGGATGAAAAAAGATAAAATATTTGCGAAGCGTTTGCCACGCTCGAAAAATCGCGGGAGGCTGGAAGTGACAGGTTGGCTCCCGACTTTTTTACTTTTTTTATTTATTTTTTTTTTTTTTGCAAACGCTCACACCGCGCGTAAAATATGCAACAATGCGGTTTCCGGCCGAACGCCGCACGTCAGAATATAAATCAACTGCCTAAAAGTGCACTTGCTATAGAATAAAAAAGAAGAAAAATATATCACCAATGTTGGAATGGTATGTTGCCACGGATGGTGAAAATATTCCAAATGTTTGTGAGAATTACGTGTCAAAAGGGTGGATTTTTTACACGGCCGGGAGCGGTGAATATTTTGTCGCCGATTTTCAGTGAACATAACTGGGAACTCGGAGGCATAACCAAAAAATATGACTAATCTGACAACGCTACAGAGCATCGCGAAAGCAAGCTTGCGAAATGAATGCTGCCACAGTTTTTAGTCCCGGAAATGAGGGAGGTCATGGTTTCGCTCCCAGTTTTTTGAGCCTCTGCGTTTTCTGGCTGCCCCAGAAATTTCTTTTGTCCGGCTTTTATTTATGACCCATAACCAATTTTTAACGCTTTGCTGCCATATCAAACGGAAACTATGTGTTTCAAAATTTTCGGAGGAATGAATTCCTCTCGTCATCATTATGATGGAGAATCATTTATTATGAGTCATTAATTACTCAATCATGTCATTATGAGGAGAAAAATAAACACTATCAGCGATGACGTTGCCACAGGGACTTTTCATTACAAATCAAGATTAGATGTAATTCGTTTTAAGATGGTGTAAACGGGCCAATGTAGTTTAAGGGAAATTCGCGGCACCACAAGCAGATAAAGGTATATGTAACCTACAGGGTAACAATAAGGTGGAGAAATGGTCCAAACCATTTCGCGGGGAAAACAAAGCCAAGAAATTCCAAAAATTAAAATTAGAGTCAAAATTAAATTTTTTGAACTCATAGTGTTAGAAATTCTGCTGAGTAATAAGATATAAGAATTATATGACAAGCCACCCTCATCGAAGTGTAGATGGTGAATGGATTTATTAGATACGTTCTTTCATTCAGAACCGGATTCGTTCCGGGTTCCTTTTTTTGCGAAACGTTGCCAATTTCATACACTCTGTATATTTAAACTACATTTCGCAAAGAAGAACCATTTTTTCTGTCATCTGTTAAGATCAGAGACAAGTTAAGATACTTATCTGCATGGCGAGACTGATAACACCTGAACGTTGTTTCTGAAATGAGCCGGAAATATTAATTCCTTGCTACACAATGTTAAATCAGCTCTTCGGAACAATACAATATTTAAATTTAGTTATCTAATTGATTTTTCTAGTTTCTCTAAGATTGATTTTTGTCTTTAACCGAGTTCCATGAAAATTCTGTTATGCATTTAACTGCCCAAACGTATATTGAAAAAAATTCGGCAGAACCAAGATGTTGCGGTTAAATTAAACCTAAAGTTCAATGCTCAAAACCGAGTCATTTGGTTTGCTCGACCACTTATTCGACCCTTCGAACCGAATTTTACCAAATCAGTTATCTCAATCTAATTCTTCGGTTCAGTAGACTGAACAAGTCAGCTTTGTGGACCTATCAAAACGAGGCAACTTATCACTTGAAGACTGAAGTTTTACCAACATTTTTCTCTTAGTGCAGATAGATTGTACTATAGGGCCTGTCAGTGGCGATTCTGCATGGGAAGTATAAGCAACACTGTTCTTTTTCCATTCAGAGGTATGTTGAACAATCGATTCCAGGAGAGACAGTCTTCCTCACCTATATAATCGATATATTCAATGCACTTAAATGAAGGGATGACAGTGTTGCCAATTTGGTGGAAATACGCCTATAGAGACTACAGAGGGGGCCGCAGGATCAATTGGCTTTATTAATTATTGGAGGGCGTTTATGACGTTACAATCATGTTCCTTTCCCCCAAAAAAGTTCTTCTATCACTGTATTGGAGCACGAAGTATTTAAATGCACGGATGATAGAAGCGGATGCAGTTTCCGTGTTCGCAAAGTCCATTTGGAATGTTGCACGGGTCGGAACTGAATAGTGAATGTTCTCGAAAAATTTCGAGAGGCTGAAAAATTAGCTTTAATAGTGAGTTTTAATGCATAACTATCACGTTGGCGCACCCAATTCGGGGGCTAACTGAAATACCTGCCAATTACGCTCGATAATTCCCATTTCGAATGCACCCAAACGGTTCGGGCCGAAATTAATTTAGCGCGATACTTTTCAGTTTTCCGTTGCCAAGCGAACTGCAATTATTGCCGGCCGGTGCATTATTTGCATACTTGTACAAACACACACAGGGCCGTGCTCATTAGTCCAAGTGCGTCGACCGACGGGGGGAGGCCCGGAAAAACCCGGCGCGGGGCCCGGAAGGACCCGGAGGGGGGCGGGAGGGGGGCTAAGTAAAAATCCGGCAAAAAGACGCGGCGGATTTCGGCTGGGGAGCGGGAAAAAAAGCGAGGGAAAATTTGAATTTGCAACAATTGTCGGCGGTAATTATTTGGAGTGTAACCAATCGCGAATGAATTCAATTTTCCCTCCCAAGGCCGAGTGGCGAAACTCCGCCCCTTTGCTGCCCACCCCTACGCAGAGGAAGCGAGCCTCCCCGTAGTGGCCCCTCCCCCTCCCCCCGCGCGCCGCCCCTCTGCGGGCGCGACTCAGGAGCTCGGCCTACCTGCGCCGCGGTCGCGTTTCTAGTTATACTCGCACACTCACACCCTCTCGTGCTCCGACACACACACGCACACGCTAATTAATCATTTTGTTTCGATTGAAAATATCAGACAGGTCGACAAAGCTATTGATCCGTCCGGGGGCTCTCGACTGTTTTCGGGTAAGATCGGCCGCGTCGGGCGTCCCTGCAAATGGGAATCTGCACGTGGTTTGGGCCTCTCTTCGAGCCTATCGACGGGATGCTTTCAGGCTCCCGTGCATCCCGCCCATGTTGCGAAGGGATGCAGTTGCATCACCTTGCACAACAGGCTCCAACAATGACCGTTCATGGGTGAAGCGACTTTTAGCCCGCGAAGGAAAAATTTTTGATCAAGCAATGGAAAGTTTTTCGTTAGAAAATTCTGTGGCGTGGCGTAAATGATCGATTATTTACATTTCTCCCTTTTGAAATTATGGTAAAGAATCGATTAGTAAAGTGTTTTCTTACAAAACCTCTGTTTTTCGATATTTGTCTATGGGTTTAAACGGCTGATCAATCGACACATCGCAAAGCATGCCACGCCACTTAGAAAATCATGTCTGATGAGCTGAGGCTAAATTTTAATTCCTTCTCAATGAATCAAATTGAAAAAGTATGCTGTTGAAAGTGTGAAAATTTACTGTCTTGTGACGTCACAGGACGGAATTTCTCTTTTAATCTTAATCTCTTAACTGAGATCCCTTTTGGTTTCTTTTAAATATTTTAGTAGATTCGATCATATTGTCAAAACTTCCTAGAAAGATTGATCAGTTAATTTATAGTCGGAGAACCTTCTTGTACAATTAGAAGATATCTTCTGTCACGAGATATTGCGGACCGCTGGCTGTTTCATGGAAAATAGCATCAATTTTCCCGCACTTTTTGCAGATTGTCTCGCCTTAAAACTATTATCTGATGCAAATCAGCCAAATTATACAAATTAAGTTGGACCATGCGATTCACTTGAATTAGAAAAGTCCAATAACAAAGGAAATTCAACTTCAAAAATTTGATTTTTGCAATTCTTTTCACTATTACGGCAGATATTTTAAGGCCGGAAATGACAGTGTCTCAATAAAGTGGATTTATAACGACAAATCCTCTGAAGAGGGAGAGGTGAAAAATGCTCTTGAGTCGAGTTCGTGAGCACACAACTTTTCTGATGAACTACTTTTTCATTACTTCAGAAACAATGGGCTCATTATTATCGAGTAATTTTTCTTCTCCTCTCCAATGCAAGTTAGTTATGCATTTTAAACGGAGAAGAATAACTGACTGAATGTAACGTTAAAGAGGTGGAATTAAATAACAAAAAAGGAGGGAGGAAAAGAATCCCAGGCTATTGAGTAAAATTTTGGTGTGTTATGTTTTGATGTGAAAGCCTAAGATCCTTCTTAAATTCTGGATCAGTGTTCCGTAATAATGATCTAATAATGAAGCCATAAAATAACCATTCTATACAAAGAAGCACGAAAATTCTCTGAGAAAATCGAACATCATTTTTTTGTCACTGCACATTCTGCTTACCAAAACTTCGAATTTGATAAACGTAAAACTATATTGGTAAATCGTAATCCACAAAAATGTGCACAATCGAGTTACACTATTCACGTTCAAGCGACTATCGTTATTAATATAGTTGAAAATTAAAATTTGTACATATTTTACCTTCAATATAGTCAATATTCACGCACAAATCTAAATAAAAATATACGAATAAAATTGTATGCATTTTTGTCTGGCACAACCAATTATATATTCGACGCTTGCTTTTCTTACCGTGCGTTTGAGTCTTTTCTAAGATTCGCTTTAAGGCTATTAGTAGCTTAAGATCTTGAACGAATTGCACCATGATTTGGTCATTTTCGGGTCTGATTCTGGCCTGATCACGGGCAGGGAGGCCGATTTAGGCGGAAAATGCGAAGTTTCAGCCGAATGCAGAAAAATCCGCATTTTTCGCCAAAACCTGCCACAAACCCATGTTTAGGCCAATAATACACCTGAAAACAGACCGAAAATGACCAAGTCATGTGGTTTGGCTGGCAAAAACTTTAGTTATCTGAATCGATAACCGATTCCTATACATCCAAAAACCGGTTTCCTGAACCAAGAACTTTGGCGTTCCATATCGTCGTTTCTGGACGAAACAGCGTAATTCCATTCCAAGGTTTTAGAAGTAACTCAAACAATTTAATTTTGGACAAAAGTGTACCTGTGCAATTTTAGTCCAAAAATGTTATGATTTTTGCATGAGATTAGAAGAAAAATCAGTGATATCATCAGTTGTAAACGCCCAAGATTCTCTAAACGCAATTTGCGAGGGTGATATGGCAACATTGAAGTGCAGTTACGTTCTTCCACGAGGGAAATGACGCTACGAGCCGAAGTATTTTTTGTTCCTCGTCGGAGGACTCCGCATCCCAACGCGCACATCTTGATTGGCGACGATCAACGGTGGAAATCGTTACGATTTAATATTCATAAAAGAACTGCAGCGAAGCGACGCGTTTTGTCTCCGGTCCGCTCCACCCACCGTTTCCTTCCCGGGCCCGGGCTCATAACTCTTGGCGATCACGTCCCGATCGGGTCCCAGGCCGCTTTAAATATGTATGAACGGCGGAACGATCATTTATTAATTAAATTAGTCGGCCTCCAGAAACGTACTTTATAAACATCAATTGAATTCTCATTACCGACTTACTAATAGGACGCGGTTAGTGACCGACCGTGGGACGCCGGTCCCAGAGTCAAAACCGCGGATACGCAAACGTTTCGCGGGCCAGTTGCGCGGTTCTTGATGAGGAATCACGACTCAAACCGGGAGGGGGAAAAAAATGCGAATCTAAATTAAACAAGCCCGTGTGTTCGAGGTATTGACAAGTAGGTGGAGGGATTGCATTATTTGCGACTCTCGGGAGTTTAGAACCCGCAACCTCATTCGTATTCATATCCTCGCTCCTCTGACGTAGCGGCGTAGCTCGATTTCAACGTGAGCCCTGTTCTCCGTCTAACCGAATAATTTTTAGGGCTCGTGTGGGGATGGAGATATGCGCTTTTGTCAGAGGAGTCACGATATGTACCTAGTTTGTTCCTTTTGTCATTTCCCTAACAATCTAACAGGTTCCCGTCGTCCGGGGCACCGGCCAGAGCCGGAACAACTTCTCCTGTGGAAGCAAAAACCACCTATCTACACATTCTACCTGTGTTTCAGTTACGAGGTTTTGCTATGGTGGGCTCAGACCAGGTGTCAACCTCCTTAACGATCCGAGTGGACCTCTGCCTTTGCTGCTAAGCTCTTCGCTGCCGTGCTGAGGAGACACGCCGTAGGAACTTTCAAATGTTGCCAAATTTCCGTAGATAAAATATTTATTTTTTAGGAATTTTATGAATAAATTTCCGTGCGATTTTTTGGCATGTTGGAATAAAATGTGGAGAATATTATCTGGATTATTCAAATAAATCGATCACAAATTTTCCAGATAATTTGTGTTTTATCAGAAGAAATTTGGCAGCATCTAAAATGTTCATAGGACTTTTTTCTTCAGTATGGTAGTCTGTGTTTTCAGTGTTTGATTCGCATTGCATGGTCGAGTTTTTGCGGGGGAGTGGATCCGTTTTCAGTTCGATTCATACGTTGGACATTTTTCATCAGTTCCTCCGTACCCACTGAAAAAAACAGGTTCATCATCACGAGTGCGCCAAGAAAATTTGACTCATTGCATGAATTGGACCGTTTCCGTTCGGACTCTTAAACATTCAACAAGAAAAAAGATTCTTGATTCAATCGGATTTTTGCTTGACCCGAAGCTTTTTATTTTAAGCAGATTTCCTTTTAATTCAAGCCAAAATCCGATCGAATCAAGATTATTTTTTCTCGTCAAATTTTTTTATAGACTCTGGATCAAAGAGACTTTTTTCCAGAGATAGATAAAAAAATTCCTTTTATCTTAACTAACATATGCCTTTTTATTTGATTTCAGAAATTCTCATAACGTAAGTGTCCAGTCAAATTTGGTGAGTTTACATAAAGCTCAATAATTATTTCTGTTCTTCAAAGCGGTGGTCTTTTCAGCAGCATTCAATTTTTTTATTTTTTTTTTGGTTTGCTACTTTCCAATGTTTGCTCTTGCTTCGTTCTCTTTCCCGCTTTTTTATCTCTTTCCTCTTGTCTGAAAGCGCAAAAGATATGCCGTTTTTTGATGGAACGAAATCTTAACCTTATCGAAACCCAAAAAAGATCAAACACATTTGATGAACGTATAAAAACTGCGTATGGCCCTGCACACCATTCTCTGGGAGTAAAACGAACCTTTGAAAAGGATTCAGGTGGGTTATTCTTAAATGGGGCCTTTCAATAAATTGGACGTATTTCTGCCAAATGGAACTATGTGCATTATGACGAGAGCCCTGTTATGCATATATTCTTAAGAGTCTCAGGGTTCATGTCTCAATGCACATAGTTCCGTTTGGCAGAAATACATCCAATTCGGCAACCATCATAGGACGAATACGCCGTTTGTCCAAACCACGGCAGCACTCGCCCATGTCATGTCGGGAAGAGAGCCGCCACTGATTTAACAACAAAAACCGCTGAAACTGCCATAAAGGCCGGAGCTTACGGCTCGTCGTGTGGAAAGAAATAGAGCGCACACAGAGACAGAACAGTTAATATCAAGCAGCGTTGCCAGCCCATGCTCCGAATCAAAGCTAACCATACGAAAAAAACGAGATCCGTTCGATCGCGCGGCAACGCGGGTGTGTAGTTAACCCCCGTCAATTGACATTTAAAGCGGTGAGAAAAAGCGGTTTTATGAATATGAAATCAGAAATGGTGGAGCGGGCGCTGAAACTGATAGAGGCCTGGTCGAAGCAATATGCTTATGAGCTGTTGGGTAGATAAGCGGGAGTACATTAGCTGCTCTTCGGATTGGAGCGGTGCGCCTGCGCCCTCCGCGCCAAGTGCATGGATGCGGCTCCGAGTGGACATGATCGGGCTCAATGGATGGTGCGTTCGACTCCGCATCGCACACGGGGTTCCGAAAAAACTTGAACCTAGACGTGGCTTATGGAAGTTGATTTTAGTACTTGTCTGTTAAAATCAGGCTGCATAAGGCCTTGTCTCCACGAGACGTTCCATGGGATTTGTCCCAGGGAAAAATCTCACTTGCGGAGCTGTAAAAAATATTGAGTTAGTTAATACTAACTAGGACTCCTCACTGGAATAAGAAACACATTGGATCTGGAGTCCAGACTCTTGAAAACATCGACAAGAAAAAATACTCTTGATTCAATCGGATTTTTGCTTGAATCAAAACGAAATCCGCTTAAATTAAGAGGCTTGGTTCTTGATTTAAGCTAGATTCTGATTGAATCAAGAGTACTTTTTCTTGTCGATGTTCTTAAGAGTCTGGACTCTAGATCCAATGTGTGTTTTTTTACAGTGCTGCATAAGGCCTTGTTTCCACGAGACGTTCCATGGGATTTGTCCCAGGGAAAAATCTCACTCGCGAAGTTGGAAAAAATATCGAGTTAGTCGATACTAACTAGGACTCCTTGTGGAGTCCCAGGAACGACTTCAAAAAAAAAAAAAAAAAAAAAAAAAAAAAAAATTGTGGTATTTTTTAACGGGAAAAAGCCCAAAGTTTCATTCCTGCGATTCGAACTTGGGAAAAATCCCGTGAAACGTCCTTTGGAGACTAGGCGTGCGTCACGCTAACATGTGAAGCACGAAGGATGTAGGATCAAAATAGCACGAAATTACTGTTTCCTATACTTCACTGGACATTTTTTTTCTGTTATGATGCACTTGTTTGAGCTGAACTTTGAACGGAAGTTTATTTGAATCCTTGTCTGGCAGAATCAGATTGTAGAACACTTAAAAAGTGAATCGTGCAGATCCAGAAAGAACGAAATTACTTTTGCTTGCTTCTACAGAATACAAACGAACTATACACCTATTTGGTATGATAGATTTTTTTAGCTGAACTTCAAATTGTGTGGGTTCTAGACATGTCCCATAATCAGACTTCACTAATGTGTCCACCGTGATTTTCGAGCAAATCTACCACTGAAAAGTGTATTTAGTTGGTCTGTATCTCTCGCGTGGAATAGACCCTTTTTCACTGCTTCAAAAGCAAAGCGCCGTGCACGACTAAGGAAATCAAAAACTTTCTCGTTTCTATACGAGGATAATATCTTATTGTGCAGATAATTTTTGTCATCACAGAGAAATTATTCCTGGAGTGTATAGATTCATTCTTCTCAGTGTGCGCGCCGAAGCTCGCGCCGAGAAATCTGGCAAAGACAGCTCGGAGCGAGCACATGTTCCTCGCAAGCGCAAACCCGTTTTCCCGCCCATCCATACATACGTATATACGCTCAAAGTCTTCTTAACAATAATATTTATTGTTTCCTGCATGTCAACACCAGAGCCGACCGCATAATATCATGCATCCCGGGTAACAGGTACATCGCGTTTTATTGTGAATAAAAATTTTCAATAATTCGCTCCTTATAACACGCATCAATTATGAGTATGCCTTGTTTTATTCGTCAATTTATCCGCCGTTTTACAAATATCCGCGCCGATAATGGCGCGCGCTACAAGCCCGAGCTAAGTGCAAGTGTTAAAAGTGTTAAATATATTGAACGGGCTCGCGATAAAAAAGAGACCTTTAAAGCTCTCCGAGACCCCGCCTCCCCCCCGATCCTGCCCTTCCTTAGGGCTTGCATTTTTCTACTCTCTTGGCAAAAAGCCGGATTCTCGTTCCGAGATGAGCCCTGCAGCCCGCGTATCTCAATGCGCCTTGGGGGTCACGTGGAACTGGGGTTACCGCCCTCAGCGCGCCTTCCTGCGTCGCTATGAAAAAAGTGAAATATTAGACATTTCCATTTCGCACATCCACTCGATGGTGATTTATTTCGTCCGAAGATTTTTTTCCCCCCTTTATTTCTATCTTTCTTTCGCCACAGCGTCCCCAACACTTAAATTAGTGTCATAATTCATTATCTATGAAAGCCGCTTCAACACCTGCTAGGCCTCTCTCATTTCCAATTTCTGCTGATAGCGCCATTCATCTTATTATAAATCTTTCCGTTTCTAGTGCTTGTTTGCCCGCAACTTTTGCATGCTATCACTGCTTTCAGAGTTGCTGGGTCGTTGTACTTTCGGTCAAACTAGATAAAAGCTTTTTGAGGTCGTTGCCCCTTATCACATTCAGGTGGTTGAAACACAAGTTTTGATTTATTTATTGAAACGAACGAGAAAAATCATGTTCATGATTACAACACTTACGACAGAGTTCAGGTCTAATCGAAAACGTAGGTCAATATAAAATAAAATGGAGAGTTTACAAGAGGAAATTGTGTGATTTGACATGGATGTCATTTGGGTTGCATTTTGCAGAAAGGAACCAGAAGCATTGCAATGGTGCTAAGATTGTGCGACTTCATCCTTTGCAATAAAATTACTGAAACCATGAAAAAATATGAAATTTACATAGAAATTTTTGTCTTAAATTTATAGTTTTCAGCGAGTGAACCAGGAACTGTTAATGGATAATCAGGTATTTCTTCCAAGACAAAAGAAGATGCATAATTTTATCGACATTGCAATGCTCCTGGTTCCTTTATGCAAAATGCAATCCATTTATGAGCTGATTCGAACTTGTTTTTCATAAATTGTTTAATCTGGAAAAGTATTCGTTGTTGTTATATGTCAGAAAAAACCACGCAAAGATGCAAAGGATAGCACGTGCACTGCTATTTCGTCTAACATCAAAATCAATGAGGCCCTTCTTATGCACTCGAAGGTGAGATTCGTCGTTTTACAATCGAGGGGCCTGGAGGACAAGGCGCATAAGAGGAGTTTCTGAATAATTAAGCTGTTAATTATTTAAATCAAAATTAGTCTTGATGCATAATCTGAGAGAATTTCGTTCCTAAATTCAATTTTTAAACATCAAAGAGTCAAGTAGAACTTGCTTTCATCATAAAGATCCATGTAATTTCGAAAGTTCAAACACGTTTATTCTCGAAATAGCAAAATCTGCACTTATGCGCCTTGTCCTCGAAGCCTCTCAATTACTATCAAGCCAATACCTAGTAGTCTTTCGGATGATCAAATAGACAAGTTTCACGAGGGTAGCAGGATTTTTTCAATTAAATTTTTCCTTTCGATTCGCTACAGGTTCATTACCTTAAATTTTCAACTCTATCACGATAGCACTTTTTAGTAACCTACCCCCTTTTCCCCCTCCTCCTCATAGGGTATCTATAAAACAACTTATCACCCCCTCCTCTGCATTACATACAATTAGCTAGATCTTCATGACATTTTTCAAAATACAACAGAAAAATCTTGAAAAAAGCGGATTTTTCAAATGGAAAAATTTGTTCATTTTTCGACGTGTGATTGGGCTCGGCTCCTCTCCCTTCCTTGAAACATACTCCTCTGACGTAAGGGCTTCTCTACTTTCACATGAGCCCACGAAAGCATCGGATCATATGGAGCACGGGGCTCACGTGAAACTTGAGATACGCAACACACAGGAACCGACGAAACGAATGCATAATCAGCGTCAACAAATTGCGTCACCGACGAAGCTTTAAAATTTCCCCGGCATCCTCTCTTCGATAAACATCCCCCTCCTGTCGAACCGAGCCAAAATCTCGCATTCAAATCAGTGGGGCAGCATCAAGATAATTCCCAAGCCGGAAAGAGTCCCGGGCGAGAAGAAGAGATCTCCGTATTTTCCGTAAATTCCGTATCTCCGGCGAGATCTATCGTACTCAGCTGGTGGGTCATCGGGCACCCAGCAGCGGTCAGCACTCGGCACTGCCAACGGCCAGCAGCGTCGCGAGCCCGCATCGCGATTCTGTTCCGTAGGCATCGACGGCAACCCCCCCCCCCCCCCCACGCACGCCCCCCGTCGAGCCTCTTGCGGCGTGTAAGTGGGTGTGAAAATCGTTTACACTCGAATAACACGAAAAACTCACACGTGAGCAACGAACAACGCTGTCGTTGTCCACCTTCCCCCCTCCCGCCCTCCGTCGGAGCTGGGGAAGAAAAAGGAGAGTCAGAAAGGTTGCCAGTTGAAAGGTTCAGTTCCGAGGGGAGAAAAACTGCTAGATGGAGTATCTACATAGGGAAAGTACGTACATCGCTGGAAAAATAACTATTGGATCTAGAGTCCAGACTCTTGAAAACATTGACAAGAAAAAATATTCTCGATTCAATCGGATTTTTGCTTGAATCAAACGAAATCTTGCTTAAATTAGGAGGCTGGTTCTTGAAAACGATTATATAGCAGTACTTTTTCTTGATCGAGTATCTAAGAGTCTGGCCTGCTCGTCGAATGGCTTTGTTCAGTAGAGCATAAGGTAGTCTAGATTGTCCAAGGTTTTCAAAAAATTTTACAGTGAATCAAATAATTTGGTGTAGTGTCGATAAAAGGTTTTAACAAAATGTGCAACTTGCAAATATCCAGAGTGATTTATTATTACAATTGTTGAACCCTATCGCTTTTAAAGTACGTATTTGACTTAGTTTGTGCATGCATTCACTCATTTATGCGGGAAGAAGCTCATTTATGAACATTCTTGGCCAATTTGGTTTGATATTGGAATGTGAAGATTGGCAGTAACATTTTTTGTGTTAGGAGGTTGGATGTCCCTTTAGGCCCTAAGAGTTCCATATTTCGGCAAGTCCGCACTCTTCCTATACGTAGGTACACCAGTGCTGAAGGGCCGTTCATAAAGTACGTAACGCTGAAAATCAGATTTCTCCAACCCCTTCCCCCGTAACACAGGTCCGAGCCCTATTACAAATTCTGTAACCCCCCGCTCAGCTACAAATTAGCGTTATCTGAAGAATTTTGGATGGAAAATTGTCACGTCGGGTTGAATTTTCTTCTGAAACCGAAAAGTCGGCGCCACGCACCTATTCTGGAGTTGCGTCACGCAGCCCTGAACACCTCTCTGTAACGCAACCCGTGACTTAGGCTCAGACCCTCCTCTCCTCTAGAGCGTCACGTTTTTTTACGAATGAGCCTAAAAATGAAGAAACCAATGATCGGTGCCGTTCGTTTTCGATGGAGAGAACGTTTTTTCGGGCAAGTTGGTGATCTGCAGAAGAGAGGTTGACAGGCAAGGTTACCGAGGTCTCCATTTCTTCCATGTATACAAATTGTTACATATAGGGAAGGGACGTTGGTCGCAAGTGAGGACTATCAAGATGAATGTGTTGTCAGGTCCAGGTGTAAGGATTTGAAAGACCACCCTTTCCTTTAGCTAATATTGAGACAAACCGTGTCAACACCATGCTGCATTTATCTGCATTTATTTATTTTTGACTGCAATTTATCACCGGTTATAATTTCACAAAATATGTTCGTCGTGTCTCGTTATCTCCTAGAAACGAGGGATTTTCACTATTAACGGGGATTACCGATAATAATACGTAAATAAAAGTGACTCGCTAGGTTTAAAAGCCTATTTCACACCTATATTTAGACAAAGTCTGGCAATTGTGCCCTTATTGTTTGGCTCTATTTCCGTATAAAGTACTTCACAAATCGCGATCGTGGTTGACTCTCCTATAATCTGGACTTACTGTCCCATTATTACCGCAACTTAAAACTCAGTCTGTCGGCTTCGAGAGCAGAATTTCGGACTTCACTAATCGAATCATCATGTCCCTCGTGAAATTTTAGAGCCCATTGTTTTGCTTGAAATGCGAGTCTTTCAAGATATCCACAATCTACCACGATGAGGTTATTGGCATAAAAGCTAGCCTCGTAACTCGTTGAAAGAGGGAAAGATCAACGACAGAAGATAACTATACTTCTGCCTTATGGCGAGAGGTTTCGTTTAGTCTCCAAATTAGAGAAATGCATTACATTTTTTTAAGATCGATGATTTTTTAACCCGTATTTCCCTGTCATTTATTTCAAGACCTGAGTCAAGATCTTCCAAGATACAAAATATTTACGTAAACATTTACAAAAACATTTGCAAATCATGCGAAAAGTTTTCATTAAGGTCTCCAGACTATATACGAGACAGTACTTCATAAATATTCGATAAACGATTGCACGTTCCTCCAAGTTAATAACAAAATGCACAATGGTGTTTGATACAAATATTTTAACTCTGGTGTGGGCGGTGGAGTATCACACGAAATTGAAGGCGTTTTGGACTGATGACAATAATTTTTCGTGGCTCACGCCAACGCGTACCGCGAAAACGGGCCAGATTTTTTTTCGCATTTCTCCGTCAGTTTTTAGAAGACTTAAGCCGGGATTTGGCAGGGCACGAAACATTTGCAAGTCACGGGAGGCTCTATTAAATTGCAAGCACAGAGTCTCTAGAATAAGATTTATCTTTTACATAAACGGCGCGAGGGGTCAAGAAAATGCGGCTAAAAAAATGATGGCCTTTTATACTTCTTGCTGTTTTACCTTCATTCAAGTAATAGTAAGTCCAATTTTAGCCCTGGTATCCAAAAAATGGGGGAAGAGGCTACAAATCTTCATTTTAAAGTTCACGTAAAAATTCATGTGTTAAATTTCATAAAGCCTCTAAAATTTCATGGACAGTAGCATGATATTCTACAAGAAAATTTCATTAAATTTCACCACAAAAATTTCATGATAAATTTTACGGGAAAATATCATGGAACTTCACGCGAAATTTCACCGGGAAATTTGAAATTCTTATTTTTCATGAAATTTTCCATCTCAAGTTCCTGCATCACGCGCCACTTTCGTTCTGTTCCGAACCTCGAGAATGAAATTTGCTCAGTTTTGGCGTTAATCCTGACAACGGTGGAATGATGTCAGTCTGGGGAGCTGCGGGCTACACCCCGTCTGGGCCGGTGCGGTGCAGTTTTGCGTTTGGCTGGCGCAGCGTCACCAGTCAGCAAGACGCTTAGCCCACAGTCGGTTGTTTATTGGACGACTGAAATATTTGCGCATGTATCCCGAAGCCAGCTGCTGCATCGCTTGCTTCCACATCGTTGCCACGCAAAGCAACCAAACGCCTTGCATTTCACTTAAAATTGTACCTCACTGCAAGGATTACGGTGACAAATTGATATAGGTCAAATGTGAGCAAAAAAGCCTTCTGGGTTCAGAGGTTGTCAACTCCGGATTTTGGATTTGTTGCTTCAACTGTTCCGGTCTCATAAACCGGAAAGATCTAAAATTGCCACAATCTCATTTCCAACGTAGGACGGTCTTGCAAGTATGTGGTCACCAAAATCGACTACCAGAACAAGCAATGTCAATTTGTGACAATTTTCACTGAAATCATCCGTAGATCCTTCCGGCTACAATTTTGAAAATTTTCTTTAATTTTAAATTGGTCTGGCGACTATTCAAGCGCTTAATTTGACTGCTAAACTAACTCACTTTCTATGTGAGCATGTACTCCTATCCGATAGTAGAATTTCATCCATGGATCTTTCCAGTTGAAATTCGCATTTGTTTCCTTTTTTAAACATTGAAATCACGTGGTCACTGAACATCACCGATACAATCTGCCACTGACCGACAGATCTTGAAACATTACCATAAAAGACAGCGAAATAAGATGGTGACAATGTTAAATCTCTCCGGTTTAAATACTTCCGACGAGCTTTTGGACTGGCAGAACTGCAGCAGCGGCTTCTAAACTCGGAATCCATGGCCTTTCAGCGGACACGGATAACATATTTAATTCCGGTTTTGATACTTGGGATTTTTCCCCCAAAGTAGAGGATAGGTGGGAAGAGATAATTACTTGCAATATCTATCGACAGATAAGAGGTGAAAAAGGATGTATACTAATATTTTATAAAAACTTTTTCGTGCATTTTACTTTGAAAAATTTACAAAAAAAAAAATCCTCCTTAAACATAATTTCCGTTTTTTAAAGAATTGTAGAAAAAGGTTTTCAGACGATCGTGATTATCACAAACCTTTACTTTGGAAAGAAAACGCAGTTTATGACGATAGTGGGGGTCCCGTTAGGTTCCCAGCGGAGGCCGACTCGGGGGTGTCCCCCAGCCGGGGGGTGGGGGCCGGGGGCCGGGACCCGTAGAGTACGGAGCAGTGGCGTGGCGTGCTTTGCGATGTATCGATTGTTATGCCATTTAAACCTATGTAAAGGGATCGATTTACCGGGTGTTCGCAGCGAACACCTTAATAATCGATTCTTTACGGTAGGTTTAAATGGCATAACAATCGATATATCGCAATTCAAGCCACGCCACTGGTACGGAGCAAATGCCGCTCGCTCGAACAGCAAGCCCCGGACCCGAACCATATGTTTAGCAAGCGCGCAATCGAGCATATTCGCATTTTTACCCGGGGCCAGAGCCCGGAGTTAATTGCGAGCATTTACCCATTCAATGTCTTGTTATTCCACTTAATAATACTCCGATTGCAGGAAGTTGCCCGGATTCGACCCCTCCCCCCCCAACCCCCACTCCTCCCGGCCGCGGCGCATCCAATATTTTTTTCCTTCGGATGTATTTATTATCATTCTTCGGTTTTAATCAAACCGAGGCGATAAATCTGCGAGGCCGTGGCCAAGCGCTCCCGCGCCGCACCGTGGAAAGTGCCGCGCTCTACCGGGTAAAGCTCAAATCGCGGATTACATTCATTTACGTTACGGGTTTTTTTTCTTCTTCTTCTTTATACTAGAAGATAGATGAGATGGGTATATTTTCAGATAAACTCTAAAAAAAACTCTTCTAAACGAGTCTGGACTCTGGATCCAAGAGACTTTTTTTTTTCTGAGGATGCGATCTATCGCGCGCCAGTTCGACCGCGCTAAAACCCGGCACGAATCATATTCTGCCGTCCACAGGAAGAACGCCGTAACTCCAATCAATGCTTAGCATTTTTCTTCCCACATACTGTTCTAATACGAGAAAATCAGATTACTATGCTCTTTCATTCTGAAAATTTGAATTCTCAATGGTATGCGACAATGGACAGTTATTTTAGAATTAAGAAGAATAATGACGTATGTCTGTCAAACGGAACTAAGCGCCATAGGGGGGAAGGTCAGAGGGGGCTTGGATTGGCGGCGGAACCGGCGTCGGCTCATTCCGTCCTATACTCGCAATGATTTTCCATGGCGCTTAGTTCCGTTTGACAGAACGCGCTATCCGGCATTCTAAATACCTCAAAAGGAACTCAAATTGGCGCTTAGTTCCGTTTGACAGAAATACGTCCAAATGGTCGTTGTTTTTCAGTAATAAAATGTTTATACGTCAGTAAAAAGCTGAAAAAATCTAGAACGGAGTTACGGCGTTTTTGCTGAGGACGTCATAGAGTGGAAATAGGATTTTCCATTTATTGTGAACGAGGCGGTCCACGGTGCGTCGAGCGGCTACTTCCACCTTCCCAGCTTCCTTGCCGCCCCCGCCGGCCGCCGAGGTCCATTATCGCAATTAAGATCCCGGCCGGCGATTTATAACGTGGTTGAGTGACCGGCCCGGGCTCGCCTAATGTCCAAACCTCACGAATTACGCAGGCGCACCCTTAAAAACACCTTTCGCACGGCCCCCGCCCCGCCCTCCCCGGCCTCTCTCCCGCGTTAATTGCGAAACTCGATGACTCCACTCCACGGCCCGGTAATGATTCCCCGGGATATTTGACATAGCGTCCTTCCTCCGAATAAGAAACGTAACTCCATTCCAACGTTGCCAGATCGGCTCAATCGGCTCGATATTTTCAACTGGAAACGACCGTGCGATTCCCGTTCCGAATTTGTTTGATTTCTGCTCCTAAACAGAGTCAGCTTGAACTGCCCAACGTCTTTCTGCGGGCTGATTGTTGAAATTGATGGACAAAGCTACAGAAAAAGAGGACAAAAGAGATTTTCAGGAATCCTACTGGTGGAAGCGAGTGGTTGCAATGGACGAAGGAGGTAGGCAATAGACTAACTAACGACAACCGACAAGAGACCCTTCACTGGAATAAAAACATATTGGATTTAGAGTCCAGACTCTTAAAAACATCGACAAGAAAAAATACTCTTGATTCAATCGGATTTTTGTTTAAATCAAGAACCAAGCCTCTTAATTTGAGCGGATTTCCTTTTGATTTGAGCTTAAATCTGATTGAATCAAGAGTATTTTTTTCTTGTCGATGTTTTCAAGAGTCTGGACTCTAGATCCAATGCGTTTTTTTCCAGTGTTTAGTTAGTTCATCATATTCCCCTTCAGTCCATTATAGAACCACCAATTTCAACCAATAGGGTTGCTCAATACTCTCTGTGTCTTCTTTGTCTATAGCTTTGTCTATCAATTTCAACAATCAGCCCGCTGGTTGAAATACGATTTGTGGGGTTGGCAACGTCGAGATGCGGTTACGTTGTTTCTTGCGTTCGATGACCGTTCCCGCTCTGCTCGTATGTGCGTGTTGGGCCGGGGCTTATCTCGCTATGCAAAACGCCGGGCGCTGTCCAAGGCGTCGGACACGAAAAAACGGACTCCATCGTCCGTCACGCGTCACGGTGTGACCTCCCGCCAAAGATCGTGACCGATCAGGCGTCGCAGGGTGACCTGTATTGACGTGCTAAGGGAGAGCGCAGAATGTCCAAAATCGACGTATGTTTTTTGTGAATTATTACTAGAGCTGCAATGTACGCACAGTGAGAAAAATACTGTTCTGAGCAACCAACCGAATAAGTTCAACAAAACTAAACTTTCGTGGTGGAAGTTCGTCAAACTGGGCCTCTTTTGGAAAAGAGATCCCTCCACAAAAAATTCCAATAGTGACGGTCTAAAAAAGTATCAATCATAATATGTTCATAATGCTCGGAGATTGGTCATGGACATATGCCCTCGATATATGGTCGTCCGTTCATTCATCTCTGAAAGTATACTGTCAGCCGGCTGAAATACTGCCACGCTGAGGAAGAACTCCGTATGAGCTTTCAGGCATTGCCTTATTTCCTTCAATAAAACACTAATTTAGCGCAAAAATTGTGAATATTTGTCCTCAAATATTTCAATCAATTTTGTTGGCAATTTAATCTAAATCATACGAGAATTTCGAGGCAAACTATACTCAACTTCCTTCAGAAACGCATGATGTATCCGCGGAGAAATTCGGCAACACTTGAATAGACATACGGCCTTTTTCTTAAGCAGGACAGAATAAGCCACGGGACCCGCTTGGCCCGCGCCGCACAGTAGTTCGAGTCGATTAAAGAGATCGGACAAGACATTTTTTACTAATACTGCAAATTTTGATATTTATTTCGTCCCATTTTAAACTTTAAGAGGTGCTTCTGGTAGAAAGTTTTTCGAGAAAACCAAGGACCACTTCTAAAACCTCCAAATTTTGTATGATTAGAGTTGTAAGCGTTTAAAGCTTCCAAACTTCGTCCGACCTCTACCATTAACTCGGTCTAGTGCGCGCCGCCGCGTTACGAGGGGACCGTGAATGGACAGAGCGCGCCCAATCCCTGGTCCCTGATTAGCGAATTAGTATGCACGCTTGTGGAAGGGTCCGGCCGTGGCCACGGGCAGGGCATTGTTTTAATCGGATTTTTCTGAAAAGAGCCCCGAAAACGCGAGGTCCGATTGTGTTTACGCACATTTCGGCCCTGAAAGGCCTCAATGGCCTCGGCGGACAGATGTGGCGCGGAGTTTGACACGCAGGTCACCACGCGCGTCTAATAAGAACGCACCGCGAGGGGAAAGGTCACCGAAGGGTTAAGCTTCAAAGGAGCGGCTATTCAGCTGGCGTTTACATTTTTATTAATTTGACCCCGCGGATCCTCGCCGGTGTTTGTCCCTCCGACGTTTCAGGGATTTGGAGCGCCGAGCCCAGGTAGTGGACGCTCTCAGTTCGCGATTTAGCGCGTGCTCCCATTGACATGTTGCCACACCGAGAAAAAGTGAGGTTAATATAATATTCTGGATGTTAAAAAAGTGTGCGAGAACTGAATTACCCGCTACAGCAGTACTTTGGCAATGCTAAGATGTAAAATTAACAGCATAAGCGGGTAATTCAGCATTTTATAAGTTGCCCAACATTTGTTTTACATCTATCCAGAATGTCAAATCAACTTCAATTTTTCCTGTGCACGTGACCCGTATTAAAGACAAAAGTATTAAATACATTCATGAAAGTTCTAGCGAACCTCGTATTATAGGTATAATCCGCAAGGGTAAAATTGATTTCATTTGGTTATAGATCTTTTGCGCGTGTTTTAAAATTATTTTCAATCGCAGTAGATCCTAGAGGCGCAAGTAGAGTAGGATGTTTCCGAACTCAAAATTTTACACCAATGAGCGATTACAGACAAATTCTGATCTGGAAGTAAACATCACGTGTCTCCTCTTTCAAACCTTAGGTAGAAAACGATTCCAAATACATATTTTTTAAATATTTTTCGATGCATAGAGAAAGATCATTCGGATCTCACAAATTAAACTCCTGCTCTCGTGTTTGATCAAAATGCGGTGAAAAGTTTAAGAGAAATCGCAAATTAGATTGACTTTCTTCTAGATCAGCCAGTATGAATTAATTTTACCGAGCTTTGGTTTGTTCAAACATGTTTCATCTCATTGTCTATCGTATAACCTTCCAGAACGGTTGCATTCCCATCTTAATAATATCTTTAAGACACCATCGTCAGTGCAACTTCAGCTTTCATTATCGCTGTAGCCAAAAAATCAAACCATAGTAATATTAATGTACAAAGAAATTTGACAACGTAGAATCTTCCCCTCTTGACGATGTCCAGACTCACAATCAGACGCCGGACCGAATGCATGAGAGCAGGAACTGAGGGTCAACCAACTTCCTACCCCTGCGTTCAAGTCTTTTTGTTCAGCGAGCCTTTGCCCTTTGAATCGGCGATGCTGTAAAAAATGGCCCGTCATTATGGATTCTATAAAAATTAAGTGGACGTATTTATGCTAAAAGGAACTACGTGCCCGGGGTTTGCATGGAACATAGTTTCTTTATGCATAAGTATATCCAGTGTCGGGTGATCTCTCGGACACGAGGTTCGCAGGTATAGAACCTCTCCTATTGTTTTCACGTCCATCGAAACGCGAACGTGATGCGTTCCGCGCGTTATGTATGAAGTGCGCACGTGTTTCAGCATGGCTTTGCGTCGAATTTTAAACTCGTGTGTGTTTAATCCCGGTATATCTGTGAACAGTATATATTTGTAAATAAATTCATTTTGAACAGCGTTTAGAAAGAGGGAACCGAGTGATTTTTTCCTTAAAAAAATGACTTATTTTAATTTTGTCTGAAGGTTTATTTTATCATTAGAAAAACTAAAGCTTGACTGAAATTGTTGGTGTGAGAAGATTGCATTTAAAATTGCTTAATCCTATTAAACCAAATGGAAGAATAAAACTTACGACTCTTACTGTCGTAAAAGATAATGTTCTGTTCCCAGGTTGAAGATAATTTGAGTAAATCATTTCTCAGATCACTTCATGCAATTTGTACTTGAGCATAGTCAACTTTGACTCAAAAGTAGAAGTGAGGTCAAAGTTGATTTGACCTTACCCCCGATATGAAAAAAAGACATAATGTTGGACAGCATAGTATTCTCCCTTTCAATAAGCTGATACCACTTGGTTTCCCTTCGCCAAACGCTACCCACAAAGCTTCAATACCTGAAATTTTGAAAATCAGAGGCATGAAGGAATGCTGGAAATAATACGACCAATCAGGTGATATAGACGCAAAGGTTCTGACAACTGGACTGCATTTTGTAATTTGGAACTATACATTCTGGCTCATCTGAAAAAACACTTATGTGCTTAAGGAGATTAATGGCTTATACGTTGTTATTGAACCGGGCCGGAATTTTTAGTTCCTAATTGCAAAATGTAGTTCAACTGTAAGCCGTGAAACCGGAGAGAAAAACTTGCAATTTAGTCCCACATAAGAAACCACCAAATCACGTTAATCCCTTTTGTTCAATGGCTGATTGTTGAAATTAATAGACAGAGTTATAGAAAAAGAAGGCATAGGGAGTCTAGAGCGATCCTATTTGTTACAGTGGTTGATCCCTATATACTAAAGGAGAAAATGATGGACTAACTATAGGGTCTCTCGTGGGTTGCCGTTGGTTAGTCTATCTACCTTCTTTGTCCATTGCAACCACCCACTTCCACCAATAGGATGCCTTCATATCCTTTTTGCCCACTTTTCTATCAATTTCAACAATCAGCCCGCATTATTGATTAACAGTAATCATCTCCTCCCGAGCACCTGCGCAGTTCTAATCCTGCGGGAGAGAATGAATGAAATGTTTTCTTTTTTTCTAAATGGGGGGGGGGGGGGGATTGTGGACATATTAACGAGGCTACTCGCTGTCTGGACCCGGGCGGGCACCGCTCGTTTTACAGTTAGAGTTGCATGTCGAGATCCTTTTTCCGAATTCGCGAGCCTGGTTGATAGGAATAATTGGGAAGATCTGCTGCACCGGCTGCGCCTCCTGTTTCGTTTCGTAAGGGCGTAAAGAATTGAGCCTCATTGTCCACATAAGTTCATGCTTCCGAGGGTTCATATTGAGATTGAGATGCACTCTCGGTTTGGGCCCCGTCACGATGAGATATTTTGCAATGCTCGAGCGGATCTTGGTATGGGCGCAAGTTCGCATCCTCTAATTTATTGCTGGGACTTAGACTCGACCACTGAGAAATCCAGGCAGGATTAGCACTGTCAAAAAATACCGCGGCCGGCGCAGGGGTGCCGCCTTTCTGCGTAAAAATCGTCGTTTCTTGGTCGAATGAACGTAACTCTATTCCAAGATTGCAGAATCGACTCAAATAATTCAATTTTTCACTAGAACCTACCCGTTCGATTTTTTCCCAAAATTTGTCTGATTTTTGTAAGAGATCAGAAAAAAAAACCAGGAAATTTTCAGTTAGAAATGCCCAAAATTGGTCAGTTGCGGTGGTCACAGAACCGTGTTTTGATGCTTGATCCTTGTAGATTAGCTGAAAATAAGAAGATCTGTCCAAACACCAACTTTCTACGTTGAATATTAACCGAGGTACCGTCCTTTAAAAAGTTGAGTTTTTGACGTCATCCACCGCGGTAATGCATAACATGTTATGTACTACCGCGGTGGATGACGTCATAAGTCGAGTTTTTTTTTCAAGGCGCGATATCTCGATTAATATTGAACGTAGAAAGTTGCTGTTTGGACAGATCTTATTATTTTTAGTTGATCTTCAAAAATAAAGCATCAAAACACGATTCTGTTACCAACGCAACTGGCCCATTCTCCTGGTAAATGACAATTTTTTTTTTTGGGGGGGGGGGGAGATTTGGCAGCACTGAAATGTAGTTACGTTCTTTCGTGAGGAAAACGACGAGATGTGTCTTGAAACTCGGGAGGAGGGTATAAAGATGAGTAAAAGAAGATGAAGAGGAAAGGGAGATATCTGCATCTGTTCTCGGGGCGATGCAAATTTCGGACTGCGGATTGAACTGAAATCGGGATAATCCATTGACATTTTATGGCTTCCGCTGGTAATATAGATCCCACCGGTTATGCAAGCCGAGCTCCTGATGGCTTTTTGGAATAATCCCTTTGGAGAGAAAAATTTAATACGCTGTAAATTTACGCTGAGAATATTTTTCAGATAAGCTTTTTCGTGAAATAAAAACGTAGAACAGCCCCGCACAGTGCTGTCAAAGGATACAAACTCTCAGCCTCTATACTGCCGTACTGAGGGAAAACGCCGTATGGACATTCAAATATTGCAAAATTTTCTCCTTGAAAATATTTAATTTTTAGTTTTAATAATAACCCTCGACCAGCTTCTGCTACTGGACCGCTTCTAAAATTCTAGTTGACTCGAAAGGAAATGAATAGTATCCATTTGACAAATAATTTCTATCGAAAAAACTGAAATTTATTTTGAATTGGAACAAACGAAATTTTAGTGAGCAATATACCACGGAAGCTCGTATCCGTCCACATATTAATTTTCCTCACTGCGTAAAGCTTACCACAAAGCAATGATTCCTAAAACTCAAATTAACGTATATTCGCTGAGAGGGAACCACGAACAAATGAATTACCTCAAAAGGAATTGCGAAACATGCAAATTAGATACAATTCCCCTTTTGATGCAATTCATTTGGGCACAGTTCCATTTAGTATGAATACGTCCGAATCCGATTTTTCCGACACCAAATGGACCGCGTTAAACAGAAAGGAACCAAGCTACATCAGCAATTGCCAAATTTAATCGGGCAATTTAATTATTTACATGAAAACGGTTGTGCGGATTTGTGCAAATTTCTATGAATTTTCTCCATAATACAAAACAAATTCCTTAACATTTTCAAAGGAATCCGCACAAACGTTCTCTCGTAAAAAATCAAACTCCTCTATTAAATTTGGCAATAGCTGATGTGGCTTGGTTCCTTTTTGTTTAACGCGGTCCAAATGATCTAATCCCGAGGACGACCCGATCCGTTTATCCAACGTCACAATAAACCCTGCGGGTCGAGCGTTGTCATCGGACAGATTGTTGAAATTGGTAAACAAATCGATGGACAAAGAAGACGTAGGGAATATGGAGCGATCCTATTGGTTGAAATGGTTGGTACTTATAGACTGAGGAAGAAAATGATGGACTAATTATAGGAGCTCTCGTGGATTGCCGTTAGTTAGTCTATCATCTATCTTCTTCGTCCATTGCAACCACCCGCTTCCACCAGTAGGATCCCTCCATATCCATTTTGTCTTTTTCGTCTATAGCTTTGTCTATCAATTACAAAAATCAGCCCGCAAGATAGGGATTTATCGATCGAGTCCATTCGATAGCGACTCGACAATCGAGCCACTGGACAAACAATGACCGCAGCGACTCGCTCTGCATTCGTGCGGATCATCGACGGACGGACGGGGGCCCGTCTTACACGCACGACGGAGCCGTGCCAACCTGACACCGCTAAATTAACCCCCACCCCCGCAGCGCATGCAGTCGGCGCTGCCCCCGATTCCCGATTCGCCCCCACCCACGCCTCCACCCCTCGCCCCACCCCGGAGCCGACATCCATCACCGTCCCGCTAGTCAGCTCACTTTTCGCCTCTCATGCACAATGCAGCGCTTTAATTAAAATAATTTATTTCAATTTTAATGGACGCCACCCCCTCGGCTCTGTTGCTCAAGGCCCGGTCGCATCCCCCTGGAATGCCCCCGGCGGGCGCGACACGCCCATGTTGTCCTTACGTCGTCACCCCCTCGCGCAACTCCCTCTTCTCGATGAGCCCTATCGCCTGTATGATCCGATGCTGTCCAAGGCTCAGGAGTTGTGGGTCTATGGCGGAGGATCCGCGACTTGTAGCTCCCTCTGTGTAAAACGTCTCCCAATAAAACGGAATTGGGGCTATAATGCAAATTTAACGCGGCGACCACTCGAAGCGCGGGTGCGAGTGCATTCCCCGGCCGGGACTCTGCGGACCGGCCGAACTCGCCACAAATTTAACTGCCGCTGTTGAGTCGCAAAACTTCAGGGAAATAGAAACAAAGGGCGAGTAGTGAAATGCCCGGCGTTTCTTTCGTCCGGAACAGGTGCCCCCCGCCCACCCGAACGCCAGGGAAATTCGTCCACCAGGGAGACAGCAGTAAGTTGAGCTGCGGTCGGGCATATTATCATGCGCGTCGAAGCTCCAGGCAGGATGCACTTACTATCGTTTCCCGGAGTGCCCCACCCCCGCGCGGGAAAAGGACGGAAAGTGCAGTCGGATAATCCCATTTTGATTGCGTTCCATTTAAGGGCTTCGTTGGGCTCGACTTTACATTGAATGATTAAATGAGTCAACGTCAGCCGACAGATGCACCTTGTTTCGGCCGTTTTACGGGCCTGGGTCCGAACCCGGCATAATACTTGTGTTGTTGGTCGCTCGTGCGATAATGGTCCCGCTTGAATTGTGAAACCGGAGCGGGTGAGTTCACAAATCCGATTTTGATACCTGCGGCGATGGGTGATGTTTTTGGCAGCATTAGTGAATGTTAGCATGCTCGAACATTCCACATGGGTGTTTCGAAGACGGAAAGAATGATGCTTGAAACGAGAATGCCCGCCTTTCGCGAGCGTGAGTGATGCAGGGAGTGGCGCGCCTTCGTTTCGTTGGATAGGCCAAAAACATTCCCTCGTGTTGAAATAGTTGTATGACTGGATGAATCTAGGCGAACGACGTTTACCTATACGATCAAGGGACTTCTTATGGCTGAGTCAATGCCTACACAACCGAATTTCAGCCGAGTGCTATGCAAATGAGAAACGATGGATGAAATTTGAAGATGAAGGATTTCAGGAAATCAGTGACTAATATAGTGTCAAGATTGTGCAGATGTTCTTAATTACAATAATATTTTGAAGTCATTTTAAAAATTATTTTGAAACGTTTTAATGACACGATGATCGCAAGAATCACAGTTGTCACTAATTAGAGGTGCCACGAGAATCAGTACAATTTTGGCAAGAAATCGAAAAGTCATATTTTTGTAAACAAATCAAATTTTATAACACATTTTTCAACCTCGGAATAAGGCGAAAAAATACTCAATGGGAAACTACTATTTTTGATGCAGCATTAAGAGCACCTTTCTGAATTGGTTAACTATTCAGATGCGGATCCAGCAATTTGGTAACACCGGATTTCCTTCATATAAACCTATGCTAAATAATCGATTCCTGTCGGTGCCCCTAAACCCTCTAAGAATCGATACATTTCCATACGTTTAAACGGAGAAAAGACAATGTTGCCAATTTGCTGGATCCGGCAATTTAACTGGACTGAGTTAAGCAGAAAGGAACCAACCCACATTTTGGAAAAAATTGAGTTATGAGTGGTTTTGAACTCAACCACTGCTCTACTATCTATCACCAAAAATTCAAAATTTTTGTTGGAGCAAATTTTGCAGAAATTGAACTTGGAGTTTATCTTTTACATTGAGTCTTATGCAGGAGCCAAACTTTAAACCTCTTTTTCTCGGTTCGATCCCGATGTGGCTTGGTTCCTTTCTGTTTAACTCCGTCCAACTGATGTCATAAAATACGTAATGGGGAACTACTATACCTGACATGCTCCTAAAATTGGCTCTCTTTATGAGTAAACTAATCCTCTTAGCACAAACATTGTTTCTAAACTGAGCCAGAACTTTTTGCGTACGTAATGCAATCCGGGTGATTCCCCGATGCACTGATTTTAAATGAGATGCACCTGAGTTATGCTCACGGCGCGACGCGACGCGGCTAAAAGCCAGGACCGGAGCGAGGGAAGGAAGAATACGAGTGGTTCTTACTCGAGGAAGGAATAAAGAACTCAAGACAATGAGACAAATAGGAAGGGCGGCATAATCGCCGTTCACCATACATAAATGCATGATTATATTGGGTGCATTCTGCCCGCAAACATTCCGGTCTTCATTACGGCCGTCCTCGGAAAGAACATCGTATGAAAATTCGAATGTTGCCAAATTTCATCCGTCAATTCATCAAATCTCGAGAAAAGTCGTAAATATTTGCCCTTAAAATGTTCATGCTTTTTAGAGCCTAATCTAAATTAAAATTCCCTGAAAATTTCAAGGAGAGGAATTCACAAGTTTTCTAGAGAATTTGCATTTGGGTGGAGGAAATTTGGCAACGTTTACATGTCGATATGACGTTTTTCCTCGGGACGGCGGATTTCTTCTCCGGCTGGGCACGATAAATATTTCCGAGCAGGAGCAGTTGGTAATAGCAACAGAAAAATACCATTAGTTAGAATTAGCGTGTGACTTAGTTCATGCAGCTAAGCCAGTCGCGAGTCATTAGAATCAGACGAGCGCGTTCCAGTTATGGACTCTGTCCACTGTTCCACCGGCAATTATC
The DNA here is from genome assembly GCF_918797505.1 of Bemisia tabaci. Classification (NCBI taxonomy): domain Eukaryota; kingdom Metazoa; phylum Arthropoda; class Insecta; order Hemiptera; family Aleyrodidae; genus Bemisia; species Bemisia tabaci. Next base: position 38,416,384 of record NC_092796.1, read on the forward strand.
CTCGGAGTAAACTTCAAGTCATCCCATCTCATTGCTCCGAGCAGAGACAATATATTTCAGAGACCCTGCACTGGCGATCTCAAAGATGTAATCGATTGAGGCAAAATTTAAATTCGGGGTCACGTTATTTTTCGCCTAATGATGAACGATGAGCAACCTGTTGAATCAAATAAAATTCGCCGAATGAATTTTTATGCGAAAACTTTACGAGACAACTTTTTGCAAATTAGGCTGGGCTCTCGAAAGCACACTGGAAAAAAAAATACATTGGATCTAGAGTCCAGACTCTTAAAAACATCGAAAAGAAAAAATACTCTTGATTCAATCAGATTTATAAGCTTAAAACAAGAACCAAGCCTCTTAATTTGAGCGGATTTCTTTTTGATTTAAGCTTATTAAATCTGATTGAATCAAGAGTCATTTTTCTTGTCAATGTTTTCAAGAGTCTGGACTCTGGATCCAATGTGTTTTTCTTTTCCAGTGTAGATGCTGAAACCTTCAGCCATCAGTGATCGTAGGGCGAATCTGATGGGCGGTGACTCCTGAAAGTGAATTTGACCCAATACGTAAAATAGCGGTTCGAGGTCCCGTAAGTATGTTGTCTCTGGCTCTGACCGCGTATTAATCTGATTCGGGGAGAGGCACTGCATCTTAAAAATCAGAGCTGATTTTTTTTTTTTTTTTTTTGAAGGGGAAGGATTATAGACTTACTGTTTGTTTTTTAAAGATTCAAATACGCATATTATTTCGCTTTCCAAGGTACGTTTGAAAGGCTTCTCGCTAGAAAACGGTGACTTAATTAACGCAGATATTCTTGAATTTGCCGCTAGTACGATTTTATCTTGAATCAAGAGCAGAATACCTTTTAGCAAGTAGAAAATATGCACGCATCAAAAAGAAAGTAGCTAATATCAAGCAGAAATCTGCTTGATTCGATCGATTTTATTCTAGATTCAAGAGGTCATCTTGGTAGTGAACTCGAGAATATTCCTGCTTATTCCTGAACTTTTTCTACTGCCCTGCTCCATTATCAATAGGCTCAAGTGCGAATCCGAACCCGGTATGAAATGAGGATTGAATCATTAAACTCACCTAGATTTATTACGAGTCAAATTGAAAAATTAAAGTGAAGGCATCATCTTCCTAACGGGGAAAATCAAAATTACAACATTCACTGTTATCAAAACTTTTTTAATAAAAATTAAAATAATAATATGATACAAATCAGGGATAAAGAATCTTCCTTCGCAGAATGATTTTCATGATTTTTACATGGAGTTAAAAGAAAAACGAAACAGCAAAACGATTAATCGGTTGTTTTAAATGGGTTTGAACACCCTTCAATCAGCCAAGACGCAACATGGGCTTACAGCAGTGATAGTTTGTTTGCAGTGTCAGACGTCAGACTGGGCTTATTAATTAACTTTTCATGAGTTGTTCAGAATGTGATAGACAATAAAGGAAACGGGAAATCCTCCTGTACTATCATGTTTGCTTCGTTATATTCTTCATTATTTAAACATCCCAAATTGATTAGAGCCATGAAAAAAGTAAAATGCAATAATTTCTTGCAATGATTCCCCTTATTCCTGGTATAGCCCAACTCTCGGAGATTGAGTTTTATCTCTTTGAGAATACAACATTCATACTTTTAGTTCTGACAGCCGTGTTTTTGTTTCTTCTTTTTTCTTTTTTTTTTTTATTTGTCCCTACGGTTCTGTTCATTCAACCGAAATCTTATTCAACTTTGGTTTGGTTTAAAATGCGTTTAAATTAACCGTGGGGAAACCGAGAGCAGGACTTAATGAACCAAATAGTACAACCTATACGGAATCCCCTACAAAGGTCACAATTTATATCGATTCCTGAAGATTGTTGCGATCTTGCGAACATTTGCGATTGCAACGATGCAAATTTCCGCTCATGTTTCACTATTTCATGAGAAAACTTGGCAAAAATTGGTCTTGAGTATACTGTTAACCTTTTTCACCGCTCCTCAGGAATATTTACAACAAATTTTGAAGAGGTATTTTTGTTAGTTTAAAAAAAAAAAAAATATGCGGCCGTTAATAAATGGGGCCATCACCATGGGGATACGCCTTTTCTTACAACAACATTTGTTATGACTAGTCTTTGTTTTGGTGTTCTAGTTCTTTTTAAAAAAGGAAGATCAGACGAAGAAGAAGAAGGAATACAAATGAACCTCGATGATTGAGTGACTATTTAGTGACCAGTCAACCAGCGAGAGCGTCATTTAAAGAACACTCTTTATTACCGAACTCGCTGTAGTTGAAGCTCTCCAGTAGCTGACTTATAAACGCTAAATGCAGCATTCTCTTGCGTCCAGTCCGATCGCCACCCTTCCCGTACTAAGAAAAAACGTCCTATAAAAATTCAGACGTTGCCAAATTTCTTTCAACAAAACACCAATTCCCGGAAAACTTGTGACTAATTTTATTTTTATTTTTTGAGAGAGTATTCTAGACATTTTATTCTACTGCTTATGAAAATAAATGAAATGTATTCATAATTTTCTCCCGAAAAAGAATGTCTTAATATTATTCATTTCGCAACGTCTGAAGGTTCATGCGGCGTTTTTTCAAGAAGTGAGAGAACGAATTGAGAGCTGAGGAGGAATGTTTGATTTAGCAAACGTAACATGTCAAACGAAACTGGTTTCGCAGATGTGGAAATGAAACAAAAGTCCGGAGCTTTGACGGGCAGGGCAGAGCGGGGCGGAGGGGGCGACGGGGGGCTGGGAGGGGGGCGGGCGGAGCGGCGTGAAGTTATTGCTTTACAGCTTTATAATTGCGTGATCCTTGAGTTATGCGCCCACATCTGATTGGCCACGCGATGTCTTGCTTTATTAGATTTGCCACTGGCCACTGTCCTGACTGTCCTCGTCTAATTTACGGAGCACGAACCACGTATCTGTAATGGGTTAATATGGGAGATAAGTGGTTTTTGTTTAGTGTTATGCCGAGGCTGAGAGCCCAGCACCTGGATTCATTCACACGTTTCACGGCAGTGGATGGTTTCTTTGCGCTCCGTGAGGGGATTAAATGTGTAGATCCATTGAGGAGTTCCAACCTGAAACCCGAGGTCTTTTTATCTGTTTTTTCCGGTTTAACGGTTTGATCAGAAAACCGAGTAAAAATTGTTGGAGGATGTTCAAAAATCTCTAAAAAAAAAAAATCTTCAATTTTTCTGAGTTTGTCTTGTCCAGATTGACAACATTTTGCAGCCCCTTGCGGATTAATGAATGATCCATGGACAGCCTTAAATAAAATGAGAGGAAGAAAAACATCTTATAAATAAATAAATATAAATAAATAATATATCTTTATTTGTTTTTGGCTTGCACATGGCTTCTACAAATGCGTCGAATTTTTCTAAACAAGAAACAAGAATAAATATATGTATATATAAAAAAAAAAAAAAGAAAAAAAAAAAAAAAAAAAAAAAAAAAAAAAAAAAAAGAAAAAAGAAAAAAAAAAAGACAATGATATCAACCTGTCCCCTTTAAAAAATCGTTGATTGAATATGGACATTCCTCAATTAGATAATGTCTGACCAGGGCATTGTGGCTTCGGGGCTCATCTTTAATTTTTTTCCTTATGTTTGATGGTAGTTTAGAGAAAAAGTTATGGCCTCGAGCCGCTGTTTTATTAATTTTTATGAGTAGACTTTCTGTTCTGTTTCTGGTGTTGTGGTTGATAATCTGATTAATAATCGGCATAATCTGATTTTCAGTTAGAAATGTCCAAAATTCTACCGGTAAAAATGCAATTTGCTGAGAGAAAGAAAACATTGAAATACAGCTACGCACTTTCGTATGAAGAACAACGTTTTGACTTTAAGACTTTCAATTTCCCCTGAAACCTCAACTTTTCCGAAATTCCAGCTTCAACAATCGTTGAAATTCAACAGATACAATAATACAGCAATAAGTGTCGAACTTATTCTCCGAAATTGCGGCTTAGAGAAGTAAAACTTCAAACCTCTTTTCCTCCGTTTTATTTGGACGTGGCATGGCCCCTTCCTGTTGAATTTGCCCATTTTTACAAGGCGGTTACCTGTTGCAGGGCCGATACCGGCACGGGTCTTATTCTCATTGTGTGCTTGTGCCGGGGACCCGGGTGGATAACACGTTTTTACGGCCCACTCACCCGTTAATTAACTTACGCACCGCGACCATCGGGGGGTCGTGGGAGGGGGAGGGGGTCTGGCTACTGGAGAAATAAAGTTATCCACTTAGCCTGGCCCGCTCGCGTGCCACGAGCAGTCCCCGGAGATTAACCGCACTGTCGTGAATATTACCCAGACAGGCGACGAGCGGACACGCCGAGACGTTGGTGCAGCGGTCCTTGGTTCATATCCCGTGCGAAGCCTGCTCTGCACTCTGCATTTGAGTAGACTGGAGACGAAATTGGCATTTACTCTTTTTTAAAATGTTAGCTTACAAATCTAAAAAGAAAGTTTTGGGGTATTTCAAAAATTTTCGACCTTAATCCGTCCCCGAATCTGCAAGCCCCTTTTTAAGAGGATTGCACAGAGTTCTGTAGAATGATTCACTAATCAATCAATCCATTGAGAATTTTTCGATTTTAGAACACTTTTTAAAAAAAAAAAAAAAAAAAAAAATAATAATAATAATAATAATTCGAAACGTCACATCACGCTACGGTACGTCAGATATGTTCATATGATATATGACCAAGAATTACTATGACTCTACTCCAGAAGTGCGTTTCAAGTGAATACGATATTTCAAACTACGCTCTGTCCTTTGACATGCAATATTCACTTGGAACGTACATTTGAAGTTATTCCAGAATTATTATCGATTAAATCCTAAATACACATACTTGGGGTTTTACGATGCGATGTGAGGCTTGGAAATTGTTAAAAATTGGTTTGTAAAATTCAGAAAATATCAAATGATCGATCGACGGTTCAATCGTTCCAAGAAGTGCAAGTGTGTTTTGCCGCCCCCTTCTCATTCGTTTTGAAACATCAGTAAAAACCATCAAGTGAACGTGCCAGCGGGGGAGGGGTGCATAAGACGCATTTACTCGTGTTGAACACATTTTTTGGGAAAGCCCTGTCAACTCTACTAGCAAAAGGTCACGGAACTTTGCGCGAAAGTCAAGTTTCGTAAACCTATCTCTAATGGACAAGGCCCTCCATTCATAAGAAATGAACGAAAAAATTATGAAAGAACAAATACAAAATTTGGTTTAATGATTTTAACTTCCGCCGCCGCGCCGAGCCGCGCCGCGCAGACCGCACCGTGTTTGGCGCAATGCGCGAAGTATTCACGCAGTCTTGTAGGCGCTATGCGTTTCACGCTGACCGCACTGTGTTTGGCGCAATGCGTGAAGTATTCATGCATTCTTGTAGGCGCTATCCGTTTCACGCTGACAACAAAAACCGCACTGTGTTTGATGCAATGCGTGAAGTATTCGTGCAATCTTGTAGGCGCTAATATGTGTCACATGCCGATTGCCGCGCCGAGGACTTCTCCTTTTTATCTGAAGTCCTCGTCATCATTTCGCCCTAAGTAGCGCCGTTCCAGGCCAAATTGCGTAATTGGTTTCTCCCTTAACTCGACTAATCAAAGATGCTGCCTCTTGCATCACTGAAGGACGACAAAATTAGAAATTACTATACTCTCAGGAAATGAGATATTTTTTAGCCTTTTCTCGTTTGTAATTTTTGTCTAAATCCGATTTTTTTTAATACCTACATTTCAAAAAATTGCAAAATTTGCCGTCCCCTAGATTTCCCGCCATGGGCCGTGGCCCATGTGGCCACCCCCTTAATCCGGCCCTGGCGCCATAGAGGGAGGAAGGTAGAGAGGGGCTTGAATTGGCGGCGGAACCGGGCGTCGGGCTCATTCCTCCTGTGCTTCTCCATGGCGCTTACTTCCGTTTGTCAGAACGCGCTATCCGGCATTCTAAATTCCTCAAAAGGAACTCAGATTGGCGCTTAGTTCCGTTTGACAGAAATACGTCCAATTCAATCTGGAAAATCTGAAAATTTCTAGGAAAAGTAAGCATACACTGAAAAAAAGTTTCGGGCTACATAGGCAAACCGTCCGTTCCGAATTCAGAGGCCTAAATTTCCGGGCATTGGAGTCGTAGCTTTGATTGCTCCGCGTGCTACGCCCGGAACACGGACGGTATGTCTATATAGCTCGTAAGCACCAGTGACGTGGCGTGAATTGCGATGTATCGATTGTTCTGCCATTTAAACCTTTGGTAAAGAATCGATTATTAAGGTGTTTGCTGCGAACACCCTGTTTATCGATCATTTTCCATAGGTTTAAATGGCAGAACAATCGATAAATCGCAATTCACGCCACGCCACTGGTAAGCACGACTTCCACGGCCGGAGTTTTTCCTTCAGTGTGACTTTCCTTAAAAAAATACATGTTTCATCCGAAGAAATTAGGCAACCCTCGAATGTTCTTACAGCGTTTATCCGTAGCACGGCAGTATTCTACTGCCACCCAGCCAAGCTCTCAATGCTATATACGCTCCTTAATACATGCCCTCGGCACGGTGAGTTCCGCATGGTCATTTCATCGTCGCGTCGTCTTGCCGTCGATTTGCCGTCATTAGACGTGCCGGTCGGAGTCCTCCCGCGCAAGGTGCCCGTCGGTGTCGGTGTCGGCGTCGGGGGGGGGGGGGGGGGGGGGGGGGCGCGAAAAAAACCCTGGGAACGGCTCCTCGGCGGGTCCGCCGCCGGAACAATGGGCGTCGGAAGATGGCGAGCGAAAACTGCGGCGGAAAGAAGGAAATCCGCGATTAAAAATGGCGGAGCGGCGATTCCATTGGTCGGGGCGGCGACACGCAAGGGAGGCCAAGCGTTAAAACTCCTAGTTTACGGTCAGTTATTTTTCGAGCGGACCAATTTGGCGCAAGACGAGCCTCGCTTCCGGCTCCGGAAGACGCGGACGTCTCCCGTCTCCCGGCTCCGCGCTCCGGAAACCGCGTATAGCTCCCTTGGATACCCTGCGGAGATACGTTGTTCTTCAGCGTGGACGCCGCCTGATACGACACGACGTGAGCCTCGCTCCTAATGGACATCGCGACACGCACGTACTTACTCGGCTCCGCCCGAACCCCCCCCCCCCCCCTCGTTGCCCCACGCCCCCGCCACCCCATTCATCAAGCTACAACTACCACCTACAACCCCTTGCTCAAGCGGATCTAAATGCTTACTGCAAAATCGTATCGGAGGGTCCGTAACAGGAAAACATGCGGAGGCACCTTGTGGACCAAAGGGGCAAGATCGTACTCGATACATCGAACAGGCCTTCTATCGCTACGATTGTATCGACATCCATTAGTTTAACAGCAGGGATACATAGCCTCAAAAGTAAATTGAATGATTTGTGAAAAAAGGTTTTTGTGACTGATTTGTTATTCTTATGAGTACTAGTATGGTGGCAGTGTACAGGGTAGTGGCGAAGAAAAATTAAATTGTTGGTAATTTCCACTTTTTAAACTATTCTAACTTGAGCCCCAACATTTTTGTTTGAGGTTATGTTCTATTGTTTTGAATCATACGATACATCGAGCCACGATCGAATACGATCCATATCCTTCCGAGTCCCGAAAGTTCTTTTTGAAAGTATTAAAGGAAAATGAAAATGTAATTAGATTTATATAACAAATATTTCCGTAAACTAACACACGCACGTACGTAAAATAAAACAAAAAATTAAACAATGAATGGGATATGACATTCAACTGAACATTCGTTTTTATGATTTTGCTGGGTTTTTTTTTTTTGTTTTTTTTTTTTACTTTAAAATTTTTTATAAGACAGGTAAGTCATAAAACTCGCACATTGTATCACCTTATAATTGAGTGAGTGAGGTGGAAATCAGGAAGATAGAAATAACTTTTGTGCAATTCGTCATCTCCCAGACGAAGGAACGTAACTTCATTCCAAGGTTGCTAAATTGACTCAAGCAATTTATTAATTTTACAAAAGTGCCCTCTCGCAATTTTTATCCAAAGTTTCTCTGATTTTTGTATGGAGTCTGAGGAAAAATCTGTGAAATATTTAGTTTGAAACGCCCAAGATTCTTCTAGTTATTGTGCAATTTGCGAGGAAAAATTTGGCAACATTGTAATGGAGTTACATTTTTTCGTAAGGGATACGACGAATTGGAAGTATATTCATACAAACCCTCTCAAACGAGCTTGAAAAACTGAAAAATCAAAAAAAGAACACTACAGGTCGTGACGCTTTTTCAATTTTTTCTCGGTTCCCAAATCGAATAATTTCCGTCGCCGAAACCGCTCGCATTTCCCGGCGCGGCGGCAAGCACCCGTCCGGTGCACTTGGCGTCCCGACGCGAATTTCTAATAAGCTGCGCTCAGGCCGCGGGGGCGGGCGTCCAGACGGCCGAGTTCAAAAGTCAAGGTCGCGGGCGCGAATCACTGACCAAATTCGTTTCGGGATCCTCCGCGAAATTTCGAGCCGAACCTTCACCGCGGAGCGGGAACGGTGTCCGGCGCGGAGTGCCCCCTCCCCCCCGGCCCGTAATGATATGCACGGGTGTTTTTGAATTGGCACGGCAAATATTGACACTGGGAGCCATATGCCGTATGCATCGCATGCTGCACTTTGCTCGCTTTGCAAAAGATGCAGTTGTTTTATGTATAGCTCCGCGTAGTGGGTCACAAGTGTGTTTTCTCATTATCGCCGCAAAAACTCCCCACGTTTCCTCTTCCTCCTCGCGAAATCCCCCCCTCCCCCACCCCTCCGCGCTCCGTCCTTGTCTATCCAATAACTCGTGCCGCCTAACCTCTTTGTCTAACACCGCCCCTCCCACCGCTGCTCCCGTATCGCGATTTTTCTTCGTTTTTACGTTTTAAATTGTGATCCTTTTGTATTTTTAAGTGAACCGCGGTTGACTATCCCCAATTTTTTACGTGCTGTCCGGTGGTTGCAAGGATTTTTAGACGTTTTGACCCAGCGTTGTAAAGAGTGATCGAAGTGAAAATTGAGTTTGCTCCAGGATTGTTGCATCACCGAAAGCAAGGTAAATATTTTGCCATGTGTCAGTTTTTAGCTTCACGCCAGTCGGTTTTCAGATGACGAATCAGTCTCAGTTATCCACGCTCTCTCTCGCATACACCCAGGTCAATCGGAAAACTTACTTCTCACTAAGAAGTCCGTTTAAAATTATTATTTACTCCGTTTTGCTCGAAATAAAGTGAGCTATGTAGGTATAACTTAAAACCAGTTGATCACACGACATGCGTTGCAACTCATTCCTTTTTCGCTACTTACCTTTTTAGTTGAGAGATGCAGTGCATGAATATTCTGAGTAGCATTTTTCGAAAATTTGAAGTATCAATTATTTTTTTAGTATTAAAATTGAGAAAGAGAAGATTACATCTTGATTTTTGGTCTCGCCAGTCTGAAATTTTTTGAAACCGCAATGGCCCACATAGTTTTTCAACTAAAAATCTGTGTTTCTAAAAATTAAAAAAAATGTCACTTAACATGATCATACATCGGGATTTTTAATGTTCATGCATGTCTTCTCGTTATCTCGGAAGTAAATCGAAATGAAAGGATGAAAAACTCTCGTGCATTGCTTCACAGCGCCTCGGATCAATGAGACAATCTTCTTTAATAGTCTGATCTTCATTTAGGTACACCTCCCAAAATCGGATATTAAAAATTAAATAAACGAAAATATTCGAAAAAATGAAATTGCCTTTACATTTTGCCATATGAGCACGAATACTGTCATGTTTGATGTATTTTTTTTTAAAAAAAAATAATAACGACAGGTATAATTGTAACAACACGTAAATTATGTGAAATGTACTGAATTGGTTCATTTCAACGATATTTTTTAAAGTAACGGATTTGCCATGTAAATGTTTTTTTATCATAGTACATTAATAACAAAATAATCTTCACAATCATCGCTCTCTTAGAAACTTTTACGGTTATTCCGAAACAACATTGCATATTAACTGATGGCTGTCGATACATATTTTAGCCAAGGTTAGAGGCTCTTTTTTTTTTTTGGAACGAGATAAAACTGCACATTCACGTCAGCTCCGACTGGAACAAATGATGTATTCACCGTAGCTGAAAAATCGTAATAACCATTGTGCAAACTTAAAAGATGCAGTTTTAGCAGATGTGAAAACATTCGCTCAAATTTGTTTAAGGTATTTTCATGACACTTTCCCTGTCTGCACATTACCTGCAACGGTTCCGTCATTCAATTGATTGTTGCGTTTTGCTTGTGCTAACACTATCCGTTAGGAGCGTTCTAGCTCTGCGCGTCCAAACTGTGACGTCATCTTCTCTTATATCCGATCAGCTCACCATTCCCGGTACCAATTTGTGAGGTAAAACTAAGATTCACAATAAGTTGTGTTTATTCTTTTAAATGTGTAAATAAACCTTACTCTGTGGCTACTAACTTTTCAGAGTAGCGATTTTTGTGGAATTGGATTGCAAAACACGCCTAAGATCCGTTCTTCTGGTCACATGTAAAGAATTAGTCGTAAGTAGAGTCCTTGTATAGGAAGAGCATGGACTTGTCGAAAAACGGAACACTTAGGGCCTAAAAGGTATCCAACCTTCTAACACAAAAAATGTTCAATACACAAAAATGGTAAATACGCGAAGTAAAACACGAAGTAACCCCCAAGCCTTTAGCAGACGTTGGGATGTTTCAGTTTCCCCTATGATTTCTGCTCTAAATTCAACGGAAACATATACCACAATCAACACGAAATATGAGTTGATTTTGGTTTTACTTCCGAAAGAAACCCAGTGCTGATATTTCTCGGAACTAGTACCAAATTCCGAAATTTAGAGATTTTCCTGAATTTTCCCGGAACTTTTGAAATTTCCAAAATGTCCCAGACCTTTTGCATTTTTCAGAAATTTCTCGGAACTTTTGAAAAAATCCAAAAATAATTCCGAAACTTTTGACGGTCATAGAGTGGAAAAAATCGGAACTTAGAAGTTCCGAATCCCGGAACTTTTGACAGTCATAGAATGGAAACACTGAACTAACCCACACTAGAAAAAAAACACATTAGATCTAGAGTCCAGGCTCTGAAAAACATCGACAAGAAAAAGTACTCTTGATTCAATCAGAATATAGCTTAAATCAAGAACCAAGCCTCTTAATTTAAGCGGATTTCGTTTTGATTCAAGCAAAAATCAGATTGAATCAAGAGTATTTTTTCTTGTCAATGTTTTCAAGAGTCTGGACTCCAGATCCAATGTGTTTTTTTTTTTTTTTTTTTTTTTTTTTTTTTTTTTTTTTTTTTTTTTTTTTTTCCAGTGCAAAGTTTCAAATATATTTTTCGGTGTAGGTTTTCAACAACTTGTTGCTTTCTAGCGCGATGCATCACGAAGTAAAACGGTGCCTCAGCCTGAAAACGGGCACTCCGCATAATTGATTCCCTGAACTTTTATTTAAATTGCAGGATTTTTCGAGGGCGGCCGGGTAAATAACCGTTGTCCCGGGTCTCATCATGCGCGCCAAGTATCCGCGAGGTGTTGCAGTCCGCAATTATGGCGGAGAAATTGAAATTTTACATTTTCCGCGGCTCGATCGGCTCCAAGCTCGAGCTGCGTAGAAAAATGAGGTTAATTTGTTGGCGTAAATAATGGCACCTCTCCCTCGATGCCGGATCGGAACCGGAGACCGATTTCCCCTCAATTTCACCGTGCTAAGAAAAAATGCCGTAAGAGCCCTCAGGCGTTGCCAAGTTTCCTTCGATAAAAACCGACTTTACTAGGAAAATGGATATGTTGCATGTGTGAGGAATTTGCAATTCGACAGTTGATTCTTATGTAAACGTTTACGAGAAACACGATGGTGCTACTGGTTTTCTCTGAAATCAATTACCAAGCTCAAAAAAAGCTCTCAAGTTGAGGCCAAAATGGAGGGGATATCCCACCCTGCCCTGAGAGTCTACTCTACATCAAGACAAACTTTCCATGCAAAGAGAGGGAGCAAATACATTGACAGGGCTGCCACTTTATTTGGGGACTCCAGAACTGAAAACACGGCAACCCTGCTAATGTACTTGCTCCCTATCTTTGCATGGAGAGTTTGTCGTGATGTAGAGGTGGACTCTCAGGATAGCGTGGGATATGCCCTCTATTTTGGCCTCAACTTGAGAGCTTTTTTGAGCTTGGAAGATGACTTCAGAGAGAACCAGTAGCACCATCGTGTTTCTCGCGAACTTTTACATAAAATTCAACAGTCAAATCGCAAATTCCTCATGCATGCAACATCTCCATTGCGGATGTTTTTTCCCAACATTTACAAACAATTTTGTACGCAATTTACTCTAAAATATCTGAAAATTTTAAAGAAAAATATGCATAAATGTCTTCCAAAATACATGTTTTATGAATGGAAATTTGGCAACTCTCGAATGTTCATACGGCGTTCTTCCGTAGCACGGCGGAGTTGACCCGCGGTTTTTCCATGAAATTGTGTAACCGAGCGCGGCCAAGTTCAATTTGTTCGCCGCTGAAAATTTGCGCGCTGCGCGGCCTCGTTGCCGACGTTACTCTAAAATCCGAATTATTGTGAGGGGAATCAACGGAGACGTTTTTGTTTTTTGCATGAGCTCGTGGCACGGCGAAAAAATGGTTTGACCTTTTCTCGGATTTATCTGTTATAATTACAGAACCATAGCAAAAGGGAGTCAAACTGTGTTCGAATCTGTGTGTGGTGGAAAAATATCCCGGTTGCTTCGCAGGCGATGGATGAATAAATTAAAATGGTGATTGAATTCTATCTATATTTAGTTCGTCGTTATTTTTTAATCAGGGGAAGAAAGCCTGTCCATAAAAAATATGGAGAGGCTTCTGTAAGTAGAAGGAGAGCAGTATCGATCAAAGTACTCAATAATCTCGGTTTCATTATCCCAAAATGAAAAAAAGAACCAAGAGCACGTAAAAATACGGTAAATTTAGCTAGATTTCCTTTTTTTTTGGGGGGGGGGGGATATTCCAACCCTAAGTGCAGTATTGAGTGCTCTTCACTCCATCGCTCGAATCAGTCTTGAGAAAGCTGATGGAGACTGATCGGGATCCGCTCTTTTTGCGGTGACAACTTCGCTCTTAATGAACAGGAAGAACCCTTAATGCAAAGTAAACTCCTCTCTCACGGAGGTAATTTTATTCTTTATTCACGTCAATCAAATGTTTGGGAGTGAAACAGGGCCGGATTCACCTACTTGCCGCCCATGGCGGCACAAACATGCCCACGGCCCATGGTCACGCATTTACTCGTGTTGAACACATTTTTTGGAAAAACCCTGTCAACACTACTAGCATAAGTTCATAGAACTTTGCGCGAAAGTTAAGTTTCGTAAACCTATCTCTGTGTGGACAAGGCCTTTCATTCAAAAGAAATGAAAGGAAAAATTATGAAAGAACAAACATAAATGTGGCTCAATGATTTTAACTTCCGCCGCTGCGCCTCGCAGACCGCACCGTGTTTGGCGTAATGCGTGAAGTATTCCGACAGTCTTGTAGGCGCTATGCGTTTCACGCCGACCGCTACTGAACGCACTGCGTTGGACGCAATGCGTGAAGTATTCACGCAGTCTTGTAGGCGCTATGCGTTTCACGCTGACCGCACTGTGTTTGGCGCAATGCGTGAAGTATTCATGCATTCTTGTAGGCGCTATCCATTTCACGCTGACCGCAATGACCGCACTGTGTTTGATGCAATGCGTGAAGTATTCGAGCAGTCTTGTAGGCGCTAATATGTGTTACATGCCGATCGCCGCGCCGAGCAGGGCTTCTCCTTTTCATCTCAAGTCCTCATCATCATTTCCCTCTAAATCACGCCGTTCCGGGCCAAATTGCGTGTTTGGTTTCTCTCTTAACTTGACTAATTAAAGGTGCTGTCTCTTGTATCACTCAGAAACGACAAAATTAGAAATCACAATACTCTCAGGAAATGAGAGATTTTGTCGCCTTTTCTCGTTTGTAATTTTTTTTTTTTTATACCTACACTTAAAAAATTGCAAAGTTTTGCCATCCCTTAGATTTGCTGCCATGGGCCGCGGCCCATGTGGCCATCCCCTTAATCCGGCCCTGGAGTGAAGTGCACTCCAGATTTCACAATAGTAATTTTAGCAAACCATCTTACTTTAAACTATTGAGTTAACTTATTCAAAGTTTTGGTGGCATTAACTGTACGTAATATTCTATTTTCCTGAGTATTGGTACCTTGGTAGATGTAATACGAGAGGACAGTAGATTCTATCACCAATAATTTAATTACCTTTTTGTCAAAGGTCTACACTGAAAAAAAAGTTACAGGCTATAGATATACCGTCCGTTCCGGGCTCAGAGGTCAAAAGCTCTAGCGTGCTGAAGCCGTATCTTCGATTGCTCTGGGTATATGCGACAATTGCTACGCCCGGAACTTCCGGCTTCTGAGCCCGGCACGCGGACGGTATTCTACATAGCCCGTAAGTACGGTTTCCACGGCCGGAGTTTTCTTTCAGTGTACTTACCTCGATCGACAGGTTTTCCATTTACCGTGCATTTTTCCCCCGAGAAGTTAGCAGTGGAGGTGGGCAATGATGACGCGAACTTTGATGGCAGGTACACGACCTTAAAGAATGATCAATGATCTACCCGGATGATTCAGAGAGGGAAGCGGTAATTAGAATGTTCGCGGCTCCACTCCCACCGCCCCACACAATCAGACATGGTTCTTTTTCCGGTCTCAGGAACCGGTGCATTCTTTGCGTAAACTATCCTACGACGGTAACCCTCCTTGCCAAGGTTGCCGAATTGAGCCTTAAAAGTTGAATCAATCGCGTGCCTACATTTTGTTACGTAGGCCAAAAAACGCAATTCTAATAAAATGTTAAGTCATAGGCCAATACTGCCTTAATAAGGAAGAACTCCGTATGAATCCTCAGGCGTTGCCAAATTTCCTTCGGTAAATCACGAATTTCTGGAAAAATTTGTAATTATTTCCGCCCTCCCCAATTTTTCAGATAATTTTGTGCGCAATTTTACCTAAAGTTCTTGAAAATTTATCGGAAAACTGTTCATAATTTTCCTCGAAAACAAACATTGTATTGAAGGAAATTTGGCAACCCTCGAATGTTCATACGGCGTTTTTCCTTAGCACGGCAGAATAGTAACCACCGGCAAACTGCAAAGGTTTAAATAACCAACGGGTAAATTTTCTGAAATTTTACGTTTTCAGCACTGTAAAATCATAAAAGATGTTCAGTAAAAGTTAAAACAAATTACATAAATTTGCTTCAATCATGGATGAAACTTCACCTGAGATTTTGGGACATCTCCACCAAGAAATGCCCATTATTCTTCACCCAGCGCTTCAATTATATGACTTTTTTTTGTGATTCCGACGTATCATTGAGGGAAGGGTGTATCTCAATTTCAATTTTTGTTCGAGGGTGTGTTTTTTTTTTTTTGAAGCAATCGATACATCGAACCACTATCGAATACAATTCATTAGATGGCTCGTACACTTTTCGAAGCGGGAAACTCAAAAATCCGAATTTTTCACACATATTGTGTAGTTAGGAGTAAATTCTAGACTTTCCGGATGTGCTTTATCGTGGTTTTTGAACCATTTTCCTCTTTTGATCCAATCTTCAGGTCCATGGTTGGCCTAATGTTGCAACTGCGTGAGTCGGCGGTCCGCAGCTTGCAGGTACGGTCGGGTGTCGAGAATTTGAAGATCGGGCCGATGAGAGCGAAAATAAATTTGCAAACAATTATCGAATGATAAATGCGGCAGCCGGTGTTTGAGACTTCCCCTTTTCGGGTGCAGTTGGACTCGAAGGAGTCCAGATCCGACGAGAGCGCACAAACTCGCCCTGCCGGACAAGCGAATTGGACGTATTCCTGCCAAACGGAACTACGTGCATTATGACGTGAGCCCTGTTGTGCATATACTCTCATGGGTCTTAGGGCTCATGTCTTATTGCACATAGTTCCGTTTAGCAGAAATACGTCCAATTAGCCTGTCCTGTCCGAGGATGTGCATGTTGCGGCTCGTGGATGCACGATCCGAGCATGCGTGGCATTGCGGACATACTTCCACATTTTTACGTCACATTCTTCCACTTTCTTACGCCATTTATAAGACTCTGAATTGCTCTTCGAGACGATTAATATCTCATGGTTGTCTATCGCGTGTCCGAAAAAATAAGTGTACTTTTGTGAATGGACCGCGTTAAGCAGAAAGGAAGCAAGCCACGTCAGCTATTGCCAAATTTAACCGGGCAATTCAATTTTTTACGTGAAAACAGTTGTGCGGTTTTGTGTGCGAATTTCAGTGAATTTTCTGCATAGTATATGACACGGATCCCTTGAAGTTTTCAAAGGAATCCGCACAAACCTTCTCTTGTAAAAAATTAATTGTCCAGTTAAATTTGTCAATAGCCGATGTGGGTTAGTTCCTTTCTGCTAAACGCGGTCCAAATAAGTGTAAAAATTTCAATCTTCCATCCTGCCAGAAAATGTTGCCTCCGTAAACTAAGTTCCGTTTTCCGTGGCTAATCATATGTATGAAGAAAAATATCGATGTAAACGCTGAATTTCTGCATTCCTTAAAAAAGAGACATATTTCTCGAGAAATACAATGGATGACGTCATGCAACACGTTAGTGCATGCATCCGCTCCTTCCTGGCATGGTCTTTTTAATCAGCGGTGAATCGTATAAGCACCAACAGCAGTTCTTCGTCCAGCAGCGTCAAAGAAAACTTAAATCGAAATGAATAATTTTCACCCTCTCTTCATCAAACACTTGAGTGTTGATATTATGTCTATAAAGAAAACTGCCGGAATTGAACATTTGAGAGCAGGGACTTGAAACGAGACAGCTGCAGTTAAAACGAACAGTTATACTTTTATCTCTCAGAGAACTTTTCTATTTTCTCGCCTTGGATATGCGTGGCAGATGCAGTTATCAGGGAAAAAATTGCAATCACCTACTTTATTTCCCGATGTTGTAATCTCACTTTGAATGCGTTTTAAATATTGTACACAATTGCCGTGTGAAATGAGCAAAATATGTATAGGACAAAAACGAGCGAATAGAAACCTGAGACGAGATAGACATGGATAATCTCGGGGACCTTAACCAGTCAGTTTATCTATTGCAAGCTCTCGAAGATAGGTCAAGTGCAAACCATGTTGCCAGATTTAAATCGCAATGCAAGGGGCTCGTGCTGTGGAAGGGTTCTGGAACGTAGAAAAACTATGTCAACATCAGGAAATAAGAGAGGTACTCATTGCAATTCTTATGTGTGCTTTGCAATATTTTGCAATAACATCCATTTGAAAAAAATGAAGAGCCGCTTTTATCTTCGCAAAAATGTGTTTTATTTTATCTGGGAAGACAGTTGCATAATTTTTTTTGGTTGCCGCTACTCTAGACTTTTAAAGTGCACTCAGGCTAAGTAACTTGAAAAACATGCAGTCATTTTGCTCTCCATTCAATTAAAGCCCATTGAAGAAGGGATTCGCGTATTTCTGTATTTATATTCTATTCTCTACGGTAGAGAGAGCGATTCTGCTCCTCATAAAGAGCATGAATAACCCTAAATTTCTAATTTATATTAACCTGATCTTAGACAGGCAGTTTCATAATTTTAAAAAAAGCCAGAGCAAATTTCACGAGCAAACTATAACTACAGATAATATATTATGCAAACCTTTTTGATTCAATAATTTGAAAAATATGAGGTGAAGTTCTTTTCACTCCACCTGATCTAATGAAGCAGAAATTCAGAGATTGATGGCACGATATCTCATCAAAATTGCTCATAGATTGTCACGTATAATTGAAATCTTTTAGTGAAGGTCATTTCCATCGAATTTGTATGTTGATGATATTAAAAATGTGAATTTTTCCCTCATGGAGGTATTAAGATGCCCTAAGTAAAATTGAGAATTAACGAGAGGTTTATTCTGAGTGCATGGTTAGCATTTTTATCGCGATAAAATCTAAAACTTCAAAGTAACTTCAAACTATACAATTTTTTTCTTTAAAAAAAAGTCGAAACACTAAAAAACCTTGCCTTTTGGAAAATAAGACATCGAACCTTATTAACCCAGTTCAACTACGCCAAGCTTAGGTGTCCTTTCCATTTCTGGTACAATACATGGTTTTCCGCTAGAAAGTGA
Organism: Bemisia tabaci; assembly: GCF_918797505.1. Lineage (NCBI taxonomy): Eukaryota > Metazoa > Arthropoda > Insecta > Hemiptera > Aleyrodidae > Bemisia > Bemisia tabaci. The sequence goes on from NC_092796.1 coordinate 38,434,601, forward strand.
GTAATTGGCCTTCGGGCATGCCCTGTGTCTGGGCAGGCTCCAAGTTGCGTGCGACAAAATTAAGATATATTAAAAAGGAAATTAACCCAGAAAATGTTGCTCTTGGCCAGTGTTTGAAACTCATCTTTGAGTTTTAGGAGCCATGTGGCTCATCAAACTCGATTTTTAGGGGCCATGGAACATTTTTTGGGGGCCAAATTGACTTTTTGCCTAAATATCACGGCGCATTCAGTGAAAAGTTAGACGCAAGATGATTCAGTTTCAGAACTAACGTTGTGACTTGCGAGAAATCTCGAAAAATCAGCAAACAGAAAAATTGGGCTTTTTTTCTAGGGAAGGGGGGGGGGGGTAATTTTTAGGAGCCACGTTAGCGTGGAGCCTTCATTTTTTAGGCGCCACAACCGATTTCTTAGGCGCATTTGGCGTGTTGGCGCCTGTGCGTTTCAAACACTGCTCTTGGCAATTTCCGCATAGCCCACCCCCGAAATTTTCACGGGGAAACCTTTATTTCGGAGTTTGAGCTGATGAGACTGCTAGAAAAACCAAAATCTATGGTACTTGATAAAATCAATTTCGTAACGACAACGCGTAACCAGAGGCGCGTGAGGAATGAGGATGCAGCCGACGAAAAGCGAGAGCTTATCCACCACCCCAAGACAGCCCCAGCTTTGGATACCCCTTGCGAGTAGTTCGCAAGCAATCCGGCAGACAGCAGCACAAAACAGTGCCACTCCAAGCTCACATCCGCGGCCGACCCTTCGCGGTCGCTATCAATGCATCCCTGTGCACAGCCTGTGCCCGAGAACAAAATTACTCGTGCATCCCTTAAAACAGTACATTGCTCAAGGAAGGAAATATAATTTGATTTCTTGAGGTTAAAAAAAAAAATAAATAAAAAAACTGAACAATTTATTCAATTTTTTTCTCGCTTTCTATTATCTCATCATCTTATTTTTTATGGCACTTGTTGTTTTTGTTTTTCATTAAATTAATTATAACTATCTAATTTGCAAGTAATCCCGTAGATACAAAAAATATGAAAACTGAAAGAAGCAAACATTTTTCTCGATCACAGGTTTATTTCGATATTTCATTCAAGCTGACGTGTCTAACTCTTAAAGAATAATGACAGGGAGAGGATCTTGGCAAAGTAATGTTACATTTTATCAAGCGCATGAGTTTTTATCAGTTCTGAAACTTTTCGTAGCTTTAATTTTTATAAATTACTTACCTAATGTAGTATTCTTCCGAAATTTTAAATAAAATAAATTAATTGTATGGTCTAAGGTCACCAAGTTGCATATAGTGGTGGTGTGTTCCGATACTAAATAGGCAATATAAGCGGTTGTATATCTATTAAAAAATGTTCACGATTAAATCAATATTTCAAAAAAATTGTTTTGGATCTATGCATTTGAACGCCAAAATTGGCAGTTTTTTTTTCTCTTGCTACCTGTACAAATATTCTCTGAACGACATTTTCAAGGAAGAAAATATTCATGACTTATCTTGAAAAGGTAGCATTACAATGCATATTCATGATTACATTTTTTGTGAATCTATGGAAAAACAAGTAAGACCTTAAAATACAGAAGGACGTGGCAGATTGAAATGGTTGAAAGATAAAAATCACGTGAAAGTATTGCAGCCACTGAGTGCAAACTCTTCTTTTCCCAAGGTTGCACTAGATAAAAGTCATGACAGAATTATGAATACTTAAATGTTTAAGACGTGATCCAAGATGAGCACCAATGTTTTGATACCTCTAATCTTAATTTTCAGAAACTATGAAGTTACGTATTTTACAAATAAGAACTTCATTGATGTCGTATTAGGACACACATTTACTCAAAATGCATCCTCAGGCCATGTAATATTTTTTTAAAATTCTGCGAATGTAAATCTACTCGGCAGGTAAATTAGTATTTAAGCATTCGAAATATGTTTCACGATAAATAAATACACGTTTTTAAGACATACACGGGGGAGAAATTTTAGTTTTGAAGACGGTTTTACATCTCAAAAGTGATATGAAATCGGAAGGAATGAAATCCTCGATGTAGTATTTCTGAAATTTTTCTTGTTCTGTTCATTTGAGAATTTTTATGAACAGCATGCGAATATAAAGGTGATCTTAGAAATTCCACCATACTTCATGAGATATACCGGTTACCGATGTAATGAGTGGGGAAAAAAGTATGACTTTCCATTAAAGAAACCTAAACTCTCCTAACAGTGTTACTGAGTTCACTAAAACTGGAATATAATGCCGGCATATTCGGAGATTTGAAAATTTTAAACTCAGTCTTCATCAAACGCCGAAACACATCCTAACTATCGAAATTGTGACGTGCAAATGTCTCGTCATTTCAATTTGTAATCAAAACAAATCGACGAAATCAGTTTATTATTTTTGTGATTCTCGCACCTTGGGTTAAAAAATTCAACCACCGGAATTACAATTTCTTGGATCCAAAGTCCAGACTTTTAAAAAAAATTGTCAAGACAATAAATCTTCTCAATTCAATTGTATTTCCACTTGAATCAAGAGCCAATTCTACTAAGTTGAGCGATTTCTTTTTGATTCAAGCAAAAATCCGATTGAATAAAGGATATTTTTTCAAGTCAAATTTTTTTAGAGTCTAAAAGAGACTTTTTTCGCGATTGATTCAAAAATCAAGTCAATAAATAAAAAAGGCCAATCCCTCCACAAAATTTTCCCGCACAAATTTTTTGGTTCCTTACTAAAAAATGCAATCTCTATAACGAAACTCTGAATTTTTAAAAAATGCTTATTTTAATGTTTGCATCAAACGTCAATTTTATAACGTATAGACGTACAACGCAAGCAAAACGCCTTTTTCGAAGTGCGAAAAAATCAAGTGACAGCCGATCCCTGTCCGCGCATAGATAAGCAAATTTCGGCAGGGCTCCGAAGGGACTGCGAGGCCGCCACGAGCTCCGGCGTTAAATACCGCAGGGACAGACGTGTGGAGGCCACGCGCCATGGCGGGACGCGAGTCGCGTCCAAGAGGGTCCCACCTAAGAATGGAAGTCCGAGCCGCGAGCTGCGAGGTCCGTAAGTCGGAAGGGACGTAAGGCTTATTGTCTTACCCAACGGCCACCCCTCCCGACTCGCAACCCCTCGAACTTCCCCTGTTTTTTCCTTACCTCCCCCCGCCCCGAGTCTTATCTCGCCCCCCGCCACCCCGCCCGAACTTATTTCCTACTTTCATTTTTCTTCCACCCTCTTTCTCTCTTTTTTTTTCGGGCGCGATTAACGCATGGCCTCACACCAGTCCCGCGCCCCGATCGGCCCGGTGCATTTGCATCGGGTGTTTTTTTCCGGCACCGCAGTGTTTGGATTTTTCCCTCGAGCGTGTTCCGGTGCGAATGGCGAGGATCTGCGTTTTCCGGGTAGGATGTGAAGTAATCCGCGTGCTATTTTTCTATGTTTGTGTTTCACCTGCGGCCCCCACGCTGCATTTTCAGCCGCAGCGGTTTTTTTTGTCGCCGGTTTACGAGCGATTGATTTCACCGCCGACCTCGGGTTCCCACGTGTTGCGAATTTCAGTCTACGGTTTTTTCTATTCTTTTTTTCGTACTTTTTTTTTTTGAATAATTTAATAATTTACAGTAGACCCGGGAAGGAGGGGAGAACTTGTGAAAAATTCGCCGTCAGGAATATTTTTATTCATTCATCCGAGTACGGAATCAGGGTGGACGCGTATTGAGAGCCATTCAGAGCCAATATATATATTTTTTTAAAAAAAAAATACATAAATAAATAAATAAAACGGAAAAATGTTGCTCAGCGATACTATAATTTCTCCCAAATTTTAAACGTCGAGGTCTCTCAGAATCATATGTATAAAACTATAACCCGAGCATGACCACCACAAAATTCTAAAATTACTCAATGGCATTTTCGCATGTAGAACGTTGTTATAACAGCTAGAAAGCATATCAATTCCAGTTTATTTTTATTTGAAAATTTTGGAGGTTGTAGAAATGCCCTTCAATGGAGAGGCAACCTATATAATTTTGATTTGTGCATCATAGAATTGAATCACATCCACAGGAAAGTATACAACCTAATTTTTCTCATATTAGTAGAGATCGACCAAAGTAGCGAGCAATGAGCATCTCAAGGATCGTAGCGAAAGTCGCGCCGCTAATATCTCAAACGGAATGCAAAAGTTAGTAGAACAGATTTTAAAATTCCAACGAGGGAAGGGGTGCAGAGAAAAGACGAGAGTGAAAGTGCAAGAGTTCCCAACGCAAAGAAGTAAAGAAGCGGCTGAAAAGCACTTTGCACAGAAGTCAAGGGAACTGCACTTCTATAAAGGACGAGAGCAAAGGAAGGGACACCCCGGAATCGGCCTACTTTAAAACGAGAGTGCAAGATGCATAAAATCCGAGTGCTGATAGACGATACCGGAAAAAGAATGCAAGGAAAGAGCGAGAAAGCCCCGCGAGAAAGCAGCGGCGGGAGCGAGACGGAAAGAGAGCGAGGAGCGAAAGAATAAAGAGTATCATTAGAGGAAGAGGAACGGCCGGAAAAAAAGTCGAAGGGGAAAGGGCTGGACCATTTTTTCCGGGGCATTTTTTTTCAACCCCTTGGAAGGAGTCTTGGTGGTGGGGTGGGCGGAGGGTGGCGCGGCGGGGGCGGAGTGAAGGCGGAAGGGACGCGGTGGAAAGTCTTAGGTGGAAAGTGGAGGGGAGCGAGACGCCGGCGCAGTGTTGTAAGGAAAGTATCGTAAGGGAAAGCACAGAAGGGACGCGGCGCGACCCTGGCGGCGGGCAGCTTTTTCTAAGAGATGGAGCGAGAAAGACGGAAAAGCGCGAGAGAGAGGAGTTTAAGAGGGATTCCTCGCGTCTCTTTTCAATTTTCCTTCGGAAAAGGACCTCTTTCTAAGGGATGGCGAAGACGCCGACGCCTCTCTCAGTCCGCGTCGGGACGCTCGCGTATACGCTTCTTGCCGAAAAGACGCCGCTTTTTTTTTTATCACCCCGCAGCCCGGTCTCGTTTTCCGATGCCCGCGTCTTTCGAATTTTTTGCCGCGTTTTTCCATTCCGCCCCCGTATAAGTCCCCTTACTTTAGCTTACCACCTCAGTCGAACGTGTTTCTTAGACTTGAAACTATCTGTACCCCACCTCAAGGTACCTCCGCTCTGCTACTCCTTAGCTTTACCTTAAGATTTTCCTTCATTTTCCTCGATTGTTTCTCCGGACTTAGTGCAATTTTCGTCATGTTCCGCTTCCGTCACTTATATTTTCTCCGCTTTTCATTTTTGTAATTTTCAATTTTTCAATTTTTATTTTAAATTGGTGTTTACATTTTTTTATATATTATTACAAACCTCTCGAATATTTTCAGCAAATATTTTATCTTAATTAATTGAAATGTTCATCGTTCTAACGCGTTGTGTTCTGGTGTTTTAAGTGAATGTTCACGGTTTTTAACGTCGTGAAGTACACCCCACCCAAGGATTTATTTTCTCATCACCAATTTTTCATCAGCCTGCCACGGATGTTTGAAAAAAAAGTTCAGCTTTCTTGAAAGTTTAAAATAAAAATCGGATAAATTAGAGATTTTGTTTTTGTGCCGTTTTTGTTCAAGTGTTCACGCGTTTTGGAAATCTCACTCTCGAATGTAACGATGACATTTTATTTTAATTTATTTATCTACCTGTTTATCAGTTCCTACATTCGCATGGTTTAATTCATTATTTTTCAAATTTGTGTGACGTCCAATCTTTAGATTACAACTTACCTTGCTCTACGAGTGCTTTGGTGGACTTCAAACATAATTTTATCTCTTTACGTATGAAAATGTAGAGGAAAACCATAAACAAAAATAGTGCATACATTTTAAAATCCATTAAAATAAGTTTAGTTCCGAGCAATTCTAAAACACAAAAATACACATTGAAAATTATAAACCGGTATCATTCTGTTGATGACTACTTCTGTTCTACATCATTAACAAATTTTGAAATTAATCTCACAGTGAACTATGATAAAGACAGAGAGGACGGATGACTGCTCAGACGATGCATAACGGGTTTATCAGTTTTCTAAAAATTATTTCAAGAACCTAATTTCTAAAGATAAAGTTTCGAGTATGTAGTTCTTTCAATAATTATATTTTTTACAGAGTATGCACATTTTTCAGTTACATTTTCTCCCCGTAATACTCTTCAAATATTTTTCAGCGTAATGATGGAGATTCATTCATGATTTTTCAAAATTGTAAAAAAAAATTATTGCCCGTGATTTTCATGAACAAGTACTTAAAATAATTCCTCGGGACAAAATATTTCAATTGATGGTAGATAGTCATTTTCGGAGCTGTTTAAACCATTTATCAAACGCTTAGCTCCTAGTTTTTTTCAATGCGCGTATGGATAGAAGGTGAAACTTACTTTGTTAAATCTGAGGATAAAAAGGTCCGAAAAATCCAATTACATATCATTTTAGCTTAACCATGAACACATAAAAGCATTTTGTATTTTTACGTCTATTCTTGGATGTGCTATTTAAATAATCTTATCCGTCTCAAAAATGAAGGGCATAACAGGATTCGTGAAACAGTGAGTATAATGATCTACAGGAAAAAATAATGACGGTTTTTGAACATTCTAAATCGCCAAAAAATACATCTCTCCTTGAACGGTTGCTGGAATTGAGGTCCATATCCGAATGGAGTTCTTCATTTCAGTGCCTTAATAAATCTGAAATGCACTCTGGAAGATGTGTTCTTAAACTATAGCTGTATTCACTAATTTTTATGAAATTTTTCGAATTTTAATTCAATAATTGAATACCTATCCGAACCCTACGTATTGAAATAATGAATGACAATTATGATTGTGGGAAGGAACATAAAAAAAAAACGTTCACGTGAGTTTTCTCCTGCCTTGTATTATTGCGCAAATATTCCATGTTCAATTTGAATCAAAATGAGTTTTAAATTGTTGACATGTTTAAAATTATAATTGGAACAAATTTAAGTACAGAAAACCATTAGGGCATCAAATATCAAAAAATCAAATTGGGCCGCGAAAAATTTTCCTTCGGCTTTGTTCACCGAAAAAATAGCAAACCTTTTTCAAGTGCGTATATGGGTTGGTGCGTGGTGATTTAAAGCTTCACAGAATTGTAAACTCACGTTCTAGCAACAGAATAAACTAAAGAAACAACTTACTCGTGCACGTGACGATAATAATGTGGTGTCATCAACAGAGCAAACATTATTTCAAGGATTAGTTTTAAAAAACATTTTAATTCTCGCGGACGCCAAATTTTCTCCCCGCAGTATATCAAATGGTCAAATGAGAGTCCTTTCATGAAATGATAGATCTGGCGATTTATCAACTTTTAACTTTGTCATATTTTAACAACCACTTAAAATTAACTTTTCTTGTCTGTCTCTTTACAAATGGATGTCTACCGCGAATCGACACTCCAGAAATGATTTTGTGCACGGCCGATGATAGGAGAGGAGGTTTCAACGCATCCGTCGACGGGATTACGATTGCGTCCATTTCGTGCAACGGAGTATGCACAGTTTGAGATGCAGCATAGCACAAAATATACTGCCTTTGGAAGAATGTAGAATTTTTTTTTATTGTTTCGTATCAACTGCATGCTTTACGATGTTGATTTACTTTTTCCTCCGTATTCCATTATTATCGCGTTCTGAAAAGGAAGAAAGAAGGAAGAGCAGGTAGGGAAAAACTGATTTCAAAAAACTAAAAAAATAATAAAAAAAATAAAAATAAATGAATAAGAACGGGACTTGAGGAGTAAGTCAACATCGAGAAACTTTTTAACCTGATAAAAACGACTTGATAAACTTGAAGTTCCTAACGGAAGTTTGTTTCTGTCTGTTTCAGTTGACACAAGTAAAGTCGAAGCCAAGCGTTCGATTTGACCCTCGACTATCCCAACTCCGAAGCTCGGGGCATCCGACTGAACGCACCAAGTGACAAACGCACCATGCGGGACCCGAAGAGCGATCACTCGCGGGCCTAGTTTCCTGATCTGCCTGGAGAGGGCAGCACTGATCGGCCCTCCCTCGGGGTCACCCCTTTCGAGCGCCCTCGAGGCCCTCGACGCCCCGACTCGACCCTACTCTATGCAGGCGTGAGCCTGCCCATTCTCCTCGAGATTTTACCGACCTCCGACACCACGATCTCGGCACCGCTAGACCTCCGCTCCTCCTTGGAGGGCGACGACATGTCGACGGACATCCAGCAAGCGGTGCTGCTCCAGCGGCCGGTGTTCAAGATGAACCCGGCCGCGGACTACTGGCACCAGGCGCGGGGGCCGCCCACCACGGCGACGCCCCCCGCCGACGCCTCCAACAACAACAACTCGGCGACGAGCAACAACAACACGAGCACAACGACGACCAACACGAACACGAGTAGTCACAACGGGACGACGAATAATTCGGGTAACGGCAACTCCGGCAACGGGCAAAGTCGGCTCAACCACTTGATGAGCGCCGGGAGTCCTCTGGGCAACGCCATGTCACCCGGGGGTAACAACGCCGCCAACAACGCTATAGTTCCTTTCGTCTCCGTCAACACCGACACGACCTCCACGCCAGAACCGCTGCTGCCTTCCCCCGCAGGCTCCTCCGCCTCCGCCAACGACCCCAAGATCATCACCGAGAAAATTGTCAGCGAGTTCCAGGTGAGACAACTTTTCTATTCCTTTAAGTCCTTTCTGCAGTAAATGTTCTAGACAGCATTCGCACCCTGGGCAACTCAGCAGTCGGCGTCGAGCATCTAAGTAGCATTTTTCAACGGAAAATTCACGATTTTTGGGAATTAAGTTGCGATTTGATTACTTTTCGGCGGTAAAATTGCGAGGATCATCACCATCCATTGGAGAAGAAAACACATTGGATCTAGAGTCCAGACTCTTGAAAACATTGACAAGAAAAAGGACTCTTGATTGAATCAGATTTAAGCTTAAATCAAAAGGAAATCCGCTCAAATTAAGAGGCTTGGTTCTTGATTTAAGCCTAAATCTGATTGAATCAAGAGAATTTTTTCTTGTCGATGTTTTTAAGAGTCTGGACTCTAGATCCAATGTGTTTTTTTTTTCCAGTGTCTGAGCAAACATCCTCGATCTTGTCGAAATTTCCGAGATTTTTCGCGATTTTTTGCTCAATCATACTGCGATAAATCATCGTCGATAAAATCGCGATTCCGTTGCAAAATGCGATGAAATCGCGCAATTTTTTATCGGATAATTTTGCAATAAATCGACGTCCGTAAAATTGCAATACATTCTCCCATCAAATCGCAACTCATTGCAATCACTGCTACTTGGGATCTTGGCCGCAGCTGCCGAAATTACCACTGCTGAGAACCCGAAACACAATGTTGATTTTTCTGCAGTTCTACCGAATTACAATGGTCAAAACTGAGAATCTCAGCTCCAGCAACCTGTCTTTTTAGGGTGCGGATGCTGCCGAAAAATTGTTCACCGTGCTCACTTGTATTTTGGAGATGGCAACATTTGACTTGCAGGGGCAGCAACTGCATAAACACCCTGTATAGCTTACCTAGTGGACCAACTATGACAATCAAAGACACCAAGTTTATCAGGAAACAAAGGAGTTTGGTATTCAGTTCCTTGGGATAACTTTTTGAGATTATCATGTAGTTTATCCTTTTTTCAGAATTGATTATATCGATGGAAAGTCTGGGAGGAAATAAACTGCACTTTTTTTCTTTTTTTTATCTGAATTGATTTCATGATTTTTTACATCAAGAGGAGGGTGGGCGAGTTGTTGATATTTAAGAAAAAAAATAATGAGTTTCACCATGAATATGAATTTTTTTCCGGCAGGTATAAACAAAAAAAGATTCTGAAATTTACAATTTTTTACAAAACAATTTTAAACCAGCATACATCTTAATTGCCAAAGAACTTCATTCCTTCCTGCTAGATTTGAACTGAATATGGCCGTTTACAGGCAAAGGGACCTTAATCTGAGGAAGCAATTTTCAGTGGAGCGAGTTTTATCAAGAGAGGTTAAAAAAATTGAGTCCTCTTTCGACGAACAACATAGCTCAGTGTTCTAAAGAATAAATTTCAAGCTGTCAGTCCACTTTTGAGTGAAGAGACGGCGTAAAATTGCATCATTAGTTGGTGATTCCGAGGTCTAAACATGGTACAAAAGGAGTTTAACTAGTATTTCTTTCTTTTCCTCAAAACTGCATTTTTGAACTGTCCATTTTAAACCGCCTTAACTCCGGTTCGACTATAGATTTTGAGAATGAAGTTTCCAAATGTTTGTAGAAACATATTCTACGCTCTGTTATCAATCATCAATTTTCTGCATTTTGTGTACTTACGGCCCTTTTCCTGTGAACGGTCATAATTCGTGAGGTTAGCAATTTTGTTAAGGCAACATTTTTCTTACACGGGGCAAAAACTGCATTGAACCTTAACGATAATAAACTGGTCAATTTAGTTGTCCAGTTTAATTTTGTTCGATGCATAAAAATGTCTTGAAAAAGTTTTCAGAGCTCAGTATAATAACTATGAAATATGTTGTTTAGAGCTTGATAGGAGTTAGGGGTGCCTAAAAATGTCATGAGCTATTCCCTTAAGGTTAATCTTCAGCTGTAGTTCCGAAAAAATCCACCACGTCGCGCTGCTAAAATCCGACTCCGAAATCAGTGATTATTTAAATATCACAATAGGTATCTTAAATTCTAAGACTCATAAGTTCTAGCAGCATACGTCTGGAATCCTTAGAAACAAACGCGAGCTTTGAAAGTCTAATAATAAAAGCTGTAAATTGATCCCAGTTTCTCTTACGGGATATCTGTAAGTGCGAGAGAGACAGCTCACGGTGGGAGAGAGATATCTGCCAACTGCTGAGAGCGATCAAGCGCGATTGGTCGCATCAAGGTCATCATGCTTAACCCTACTTTTTTCTGGGATCAAATTGCAGAGCTTCAGAAATGACTTTTCACGTTGTTTTTAGGGTCAATAGGAAGAAGAATGTTATAGCTAGAACTTATTTATCTTCGATTTAAACAGAAATTCCTTCAACTTTTATAAAAGCTCAAGGACTCACGTGGAGCTGTACGGACTCTAAAACACAGCGGTGGCGCCCCCTGCGCGGAGAAATTTCTTACTTCACGCAGCTGTAGATAAACCTTAAATAGTGTTCCTAGGATACAAAGACAAATACATCGATATCATAAATTCTTATAATCAACATGGATTTTTAAGGGCGAATCTTCCTTTTTACAGAAACAGGCGTATGCTCTGATCTAATTTTAAAAGTTTGCTTAGTGGCTTGCGCGGATTTTTTTTTAATCGGAAGTTTATCGAAAACATATATTCCTTCCTAAAGTGACTAAAAAGACCAAACAAGTCATTGATTACATTTAACAAAAATTGACTGCACAGCTTAGATCAGTGTTTTTTAGTTAATCTCATAGTTGTGCACTACATACATAGAAATATACACTATTTTGATCTCTCCTCTGAGGTGTTAATGGCTCAGATGTTAAAAGCACCAAATAAACGTATCTACCAACCAACCAACCATACTGTAAGCCTCCAATATATTCTAAATTCGATTTTTGGCGCTTCAAGAATGGGAAAAATTGTTTGACGTATTTCAATTTTTTGCACACAATTTTTTATCGAGAAGAGTGAAAAAACACACGCGCACCATTGCGCCCTTTAAATCACAAGAAAACTGGCTGGTAGTCCACTTCCTGCGTGTGTTCCGCCATTTCGGAAATTTTGCCTCCCGCGTCTAGCAAATTATCACTTTCGAATCTACACACATAAGGCCCGTCTTAAGAATCGTTGGATTTTGAATAGCTCGATTTTTCCAAAAATATTAAGTACCTACGAGCCTACAGCTCCAAGCCATCAGTATTTCGAAGACGACAAGGCGAAAACTTTGGTACTCCTACTTGTACTCTATTAACATAGTACCTTCAACCATTTTCAAATCATTGAGATCAATTTCTGCAGATTTTACCTTACAAATTTTTCTCAGTGTTATTGCGTGATTTTCACGGAAACAAATACAAAATTCGCCTACCGTAAAAAGCGCACGCGTGCCTATATCTGCCCTATCCCGAGTTAAACGCAGTCAGAATCGTAACTTAGAGGACCTCTGTCGTCAGAATCGTAACTTAGATGACCCCTGTCACTTTCCCGAGTTCCATATTTTTGAGCGAAGCTGAAAAACGCCCGGAAAGGGAGGAAGGGAGCCATCGGGGGCCAAGAAGGGGGCCGAGGAACAGCATTCTTATCATATCGAGATCGATTTCCTGTGCACGGTGCATGTCAACATTCAAGATTGTCAGCGGGTCCCCCGACCCCCCCCCCCCCCATTCCTGCCCCCGTCCCTCTCCCTCCCCCACGTGAAAACTGCTCCGAAACCGAATCCCCGCTGCCGCCGAGTTGCCCCCTGGTTTAGAAGTTGTCAGATGGTGTCAATTGAGTCGAAGGGGGTTAAAAATAAGGGAGAGGGATTTAAATTGAAAAATCGGAGAATAGAGAGTATATCTGTAAGGGGATTCAGGGGGTGTAATTAGCTCACTTGAGTGTCGTGGTATTAATAAATGCTATTAGATATTGTGGGCCAATAGTTAAATCGGCATTTTTTTCTAAAGCTGAGATAGATAATCAGTCCATAATTCTATCTAAATTATGAAATTATTTCTGAATTCTGACGAGGAAATAATCCGAATATAAAGAAAAGCTCCTAGATGCATGTTTGATTAATGCATGATCTATCATGATGAATGTTTACCCTAGATAAACAGTTCTTTTAAAATTTCTCACTGCTTCATAATATAATACAACTTTTTCAACAATTTTACCATGTATCGACTTATTCTCATTGGTAGCACTGAAAGAGCTTATATCATTTAATTTGTCTGAGTCCAATCCGAGAAAATCCTAATGGTGACGTCACAACTAGTAGCGTCTATAAAATGTTAGCACGCTCTCATAATCAGAGCAGAAACCCCAGCGGGAATTTTTTACATTCGTGAGAACGAGAATTCCCTCGGGAATCCCCGGCTAAATCCAAAAACTTAGAAAAATACAGGCAAGTTCTTACTGACACACGGAAATTAAAAAAGCTTAAACTTAAACGCTAAAGCTTAAACACGCCTAAAAAAGCCACTAAAAGAATTCCCGAGAACTTCTCCGTTCCCAGCATTTGACTTTCCCATGATCTTTTCCGTTCCCGGCACTTGAATTTTCCGGGATCTTTTCCGTTCCTAGCAGTTAACTTTCCCGGGAAACTTTGAAGGGATCCGAGTTTCCCCAAAGACCGGGGCGATTTTCAGTGTTTCATTCAATAACTAACATCATACTGCGCAACCCCCGAAGACTTCACTCTCAGTTAAAGGGGCCATATTTGTACATGGAGAGGTGGCAACCCCGCCTAAGCAGTCTCGATCTGATTTCTATCAGGAATACACCGATGCATAGGATACACGCGCCATAACTTCAGCGCAGGGTTGTCAGGTCGTCCGATTTACTCAAATATCTATCATAGAAATCGGTGCAACTCCCGAAGATCCGGCAACAAGGCTTGGGTCGCCTCCGACACGCGCCTTTTAGTATAATTAAACCTGAAAAATATGTGCATTTTGAGGCTGCAATCCCACCTATGCAAGGGCGTTCGCGCCCGTGTCAACCGTAACTCAGCGCCTGCTTTATTTCGCCTGTTTATATTAATATTTATATTTATATTACTGCGCAATTTCGCCGTGCGAGGCGGGAACCACCCATCGTCCGCCGCGAACGAGGCGGGGTTGCGCGGTTTTGTCATAGGCGGGATTGTCATAGGCGGTTCTGGGCTCTGAGACGCTGGGCTGAGAATGGCCGATAAAGTAAGTGCCGTTTCAATGGGACTTGCACTCCCTGCCTCCCGAGTCTCCTTGTCAAAGGAACATTTTGCGCTTGTAGAATAATTGGAGGAAGTCGGATTTTTCCCCTGTCGCCGGTGATCGACCGCTCATAGAAACTCGACGGGGCAAGGGTGTTGGTGTGTAAGTCGGGTGGTTTTATAGGTGGTTGTCCCACTCAATATTCCGCTGACGGACGAACCTCGGTGTAATCGCTTAGGAGGGATACAGAGACTTCATTTCAGATACATCTCGGGCGGGAAGGGATTGCGCCAGCGGAGAAAACGTGAAATTGATGGATATTTTTAAAGTTTTTCGAAATTGGCCAAAGATCTTTTTATAAAATTGAAAATTTTAAGCCTTTAATCTAACGTCTCCCCCCTTCTTAGTTTAATAGTCCGTGAACATGATCAAAGACACATAATGTTTGATTATAACTATCGGATACGACGCATTAGAGAATCTCTGAGGCTGTGAGTTCCTTGCCACGTTTCAAGGAAAAACTATTGATGGTAATGAAGAAAAAAGTGGTTTTTGGATTACAACGAATCTGTTTTGTCAGATTTAGTTCTTTTGCGAGGAAGAGGTCATTATTATTTTATAAAATTCCATGTGTCTTTCATAACATAACTAGAAACATTCTTGAAAAATTATAAACGAAATTTAAAAAGGTCAGAGTTCCTTCAGAAAATTAAATTAAAATCAAAACTTTTGAGACACCGCAATAAAGGGATGTGCTTTTTTTGTTTTTCCCATCAGTATGTACACTGGAAAAAAAACACATTGGATCTAGAGTCCAGACTCTTAAAAACATCGACAAGAAAAAATAATCTTGATTCAATCAGATTTAAGCTTAAATCAAGAACCAAACCTCTCAATTTGAGTGGAATTCCCTTTGATTTAAGCTTAAATCTGATTGAATCAAGAGTCCTTTTTCTTGTCAATGTTTTCAAGAATCTGGACTCTAGATACAATGTGTTTTCTTCCAGTGTACGCTTGCAAAATTTCAAAAATTGCTACACATGTTTAAACAATTTTATAAATTTCTTCAATGTGAACATTGAATTCCATCCATGCTAACGCCAGACCAGCGATATCACCAAGATTTTCCCCGCCGCTTGCAGGCATGGGCGTCGGCGTACGGCTGGCGCGGCGTCCAACAATGCCACTCGCTGCGGGGGTCTTACAGAAAAAAAGCCCGGGCAGCTTTCATATTTTATTTTATCCTGTTTATTTTATTTATCCCGCGAGCACCCGGAAAACTTTCGCCATTTTCCCGAAGCTCACGGTAGGGGGGAGTAAATCCCGGCAGATGGACGGAGCTTTATTATTCGCGGGTCGTCGCGTCCAGGGGGGAGCACCTCCCCCCGCCCGGCCCGAAAGTAGGCGGACAAACAGAAGTCACGATAGGAGGCGAGTCCGAAAAAAAGTCCGAGGCGGTCAAATGTGTGTTGATTGGTTATCACATGCGCGGACGTGTGAACGTGTGTGAATGTGTGTGCGAGTAGATCGGCAACCTGCTCGACTGCAACCTTAAGACATGCGTGTTGGCAGCTCTCCTCCCCCCCCCCCGGCCCACCGCACCGCCCCCCTCCTGCCACCCGTTCTGGGGAGCTTAACCAACCGCCGACCGTCGAGCGAGCTTTTTTTTCAGTCGCTCCCCGAACCCGGCCCTGACTGCAGGCGCGTAAAAAAAGCTCTCGGGGAGTGGCGGCGTGTTCGAAGGCGTGTAAAACGAAGGCAGGTTCAGGAGGCTTCCAGCCTGCATGAGAGACGACCATCTCAAGTTTTTGGAGATGGCACGGATTTATTTAAAAAATATGTTTTTCCTTTTTTCTCGACTTGGAAGAGGACAGATGAATGCTAAATGGAACTATGTCGACGGTGTATGTCGGCAATCACATAACTCGTTTACGGTGTTTGAAAATCTCCGCACCCATGCTATTTTTTTAAAGGAGAACAAATGACATCATTCCTTGAAGTTTTTGCAGAATTTTCTTCACACAGAGAAGAAAAATCTCGGCAGTCTTAAAGAATTGCCGTCGAGTAGTTTTCCGTTTAAAAAAGGAAGTATGACAGGAAGTCTACCAAGTCGCAAACCGTGTTATGTGATTGCCGACTTACACCGTCGATGTGTAAAAATGAGTGAAATCGGAAGAAAGAATGTGAATATGGCTTGCGTGTACCATAGTTCATTTTAATTTCCTAAATAGTTCCTTTTAACATAAATGTGCCCCATTGAGGATTGTTATCTGATGACCCAGAACTTTACATGTTAAGATAGGATTTTTTATTTCATCCATCCATTAAATATAAAATTCGGATAGATGGAAAAGCTAGAAAAACTAAAATATACAGCATTGAAATGGGCACTTAAAGGTGGTGGCTTAAGTTTTTTGTATCATCGACAAAACCGATAAAGGATCTGAAACATCTATGCTCAGTTTTTTATACACTTCGTCCTCCAATATACTCGCAATAAAGTCTATCTATTCTCATCTTCAATATGGGAAGAGAATATCATTATTTTCAACTGCTGCGAAAACATTGATCACCCTCTTGCCCGGAAAATTCGGACAATTTTACACATTTTCAGAGATATTTTGAAGTTTTGCCATCCCAAGCAAATGTTGCCTCCTCCAATCAACGTCTGCACTGAAAAAAATAATCGGTGGGATTTACCAGAGTTTGGGTGTTATTTACCATACTGTCTACTTGATTTTTTACACAGTGAAGCTGCAGCATAGTTACCAATATACCGGTATGGTAAATAACACGATACGGCTGACACTATGCGACACAGTGCCAGTGTGGCGTTCCCGACTGACTAGTATGGTAATTTCAAGCATCCAGATGCTGCGACAAACCTTGTAGATTCTAAAATCCACTCATCTTATATTATTAAATGCTTTTGATGAAAGTCGTGGATATTTTACTTACATCTTACTTTTAGAAATTCCGTTACATACACAATCAATGGCAGTTAAAGACAGTTTCAACGAGAAATAGCAGATAATTGCTTCACTGATTTCAAGTAAATGATACCAAAACCATACTTGTTATTCGCGTTAAGGTATCATTTACAGACTAAATCAGATCCACGGAAAATTTAATTGCATATAATAAATAGATAGTTCAAAATATACCCCACAAAAAGACACTACATGAAAATCCAATCGCACGGTTCACGGTGGGGCAGAAGCTGCCAAATTTTGCTTAAAGTTACAGTTAAACATCAATCCCACGCACATTTGTCTCTTCATCTGAGTATGTTGAGCTTCGAAAATTTTAACAAGAATATAGATATACCTACGAACGAAGTATTCAAAAATCACTTCTAGTCGATTATTTTCAAATTACTTCCGCACTTTTATGTTTTCGAAATGACTTTACACAGAACCGATATTCACTGGATTGCAGAACAACTTTGCGAAGGTTTTCAAATTTTCAGGATTCCTTCACTTTGCAAGCCAGATTCATTGTAGCAACTCCTAACCTCCAGAAATTGGTCGATACGAATAACGAAAAAATCTCAGAAAATGTATGTGGCAGATCAATATAGATAGATTCGAAGAGAAGACGGTAGCTTTAGGGACAATTCGAACACAAATTTGGGCAAATTACGCGTGGATTCACATGGATTAATATGGATCAATAAAACACAGCCACGGACTCCGACCCTCAACGTGATAAATTTATAACTGACAAACAGACAAACGAAAAATGGCGGACCACAGACCGCAGCGCAGTCAAGCGGGAGCTCTCACCACGCTGACTATACCAGTATGGTAAATTTAACCTACCAACACCATGATCAGTCGCATACAGATGCCTACAGATATCAAACGCAAGTGTTACCATGTTATTCCATACTTTTAACTCATCGTATGGTAAAAAATACCCAGCTGATGGTGAGAAATACCTAAACGATGGACAGACACACCTAACTGATATTTACAATCCGGGTATGGTAATTTTTATATCGAGTATGATTCTCACTTTCATCTAGATGCTTAAATCGACCATTATTTGGCTTTTTATCACCATATTTTTTTTTACTATACCATTATGGTCAATCCCACTTCCACTTTTTTTTCAGTGTGCCGTTCTAAGATTTTACTCAAGTAGCGCTTTTCTGCCGCGCTGAAGAAGAACACCGCATGAGCCTTCAGACATTGCCAAAAATCCCCTGATGAAATATTTATTTTTGTAGGAAGTTGAGCATATTTTCTCTTGAAATTCTCCAATATTTTGGATTCTATTGCGAACAAAATTGTCAAAAAAATTGGAAGAAATATATTTACCGTTTTCCCTGTAAATTTCGCTTTTTCCTGGGGGAAATATGTCAACGTCTAAGGGCCCATACGGTGTTTTTCCTCACGGGAGTGTTACTGGCACAGTTTATACGCATGTTAAAACTGCTGCCAAAATCTAAACATACTATGATTCACTTGTCTAATCTCATATATTATTTGTCTTTTTTAACCACTGTACTAGAGATTTAAACTCGTTCTAACCTACTTGCCTAATCTAATTTGTACATTGCCTTTCTCATGTTTCACATCTCATTATTCTGTGCTTGTTGCTTGATTAACTTTGACTAACTCTCTCTCTGTTTGCCTCTTTTCTTTTTCCTGCTGCCTTTGGATCGGACCAGAAACGCGCTAGCGCGAATCTAGACCCACGCGCATTCGAAGAGTGCTGGGCAAACCTTCAGCGAGTGAGTTGGCTTCTGTCCCGTTGTGTAGAGTATTCTTCCACCATTCTCATTTTCCCTTGATTGCCTTTTTCTTTTCAGCCTTTGCCGCGCTTTTGTCGTCGTCATTCGGTTCCCGCAAAAAACGGAAGAATAGGGCACGCCTCCGGAAAAAAGGGGGAAATCTTTGTCGTATTTATGAAGCAGTCGATACTCCGCTTCGACTTTGAGGAAAAGACGAGCTACAATTTTATGTGGGGTGGTTTCAATCAATACGCAATTTTTGTCAACACCTACGGATTACGAGTATAAAATTTTTATTGGAAAAAGTGACTTGATGAAAGCATAAGTAACCTTGAACCTATATGGCATGAATTGATTTTGAATCTTGGACTCTCGGGACACAAATCTCTCAATTTCCTGAAGTATACAAAAACATCTTGAACATGCCTTGTTTGTCATGACCCAATAACATTCCTATTAAAAAAAAAAAAAAAAAAAAAAAAAAAAAAAAAAACATAAGGGGTGCTTCATCGGAAAAATCGAAAGTTCTTCAGGAAATTGACATAGAAAAAGTTTGTATTTTCACTATTTTTAAATTTACTTTGTCCGTTGGTTTTAATGATTTTGAGCCGAAAGTACAAGAAAAATATTCTACTGCTTAAAAATGGAATTCTTTGTTCTTAAAATATCGAAATGAAGTGTAGGAGTTTCTCTTTTAGCAGGAATAATTGCATTGCATAGTATGGCCGCTTATTGAATTATAACACGGAAAATCGAACCCATTAAAAAAGAAATTCGGATTAGATACATTTTAGACCGATAAAATTCAAAACAAAATTAATTGTTATTAAATCAAAACCGCACTTAATTATTACGAAAGGTTACGAAAGATACGAGTAGTTTATGAACAAACTAAATTAGTCGATAAACACAAAATCAGGAGCTTATCTTGAAATAATGACCGATAAAAAGTACGTAGAATACTCAGGTCCCTTGAAAGCCTCAGCGAGAGCCTTTGTTTTCAAAGGCAAGGAAGGCTGAAAGTTGCAAGAGGTTCATAAAAACGCCGAGAGATGGCGCCAGCAGCATCTAATTGACTTTGATTCACCCTACCCTACGGACGCCCTGGTGGTCACGAGCCGAACTTTTATTGAGTAAAAGATTAAAACACGGAGTTGAGGCCCTTGCATAATTCTTGCCTATACGGTTCTTGGATTGCGAGTTGTTTGAGAGAACTTTCTCACTGGTTCTTGTGCATGCCAATCAGAAAACAATTAGAAATTATTCATGTAGAGTCCTTCTTTTTAACATGTTCTTGTCCATTAGGTATTCAATAATTTATCATTACTTTTTTATGCTCATCTTCATCTGCTTACAATACATTTTTCTCGGTTCTTCCTCTCGTCACAATAAAGAGGAGTAAATACATTAAATGAATGAACGAAATAAATTTACTTTAGAGCACCGTTTTCATTGGCTCTTTGGAGGAATAATGCACGCTACAGCTGTTTTGTCTGAAACTATATACATCATTTTATGCGCTATTACGGCTTTCTCATGTCTTTTTTCATAAGAATACGACGATCTTGCTGATTTAGCTATTTCTGTGATTTCATTCGGAAGAGATAAGACGAATTTTGAAACAAACTCGATTACGAAAATTCGAGGGTTACAGCTCTCTTCGTTATCACGACAGTATTCATAGGCGGATTCAGCAATTCGGCAACATCGGATCTCCTCCATCTAAACCTATGTTAAATAATCGATTCTTGTCGGAACACCTTGCCCCTCCGGAAATCGATACATTTCCATGGGTTCAAACGGAGAAGAATCAATGTTGCCAATTTGCTGGATCCGGCAGTGGCAGCATTCATGTATCAGAATGCTTAAATTCGTACTTTGTCCACTGGTCCATTCCCCATCGCATATCTTCAAAGGTAAATCCGCGACGTTTAACACTCTTCCAACTAGGAACACTGCCGTACTAAGGAAAAACGCCGTATAAACCTTCAGGCGTTGCCAAGTTTCCTCCGATAAAAACCGAATTTACCGGGAAAATTGCGAATATTATTTTCCAAAATTTTCAGACACTTTTGTACTCAATTTAATCTAAAATATCTGAAAATTTCAAGGAAAAATATGCATGAATGTTCTGGAAAATACATATTTCATCAAGGGAAATTCGGCAACTCTCGAATGTTCATATGGCGTTTTCCCTTAGCACGGCAGAACACTGAGCAGGAGATGCTCCAGAAGATCTCCCATCCCGGGGTGAGACGGGCGGAGGGGGACGGGGGAGGGTCGGAGGCGGAAAGAATCGGAATCTGAAAGAGGACGATTGGCCGTCATCAATAAGTTAGTTTATAGAATCTAAATAAGAGCGGTAAACCGGTTCGGGCCTTAAAGGGATCGCGGGATCGGGCGTTCGCGATCGGGCGGTCGGCTCGTCGGACGGTCGCGCTCCGCATTACCTCGTCTATTTGCATTCATTGTTAACCCCCAAACGGAGAGTCATTGCACCCCCCTTGCCCCCCCCCTGTTCCCCCTCCTAGCCCCCGTGCTTGTCGGATGGCACTGGCGAATCGGAAAAAATCCACCGGAAGATCCGAATTTTTTCGCACGACCTCCCAACCGCGGCCCGATTGTATCGGTGCATCTTCGACCCATCGAGAACGCGATGTTGCCGCTCAAGACGGGAAAAGTTCGGCCAGTGCGTGCGGAAAAATGAACTTCGGTTACACGACGAGCCGAATAGCTCAGTAGGCTCTTTTCGGTTCGGAGGGCTGAGCAGAGCCTCAAGTTGAGGGAACCGACCGCTTTTGGCGGATCCAGCAAATTGGTATCGTCGTTTTTTCTCCCGTTTAAACCCATGGAAATATATCGATCCTTGGAGGGGCCTGGCGCTCCAACAAGAATCGATTATTTAACATAGGTCAAAATGGAGGAAATCCGGTCTTGCCGAATTGCTGCCGACCGGTTCAGTCGACGTGACTGAAATTCAGTTCATTGAACGGAAATGAAGCATTTGATCCAAACGGTTTCTAAGAGTCTTTTGGATGATTAGTGGCAATTTGATTAAGAACGAAGAGTTCTTTCAATTAAATATACCGTTCCGACGCTAAATGAGCCAATTTTCTCAAAACTTCATTTTTGCACTTAATTACGGCTTCTCTTCGTATGGTTTCCGTGTTGGTGTACATTCTGTCGGAAATCAAGCCCAGTGGCGAGGCGTGACTGATCGACTATCGAAATTTCCCCATTTGAAGCTGTGAGAAAGAATCGATTATTAAGGTATTCGTTGCAAGCACCCTATCTATCGATATCTTTCCATAGGTTTAAATGGCTGAGCAATCGATACATCGCAGAGCACACCACAAGACTAACAAGAGGCGAGCGCGTCCGAATTTTTCACACCGGCGAAAAGGGAAGGCAAAAACAAAGCAGCAATGCGAGTGACATAAAAAAATCAGTCCTGTATCGAATTCAATGATACTGAAGATTGCTCTCGTATTTAGGGCCGCCCGCAGTTGTGTGAAAACTAGATGCTTAGCAAATACTCGTTTGTTCGGGACGAAGCCCGTCCGAAAAAAACCGAATGTTAATTGTTACCGCGGGATGGAGATCCGTTCCGTATTTTGATACAGCAGTTCCGCTTTCCTGAAGGGATGTTTTTTTCGTCATCCGCTCAACAAATACAGGTTCCAAGCGAGGGCTCCTTTAACTGCGGTTGAAACAAAAGCTCCGTAAAAAATAGTGCAGACAATTAGAGACAGGTATCTGGAGCGCACAGTTGCGACGTGGTGCAATGGTACGGCAAAATATATTCGTTCTGACTCTTTTTATTTCTACGTGGTACCTAGGCTTTTTCTTAAAATTATAACAAAACTTCGTTTTCGGTTGCTCGTGATGATAGAAAAAAATATTGAGCTTTTAACCGATTTTCTTTTTAATAACGGGTAAAATTAGGCCATGCTTAAAAAAACAATGTGCGAGAGAATGCTTATACTTACTACCTTAACATGATGATATAGCAGACGTTTCGGTCATGACAATGCCTTCATCAGTGCACTCTATCATAATTTATCAAATTTAGCAAAAAATTAATAAGTAATAATTTTTTTATGAAACAAGCGAATGATTATCAAATCTAAGCGTCCTTCCTTCTCCGTTCCTTCCTTAATTCCTTCGTTGCCTTTTTCATCCTCCTTTTTTTCGGGTCAAGGGGGGGGGGGGTGCCTCTCCTGAGGGCAAAAAGCAGCTACATTAATTTTTAGGGAGGAATCAAGTGCAAAATTGGTTCAGTCTCAAATTTTCTAGTGGTAGAAATCAATGCAACAAAAGGAACCAAGGAGCCAGGAAGAAAAGAGAAGAGGGAAAAAATGTGGTTATTTTTTGGTAAACTCGATCCATGTTGAATTTAAAAGCCTCATTACTTCCATGCATCTTTCCTCTCCTTCTTTTACACTCTTTTGTCTACTCTCTCCGTCGGATTAAAATGAAGATTACGTAAAGTGCCACCTACTTCTTGAGAATGTTTCAACGCCCACTTTAGTCGTCCTTGAGAATTTTTAAAAGCACAGTCGAACCAAATCCAAAGCGAATGCGTGACGTTCATTACATCCAACTTTTTAATCAGTTCTCTCTCCTCTCCACCTCTCGCCTCTCTGCGCTCTCAAGCGCCGTGAGAATCCAATCCGTCACACGGAAGTTGACTTAGCAATTATTATTTCTTTTTCTTTCTCCCCGCTCGGGTCACTCAAAGCTTGGCGAGTGAAAAATGTTCCCGAGGAGGAAATATAAAACACACGTACAGTGTTTTGTGCTTTATTGTTTTCTGCACGGAACCCCCGAGAAATGACTATCATCGGAAGGTGCACCGCCGTTCCGGACAAAAACCGCACAACTGATTAGGGTTCGCACCGGGGTTTACGCGGTTCTGAACGTGGGCGGGCGAGGGAGGCGGAGTATCGAACCCTGCCTATCAAATAAAAAATAACGGATCAGAAAAACCGGAGAGGGAAAATGAATAATAATTTCGATATAAAATTACAATGGGCGCTATTCTCGAGGAATAACGGTTGAAAGAGTTTGAAATATGGTGCGGTGACATGCTACCGAGTGAAAAAAGAAGGAACACGGGAAAACCGCGGAGCGGAGGAAAAACTTCCGCGGGATTTTTTTATTTTTTATTATTGTTGCGTCTTTCGTTCCTACGACCCCACTTCTTTTTCCGCCTTCGAGTCCGTACTTCGTATATTTTTACGTGGGCGGGTTCGTTTTCTTTTATACGAGGCTTAGCGCACTTCCGGATTGCTCGGAGTTTATGACCGAGAAACGGACGGATTATTTTTTTATGTTTTATTTATTTATCTTGTAAAACCTCTCCTCTTTTTTTTCAAAAGTATGAGCCTTCGTAAACTATCGTTCCTAACTGGCGCTCCTTTCTATATTGTATTGACTTTTTATCTCTAAAACCAATCGGTAGCTATAACTGCGGTCTCAATTTCGACGCTTTCAAATTTAAGCATTTTTTTGGAAAAAAAAGCAATCAAAATTGTGGTCTTATGTTTTCTCTATACTGAGAAAAAATTATTGTTATAATTACCATATCAGTGGTGTTCAATGTGAACTCTTAATTAGTAGTTGCCATGACCAATAATAGAAATATTTTTACCATTAAATGGTAATTTTACCACCGCACACTTGTGAAATTTCGATTGCTCCAGTAAAGATATCACTATTATAGGTTATGGCCACTACTAATTCAGAGTGCATATTGAATACCACCAATATGGTAATTATAACCATAGTTTTTTTCAGTGTAGTTTTTATTCGTCATCCTACACTGATTCTGTTAAATTCTTAAGCCATAAAGACAAGTTTTTTGTTGTAAAAAGATAAGTTTTCGCTAACCTTTTGAAAACTTGCAATTCATAAAATTATTTTGGGATGTACTGAATAAATTGCAGAATCCAGCGCATGAAGTTGTTTTTTCACCGCGCACCGAACTGAGGCTTGTACATTTTAAGGGACAGCAATAATATAGCTGAAAAATTTTACTAGCTTCTCATTAAAGTTTCAACCTACCCTGAAAGCTAAAAATTGACATTATTCCCTTCTCCAAAAAGTTTAAGACCGATTCTTCTCAAAATAATTTCTCCCCTCTGAAATGTATGAGGACTCGGTTTCATGCGATGCGCTTAGCAATTTGAAATGGGAGATTATTTCCACTCGCTTCTGACTCTATCTTTTTCATTCGCTTTAAACTCGATATTTTTCTCTAGTAATCACCGAGATCCCGAGAACACATTGCAAAAATGCAAGCCAACCGTAGAGCATCAACGATCTATTGCCCTAGTCGGCCTGACATCCGTAAAAAAGAGAGATAAACTTAAAACCGAGGAAAAGTGTGTCCTTTTTCTTTTTCTTGAGCGAGTTTTTGCTCGATTTTTTTCTTCTTTTTTTATCATGACGAGAGAGATGGTGGCGTTGGGTGCAAGGGGGGTGGGTGAGACGGCCGGCGCCCGAGAATTTAGGTCGGTGAAGAATGGGTTAATGAAACGAAATGCAGCTCTGGCGCATAAGCAGTGCAGCGACGAAGGCGTCTATCGCCTCTTATCAATGACACTCCAAATGATAAGAAGCCGCGAGTCGTCCAGCCCAGCGTCAGCCGGCGCCCGCTGCTGCCAATTTTGAATTTAAATCCCGAATTTTAGGGTGACTCCACGGTTCCAGCGGACTGATTGTTGGATTTGATAGACAAAGCAACAGACAAAGTAGTCATGTGGAGTATGGAACAATCCTATTGGTTGAAATGGGTGATTCTTACAGGGCCGGATTAAGGGGGTGGCCACATGGGCCGCGGCCCATGGCGGCAAATTAAGGGGGAGGCAAATGTTGTAATTTTTTCAAATGTAGGTATCAAGAGAAAAATCTGATTCAGAAAAAAAATCAAAAATGAGGAGAGGCGAAAAAATCTCTCATATCCTGAGAGTTAAAGTATAGTAATTTCAAATTTGTTCGTCTTTCGGTGATACAAGAGACAGCGCCTTTCATTAATCTAGTTGAGAGAGAAACCAAAACTCGCAATTTAGCTTGGAGCGGCACGGCGCCGAGAGCAATGATGACGAGAACTTGAGATGGAAAGGAGAAGCCCTATCGGCGCACCGGTCAGCATGAAACACGTATTAGCGCCTACACGACTCCATGAATACTTCCCGCATTGCGTCAAACGTAGTGCGGTCAGCAGCGGTTGGCGTGAAACTCATAGTGCCTACAAGACTGCATGAATACTTCACGCATTGCGTAAAAAACAGTGCGGTCACTTGGTCAGCAGCGGTCAGCGTGAAACGCATAGCGCCTACAAGACTATAGGGATATGTTTGATACGAATTAGTTGCTGTCAGTTCAAGGGGCCGAGTAGGCAACTATTCGTACTCTACTGTCGTTATTTACATACTCTGTTAATTGAAGGGGCTTTATAACTGGAAAGAACCTCCTAAACTGTTAGAAGTTTTTCATTTTGCGCGGTCTCAGTGCCTCTGTCGGGCTCAGCGCGGTAGCGTGCGGCGTCCGGACGGTCGTTTTGATGCAAAAACTAATCGATGATAATTTTATTCTGTGTCACTGACCGTCGCAAAGCCGCGGCTCCCATGCTCCCAGCCGGTTTGCATTATTTTTCATCGGGACAATGTCTTTTAAAATTTTAAATCGACCTCGAGATCAGCTGACGAAAACGGCCTCCAAGCGGCTCGGGCATTTCCAGCCCGTTGAGGCAGGTCGGGGCCCTCCAATTTCCTGACCTCCGACACCGTGGCGTCCAACTTCGGTTTGGACACCGAGTCAAATTCGCCCGGTCATTATTCGCACGAAAAAAATATTGAGTGGTGATTCAGCATTTATAGCGTCAAACAAATTTGAGACACGTATCAAATCCTGATTTTATATTTAAAAAATTGCAAACTCAACATTGAGTTTGTTCATTTAACCGACGTAGTTCATTGTGGACGTAGTTAAAGTAGCATTTTCCCCCTTTTTTAATTTTTAAAATCAGCATTTATACTTGTCGCACATTTTTTTAAAAACAATTTTCCGTGCGCGTCTTTTGATAACATTTTTCAAGCCACCCATGTGCTATCGAATAAGTCGCAGGCAAACTACCAAATTTTTGTTATTCTTCAAAAGTTTTTCATTTGCGCATGGAGAAAAAAATTCCGTTTTTCGGTCCAAGTGACCGAATTTTTCGGTCGTGGAAACCAGTGGCGTGTTGCGCTTCGCGATACTTCAATTGATCTGTCATTTAAATCCATGGGAAGGAATCGATACACAGGGTGATCGCAACGAACACTTTAATAATCGAACTTTTACCATAGCTCTAAATAGAGAAATATCGATAATCTATCATTCATGAACCACCACCATCGGTTAGAAACCGAACTTTTATTCATACGTTTGGGCCACGAGGGGGGGAGGGTGGTCTTAAAAATTAAACCATTACATTGCAATATTGAGTAATTATCGGATTTAATACACCCGGATTATCGAGGTACTCGCGTGAAAAAAAGAAAAGAAAAGAGAATAACATTGACTCCTCCTCGCAAACGTGATAGCTGAAAATTGTGGGTGGGCTTTCCTGCAAAAAGAAATAGTGTTTCCAGGCTCATAAATTAATGTCTTGCAGGCGGACGCCGCAGAAAAGATTATAAATAGTGAGCTAACCGTGTTGCCAGGTGTGGCTCGGGGTAATTAACCGCAATGACCATAGCTTGGAAAACTGGGCTCCAGCAGGCCAGGGTAGCTAAATATGCTCGACTCTTCATGGCAGGCTTAAGTTATCGTCGAAGTGTGCCTAAGTTCTTTGGACGGATATTATGATATTTTTATGACTTTTAGATACTCCAAAATCAATTGTCTTATCAAATTTGTTTTCTTTCAAATAACTCGTCTGCCAGCAATTTATTCGGCGCTTACCCAATGATAAATCTTTGACCAAGGAAGAATTTCAAAGTATAACACAAAAGTGTTACAGCTCTCAAACATAAAAATGTTTACATTAATTCAAGACAAGGAATCACCCCCCTCCCCCATTATGAAACCTACGGTATATACAATATATATTCTCTTTTACTCATTACTGGACCACATTTAGCGATGAGAAACTACACTCTCTGGCTCAGAGTAAGAACAACGCCCGTTCACTATTAGTTCCTCTATGCACATGAGTGTTTTTATGGATGATCTGGGAAAACTTGTTGAATGAATCTCCATTGGATGCAACCAACCAGAATCAGCCTAGCTTCATTTTTGGGTGTAAATAAATTTTCTCTTATGTATCATTTTTTTTTTTTCAAAACAAACCGAAGAACTAACGCATCAAAATTTTCTCCGTTTATTCGATAAGTTTACGAATAATACACGAACGAAGTTTCAAGTAACATTCCTCTTTAATTCCTAGTGAATAATGAACGGTAATATCCCCTATGCGTTTATCCGGGCATTTTTTCGTACATTTAATGAGCTCTGCATGACATTTTGATAAAAAAACACGCCCTGCGAAGTTTACATTCTCACCCAGTGTACTGCTATGCTAAGGAAAAACGCCGCGTGTTAGCATTCTGATGTTGCCAAATTACCTCTTGGAAAATATATATTTCGGATGGAAGTTGTGAATATTCTCCCTTGAAATTTTCACAGATATTTCAGAGTAAAATGCGAACCAAATTGTCCGAAAAATGGAAGGAAAATTTTAACAGCTTCCCCGATAAATTCGTATTTTATCAAAAGAAATATGGCATAGGCTAAAGGCTCATACGACGTTTCTCCTGGGCACGGCATTATATATTGGTCCATCCCCTGGCGTGGCGTGCTTTGCGATCTATCGATAGTTCCCCATTTGAAGCTGTGGTAAATAATCGATTATTAAGGTGTTCGCTGAGAACACCCTGTTTATCGATACTTTTCCATAGGTTTAAATGGTCGATCAATCGATATATCGCAAAGCACGCCACGCCACTGGTCCATCCTCATATCCTTCGTCATTAGCATCAGAGGAGGCTGCCTCTCTGCTTGGACCCGAACGGATCACAAGCTATGCAAATCCGAATGATGACGTCACAACTGTAGCGATTCACCAGGCAAAAACCGCATATTTACATTGAGCCTGGTTGGAGTCACGCGTTTTAGGCGGCTGCGAGGTAGCGTGAGACGCGTGACGTGGAAGATGAGTCCGTGACCTACGTCAATGTTTGCGTCGCGCTGGGGTCCCGGGTCCCTATGAATAATGAATATAGAGCCAGCTCGAGCAAATGCACCTACTAACGGTCAAAACGGAGCGGGCGTTAATGGACACTCGCCGAAATTGTCTCTGGATTTTGGTTTTTCTTTTCTTTCACTGGAATAAAAAACACATTGGATCTAGAGTCCAGACTCTTAAAAACATCGACAAGAAAAAATACTCTTGATTCAATTGGATTTTTGCTTAAATCAAGAACCAAGCCTCTTAATTTGAGCGCATTTCCTTTTGATTTAAGCTTCGATCTGATTGAATCAAGAGTATTTTTTCTTGTCAATGTTTTCAAGAGTCTGGACTCTAGATCCAATGTGTTTTTTTTTCCAGGGTTTTACAGGCGATTATTATTCGCTTTTTCTCGCTTCAAACTTGATACAACTTGGTCCCTCTCTATTGAGCATGCACGGTCCAAAGGCTGCCACTCAGGAAGAACGCCGTATGAACCTACGGAAATTGCCAAATTTTCGCAGATAAAACATGTATCTTTAAGGGAAGATATGTATATTTTTCCTTGAAATTTTAAGATATTTTAGATGGAAAGAAAATTATCTGAAAAATTGAAGAAAAGTATCCAAATTTTTTCCATGTAAATTCGTTTTTTATCGAAGGAAATATGACAACGTCTGAAGGCTCATGCTGCGTTTTTCCTAAAGCACGGTAGAATTAACGTCTTACATAATGACTGGAAAAAATTGGGAAAAGAAGTCAGGGGAATGTAATCGGCAATGAAAAGAGTTTCAAATAAACGAATGGAACTCTCAGGGTGAAACCGCCCAAAAATTGCAATGAGCACGTCAGAGAAGTCTGAAACTCACTGTTCAACACATAATTTGCTTTGCCCTAAAACTTACCGTAAGAGTCGAAAAAGGCATCGGGATGATTGCGCAACAGGCGCGCCCAGCGGGTTGTTGCAATGTTTCAAATCCTGGAATACATTCTTCCCCTATTCGACGACGGGTATGTACTGTGGAGAGATGTTTACCACTACTTGTAAAAACAAAATCTGATTTAGGAAGCAGAATTTAAATATTGCGAATTCGTGATGAACGTGAAAAAACAATATTACGATACACCTCCGGCAAACCAGGATTCAGTCGTAGAATACCTAGATTTCATATTAATTTTTTATTTGTTTGAAAACCTAAAATACTTTTTTAATTTTTCCTAACTATACAGAATATTCACCGGAAAATTTCCCTCCCTCAGTCAACGTAAACCGTCAAAGAATTTGACCTTTATATCAAATGCAATCTGGCTGATGTTAGCATGAAACTGCAATCCATTAAGATATTGATCAATTTTGACCCATTTCTCGAGTGACAATCGCAGAAAGCACTCTGGACATTGAGAGCCAGTCGGGTTCATCAAACTGATAGTCGAAACAATGACGAACGCAATTTTTTTCGCGAATAAATGTAGAAATTAATTGACTAGCTAATAGACGTAGCGTACAGGACGCTCCGGAATGATGGAAAGCAAGCAACCCTTAATCAACTTCCAACCCTTCACCGGACTGCCCCTCTGACCCCTCCTTTCCGTGGAGTACCGACACGGCTACCCTATTCAGAAAACCTCATCTAAAGTTTTTTTGTTTTATTATATTATGGACAGGCATAATATTCTTTTTTCTGCCATTTCTTTCATCTAGTCCTGTGCGCGACTATTTTCTATGTTAAATCTAATCTCCCTTCTGTATATCTCTCTGCTCGCATTATAGTTCCCCCTCTCGCTGCAGTCTGCTCGCCGCTATTACTAGATATTAAACAGAACATCGTTTCAGTGCATATTCGTTCGGTCTCGACTATTTTTCACAACATAACCTCACTTTCTCGCGCTCTTCACACTCGTGCAATTTTTTTTTCGTGAAAAATTTCCCCCCGCCTTCCAGCCTTCTCCATCTTCGTCAATCGTCGAGGCGCGAAAATTAACGAAAATTTAAAATTTACGTGTGTTCGGAACTCTCGAGTTTCTCCTTGAGTGTCGTGTTGGACGAGAGGAATTAAAAATCGGATTTAAAATTCGTCGTTTTAGTGAACGCCGTTTCTCGTGAATCTTGAATCTTACATTCTGGTCACCTATCATCGTTTTAATAGTACAATTATTTGTGTGCCTTAAATATTCATCATACTATTCGCTTTAATTATATCTCATCAACTCGCATTTCGAAAAGAATTTGCGAACTTGCGATTGAAAATGATACTATCTGGTTTCGAAAGAAAATTTAATTCATAAAATCCGCTCATCTGAAACTGACAAAATGTGATATTTTCTTCTTTATACCGACACATGTGCTTAAAAAATACTTTCGTGAAGGATCCTTACTTCACCGTTTGTTCAAAAAGAAATTATGAATTAATATATGGTGAGATTTCTGTCTTTCTCCAATACTTCCCTTGAGTGTCATGTGTTCGGATTGATTTCTAAGGGAAAGATCAGAATGGATTCAACCCGTATTTTGTCGTATACTCTTCGAAGAAAAGTGATCAGAGACTTTTCCTTATTTCTGGCTTCGCTCATATTTTTTTGGACCTCGTGACTAAAATTAAAATCGTTATCGTTGAATCGTCCCGGGATTTTCAAATACTCGTGCGTTTTTCATAGCTTTGATATTTAATCGGAATCTTTCTGTGAATTTGACGCATCAATAACATTTTGTTCCACATAATTCTGAGGTAAGATTTTTGGTATCATACTTAGGTGCATAATAACCATCAGGGAAATTTGCATCATTAGCCTTACTCGATTTCAAGCTAGCGCAACCTAAGCAGAAATGCATGGAAAATAACGGAAAAATCCCAACGTGAACTTTTTTTATCTTAAATACTCATGCCTAAGTTTATAATAATAGCATTAAAATTATTGAAAAGATTACTCAAAATTAGTTAATTATTTTTTTAAGAAAGACCAGTCCTCGCTCTTTTGTCTGTCACACGATCACAATGGCTGTTAATGGTTACTACACTTCTGACTATGTATAATCCCCAGGTAATCTAGTAGCCATTGCTAGATTTCTAAAATCGCTAATCATGCGGACAGTATACGTAGCCTGATGTATGATTAGCACTACCACAGAAATCCAGTACTGGTGACTAGATTTCCTGACGATCATTTTTAATAAAAAAATCTGGTAGCCACTAATATTCTCATTTATCCATAAATTTAAAATATATTTACAAGGAGGAATGGATTCACGAGACTTACGAGACTAATATCATATCGGATCGAAACGAATTTAATTTTTTCCGTGAAGAAATTGCATTCATTAAAAATTAAGCAGGTTTTTGGTTGAATGGCTTAACGATTTGCAAATTTTGCAAGCGAGTCCTTCGGATCCTAATCTCAATATTATAATTAAAATGTAAGAGCTTTGCGTTTTGCTCTCCGAATAGCAAACAGATCAGTGCGAGGAACATTGCTGAAAAAACTAAAACCCGAAAACAACGAGAGCAACAGGTGAAATACGCCTGAAGAGACTCAAATAGCATTTTAACGTCAGGCTAAATGAAAATCCCGACTGTGCATCTGCTCTTGAAGATCAATGCGAATGCAACTATTTGACAAGGAATTTCACTTAACAACCGGGTGGAGTGGCGGGGGTCGCAGCTCCCTAATGAGGGGGCCGTAATGCTCGTATCGATTTACCTGTAGAGATGGTTGCCGCTACAGCGCCCGAATTTTGATAATTCACTCTCGCATGCGTGCCTAAGTTCAGATAAAAGGGAAGGTCATGACTCCCAGAGGGCGGTATTGAGATTTTTTGAACTTTCTGCGTTCAAGGTTGATTAAATTGGCTATTTCAGAAGATATTTTCTATAATGTTGCATAATTTTCTTTCATTATTTTTTAGAGGGAAATAAACTGACAATTTTAAAGTACTTACAAATTTTACTTAAGTGCCCCCCTATCATATATTTTCTATTAAGATGATGTGCACAACTCAGGGTATTGTAAGAAATTTCAAGGGATAAAACTACAGTTTATACCTGAGGGGGCACGGTTTTATTACTTTAGGCTCGAATTCTCAATAAGGAGTATTTTTTTAATTTTGAGTGCGCGAATCTGAAATTATGATGTACCTATGTAATCATTCCAAATCGAGAAAAATATTGATATTTCACGACATTATTTACACAATTTGTTTGTTAAATTATAGCTGCTTGATTGCTAGTCGAATCATGGAAAAATGGGATAACATTTTTTTAATTAATAACTAAAACTTCTGGTTCATCTGTAAAAACAAATCATACGGGAAATACTGGCACATACGTTGTCTCTAAAACGAGTCAGATTTGTAGTTCCTAATTGCAAAATGTGATCCAATTAGAAACTGATAGTTCAGAGTACTTTGTTGTAGTTCGTAATTGTTCATATTTATTGTAATGACTCATAGCAGGTATATGTAAGGAACATGACCGAAAGAATCATCTATGGGAGAAATAGGGAAGGTAGAAGAGATCAGGAGAGGAATGTAGGTGGTTTAAAAAAAGAAAAGAATTACGGAAAAGCCCAAATCAAGGACATGACTGGCGATTAGGTGTAAAAATGTCCACCATATCATAAAGTTGAGGTTTTTTGCATAAACTACCGGCTGAACCTAAGGTATCCCCGTAGGCTTCAAGAAAATTTGGCAATGCCGGATAGTGGGTCAATGCACGGATCCCCTGTTTTGTGCCCCACCAACGTGTTATCCTAGGCTTAAGCACGCTGTGTTACCCTATGTCTAGTCGGCAGTTTATGCTAAAAACCCGGTTTCATTGAACGGTGAGCATTTCTACACCATGTCTTTCGTCTCTCCTGTCGATCTTCCCGCGCCTTTCGCAGATCCTCGTCCCCTCCTAACTACCCTCTATTTTACTCCTGCCTCGAAGGCTCCTTTCCGCTCATCTTCATCATATTTTTTTTGTTTATGAGACGCTGGGATTGAAGTGATGAGATGCTTCATAAACCGATAGTTTCGCAAAACATGACTAGTAATTTTGTCACTTTGCGTGAACTTTTTCATGCAACATGACTTAAGATTACTTTCCAAATTCTTAAGAGTTCTAGTTCGAATTGATGGAACAACATTTGAAGAGTGGACATTCAAAACCTGGCAAGCGTCACCATATGTTGCTACTATTTTGCAACCGTTTCTGTAAAACGGAATCTAAAGGCCTAAACTAATGATCGTTGTTGTAAAAATACGACCAAAGTCGAGAAAAAATGTCCCAAAACATTCCATGAGGCGAAAGCGCTTGATTTTTCTTTTCTTTTTTTACATTGAAGAACAATATAAACAATAACATCTGGTGGTGCTTGCTTACCAGGTTTGGAAGTTCCACTCTTAAATTGTCAAATGTTCTTCAATGCTGTACATTTTTCTCATTCAGCAAGGCCGAGTAGGCAACTATTCGCACTCGACGGTCATGATTTGCATATTCGGTTGATTGAAGGCGTTTTGTAACGCTGCACTGGTAGAGTAGGCAACTTTTCGTACTTCTCAGTAGTAATTTGCATACGCGGCTGATCGAAGGGGACTTTTTCAGTTAGGGGAATCGTAGCAACACCTGGAGGGGCTTATTTGGTTTTACCTTTCCTATCTTTAGTTGGTCCTGTCCAAATCGCTACTACTCGACGTATGGTCCCATTCTAAAAGTAAACTTCCCGGTAACAGTACAGCAATATTAGCGGCACTAAGAGAACGTTTACCTACACATAAACAATGTAATTGAACCTAGAATTCTTGCACATATAACCTCGAGCTTAAGCACTACGACTCATTATACTGCGTGAACATTCTCGGAACTCACCGTTAACGACCTAGGTGCGGTAAAAATATCAATTAATGGTAAAAATACCGCTACTATTGGCGGTTGTGGCTACTTACTAAGAGCTCATATGGAACACCACTAATATGGTAATTTCAATCATAGTTCCAGTGTACGTAACGCAATCCACTTGAGCAAGCAACTTAAGGAGAGAGAGCACATAGATAGCATGAATGAAGTTATAAACGGAGGAAATATGTATTCCGCCTCCCTTGGGCGCGCGAGTGTTCCCGGTTAAGACCCCCCCCCCCCCTCGTCTTTAAGGATCTGTGAATAAGTTGGTTATTTGTGACATTTCCCGTCTTCCGTCTTTTCTTCCTCGCCGTCTCTGTCTGTTGCTCGCCATGCCCAGCTTTCTGCACATACTGGATCTTGCTTCACGTAAGGGAACTACGGCTATAAAACTTGACTCCGCGTGCCCCTTCCCCCCCCCCCCCGCCCCCTTCCACGGATCAAGGCGGCTCCAGATGAGCTTAATCTTGAATCAATGCGATATCTTCGAGGGGAGCCAGGATCGAAGAAGAGTCAACCCGGTTGCAAAATTTACCAGAAAACGGGGATTTAATTCACTTAATTTTGCTTTAAGGAGCCGTTTTTTCTTGCTCATTCATACCTGCTTCAGTGGGATGGCGTGGATGATCGACTATCGATATTTTGCCATTTGGAACCATGGTAAAAAATCGATTCTTAAGGTGTTGGCTGCGAACACCCTGTCTGACGATCCTTTTCGATTGATTTAATGGAAGATCAATCGATATATCGCAAAGCACGCCACGTCACTGGCTCCTACCTATCGTTGGAAAACTAATGGCACACACGCGTTTTTTCTGAAAATTAGTTAGAAATAGTGGTTCATTCTCATGCATGCAGTCTGTATGGACCAAGGTTAGCATTAAAAAGCAACCTATACGCCGCATAAATCGTCACTCCATTGGAGGAAGGGCGAACCTCAATTTCTACTTGAGCAATGTTGTCCATATGACTCCATTTTTTGGAGCTCACTTGGAAAAATATATACGCCATTACGCTAGAGAAGCGACGAAATGGCCAGAACATGGTATCGTAACATTTTCTGATACAAGGGGATTCCACTCTCGTCCAAAAAAATAAAAAAATTGTTTTTTTGTCAGAATGCACACAGAAATTGTTCGGTGCTCGATTTGACTGGAGTAGACTTTGGTCTAATGCAAGTATAGGGCAAGTGAATTGACGAATTAAAAAAAATCACTATTTTCGGAATTATAAATTTAATTTGGAAAGTGTCAATGCATCCGTCGTAAAATTTTGATGACGAAACATGTTTTGTGAGGCGTATTAATTCCGTACTCTGTTGAGTGGTCCATTCTGACCAGGGTTGTAACCTTGATTTCTCCGTACCCTTGATCCCAAAATGTATTTTAACTGATCAATTTTTCCGCCAAAATAGTGTTTGCGTTTAAAATCACTAGGCAACCATGGTTTTACGTTCTAAGATGAGTAGGAAGGAGCGCACACAACTAGAGAAAGAGAACATATGCACATCCCTAAATGAATTATTCGGGATAGCCGCGGTAATGATAATATTACCTTCGGGTACGACACTTATCGAGGCTTATAAACCTAGGGGGGTCGCCCTTCCACTCCCCCACCCTACCGTCTCATCTGAGCCTCTCTGACCTGCTTAATGGAATAGGTGCAGAGAAAATCTCACACAGGGCCAACAGTATATCTTCTTGCAAGAGATATAAATAATTGCTCATCTACCTGCTGTTTACATGCCTATTTGAATCAGTCAAATGTGCAACCTAACAAATCCATCTTCCGATGAACTTCCAGCTCCATGATATTGCGTATAGTCTAGGACTCGTAGGTTAAAGAGCATGTGCGGTTTTAACATCGACCGATTCATTCAGAAAAAGCGATTGGGTTCAAGTGGGTAATTGCGATCTTTCATCTTTACGTTTATTTACTTCCTTGTCTCAAGGATTTATTAGGGAAGGTGGCAACGAAGGGGGCTGGGGGGGGGGGGGGGCGAAAAATTTTTGTCCCGTTGAAAGCTTCTTTCTGTTGCTCTGAAAGCGAATTGTTATAAATCTGAAATGTATTGTGCTTCATGCTTCAAAAATGACAAATATTTACGCCGACACAGATAATTTTGAAAACAAGGCAGCCATCGTGTTATTAGTACTACACAAAATTGGAACCCAAGTTGTGTTAAGAACTATTGCACATGAACTTTCTTAATTTTTTTTTTTTAAAACATCCTAAATTGAGTCAGGCAAATAAAAAGTGTTCACAATGTCGTTGTTTTTGCCCCTACCTTCCAAAAGCCACTCCGAATGTTACTTTCCATCCGTTCAATGATATTTTGCGTGCTGTAATTATCAAGTAAAACGCCAAGGAGACATTGAAAAGACCGGGAAGCCTCTATCTCCTAAATATTCCCTGCATTTTCTGCATTCCCCGGAAAAATTAAGATTTTAAATTATATCCCTAGTTCGAGCTGGCACAGAGGGCTGTTTTACCTCCCCCGATTCTACATTGTTGTACATCACACCGCCGTCCAAAAATATTCCTAGTTCCGCTCTTCTAGACGACACTAGTAAGCTTATTTATTCCCCCTAAACTGAAACAAAATCCAGTCGTTGAACTATAAGAAGAAACTGCTGAAGACGACTGGTGTTTGATTTTTTTATCATTGCACATTGTTCAGAACGGTGACAAGAGAGAGAAGAAGGAAAGGGTGGCTAAATAAACAGTGCTTAAAGCTGGGCAAGAGAGGTGAGCGGATGGAAAAAGGCGAAGCATTACAACTTGCACCAATTACACGATTAATCATAGCGACTTCGGTGCTGAAAGGTAGAAATTACTCATTTTCTTCGCGCACTTACAATCCAAAGACTCTTTTAATTGAGACTAATTATACCGATTAGCCCAGAAAAATTAAAAAATCCACGATGTGAAAAATGTTGGCGATGATTTCCTCTTCGGGCGGAAGTCGAAGTATCGGTGAATCTTAGTGGGCGTTTTCACGTTTCCTGCATCCGAATAAAATATCGAGATCTTGATTCGCTCTTTTTTCCTGTCCACACCTTCTCTTCCGCCCTTATCTCAGAGCCGATAACTTCATTTTTAACTCTCCGGCTAGCTCATCGGACTTTCGTCGAGCAACGAAAGCGGTTCGAATGAAAAAACTTCCAACGATGTTTTTCGCTATTTTTTAAGAGAGCAGTGGTGTGGCGCACTTTGCGATTTATCGATCGACCTGTCATTTAAACTTATGGAAAAGGATCGATGGACAGGGTATTCGCAACGAAACCTAAATAAACGATTTCGGATTTTCCGTCGTGGCAACAGCACGACAATGCCGAAAAAAACTAATTCGCTCTACCCTCCACACAGTCGAGATGACCATATCAGATAGTTGATCTATTTTTGAGGAAGGGTTACAAGAGGGTTGGGCAAATTGAACAAAAGTTAGTCGCATTCGAAGTAAATATCTCAAGGGTTGTCAGTTCGAAAGATTGTGAACAGGTGGTGAGTGGACCAAGCAGGAGAGAATTTCTTCTCTTCTCGGTCGTTTGAACGTTGCTTTTCTCTCCTCTGATGTCCATTATTCCTCTATACATCTCAACACGACTCGTATTCAGTTTAAATAATGCCAAGAATAAAATACTGATATACAATATTTACTAATGCAGTTATGCGCGCTCTTGTAACTACGAAAATTAATAAAATCTGGACTGGCATTAAAATGTCATCACTTCAAAACACGCGAAATTTTTTTTTTTATTTGAAACTTTCCAAAACAAGAGAAGGAAACACAATCTGACGGTACACAAGAAGAAGGACCTCAAACCATGGCCATGTATTTGTCAAAAAACCAACATTTTCTCAATCAGAGTAAAAAAAAATCGGTCTAGTTTATTTCCAAAGTACTAGGGGTGTAAGGATGAATTTTAATTAAAAAATATTAAGCCCCACGCGTAGCAGATTAAAATTGAAAATAGGTTCTTCTCAAAATTTTATTCTTTACTACTACGAACCGAAAAATTGTCAAGATTCTGGGTTAGTTTGAAGTTTTTGGCCGGTTTTTTGTGTCTTAATGTTCTTGAGGAATTTCTCCACGTACTCGCAGTAGTACCATTAGCTTAATTAGTGTTGTAAGCAGTAAAGCCCCTTTTTCCGTAAACGACCACGCATGGATAAACACTGGAAAAAAAACACATTGGATCTAGGGTCCAGACTCTTAAAAACATCGACAAGAAAAAGTACTCTTGATTCAATCGGATTTTTGCTTAAATCAAGAACCAAGCCTCTTAATTTAAGCGGATTTTGTTTTGATTCAAGCAAAAATCCGATTGAATCAAGAGTATTTTTTCTTGTCAATGTTTTCAAGAGTCTTGACTCTAGATACAATGTGTGTTTTGTTTGTTTGTTTGTTTGTTTTTTTTTGTTTTTTTTTCCAGTGAATAAATTAATACACTCGCTTAAAACTGGCCAAGACGGCCCGTGATCTCCTTAATGGAAACTTAGCTAGAAGATTACCAAAAAGGTTTATAATAATAACTTACTTCAAATGATTTTAAATAACCATTTTTCCACATTTCAGCCGTTCTGGCAACAGGGCAAATGATAGACGCGTAAGAGGGACGACGGTCAAACGACCAAAATACGAAGGGAACCGATCAGGATGATGTAAATTGGATATTGAGAAGGAATAAAAAACACCTATCGAGATGCGATCTAACCGATAAGGGGCGAACGCTGAAAGGGGTAGCCGTCCAGTTGCTTCCGGGGACCTCCACGCGGAGCCACGCTTGGGAAAGAACATGCTAACTGAAGGGCAAACCCTGCGTGGATCCGTCGTTTTTGCAGGGCAGGGCAGCGGATTGAAGAATGTATTTTAGGAGGTGCCAATCCGCATGCGCCAGTGGCCGGAGCATGTGTTGCAGGGGAGTAAGTGGATCAGGAACCAGCGGATCGATTTTTTAATCGTTATTGAATGACCCTCATCGATACATCCTTATCTCAGCAATGATTTCTATCGATCGAAGGCATTCGATATAGATTCAACAATCGAGCCGCAGCGGGTTGATTGTTGAGTCTTTATCGAATGACTTTGATGGGTAAATTCCTATCTTAGTAATGCTTT
Organism: Bemisia tabaci; assembly: GCF_918797505.1. Taxonomy (NCBI): domain Eukaryota; kingdom Metazoa; phylum Arthropoda; class Insecta; order Hemiptera; family Aleyrodidae; genus Bemisia; species Bemisia tabaci. Next base: position 38,474,455 of record NC_092796.1, read on the forward strand.
TTATCGAATTACTTTGATCGATAAATCCCTGTCTAAGTAATGCTTTTTATCGAATGACTTCGATTGATAATCCCTATTTTAGCACACGCAGAAAAAAACTTCGTGCGTGGAACCCGAAATTTAGGTCATATGGATCTCTGAAGTTTTCGGATTAAGCATCTGAACACTTTAGATCTAGCTGTCGAGGTTCGGATCACACATCTGAAACTTCAGTTCTTACATCTGAAGTACTTCGGTTTTCACATCCGAAAAACTTCGGTTCTCACATCCAAAAAACTTCGGTTCTCACATCCGAAAAACTTCGGTTCTTACATCTGAAGTACTTCAGATGTAAGAACTGAAGTTTCAGATGTGTGATCCGAACGTCGACAGCTAGATCTAAAGTGTTCAGATGCTCAATCTGAAAACTTCAGTTATCCATATGATCTAAACTTCGGGTTCCACGCACGAGGTTTTTTTCTCCGTGTACGTGTTGAAATAGGAAACCTTTTCGATTTATCCATAGATACCTTCTTTTTCAAACATATTCAAACATTTCACGGTATTGCCATTTTTTGTGTCAAAAATCAAATTGTTAGGTGGAAAAAAAATATTAAAATACAAAGTTTAAAGTTGAGGCGGTGGAATAATGGTGACCATCGTCCCTTTTCCACGATCAGACGTTTCAAATAAAATTGGATCGAAATTAAAAGATATTTAAAAGGAGTAAGGAACGAGACAATCTTGAAAAAAGCTCCGATAACTGGGCGTTATGACTTCTAAGGAGCAGAACTTCTCAAGAATCCGTGGATCTCCCCTCTCGCGTGTAACAGTTTTAAACCCTTCAACTGCCCTTCCCCCGCTAATCCGAAGTAATTCCTCTTTTTTCTGCAATTATTTCATCTTCTCCTTGTGGCCCTTCGTCTTATTTTTTTACGCTGTTTGATCTTTGCGCCGTAATTAAATGTTTATCGCCGCTGCGCGGGGGGTAAGTGGTTTGAAAAATCGGAGCCGACGGTGCGGCATATTCTTTTTGCGCAATCAATCGCGAATGCAAATGATATTCGCGGAAAGAGCACTGTCATCGGAGGGTATTTAAAACGCGGGATTTGAGAATGGATTTCTTTTCAGAGAGCTTTCTTTCTGGGATGATTGATTTCGGGTGATCGGATCTCGAGGGTTCCCGGGGAGAATCGCTAGAGACGAGTTCATGAAAGTTTGGACCGAAAGCACATTTTAAAAAGTCCATTTGATTATCTTTATATACGCTGAAAAAAAAAACACATTGGATCTAGAGTCCAGACTCTTGAAAATATCGACAAAAAAAGTGCTCTTAATTCAATCAGAATCTAGCTTAAATCAAGAACCAAGCCTGTTTAATTTAAGCGGATTCAGTTTTGATTCAAACAAAAATCCGATTGAATCAAGAGTATTTTTTCTTGTCCATGTTTTCAAGAGTCTGGACTCTAGATCCAATGTTTTTTTTCCCAGTGTACTAAAAATAAAATCTAATATTTCTGTATTCGTGAATTCTTGAAGGGGCTCAAAATTAAGGGACTTGGAGGAGAAGGTGCATAAGTGCAGTTTTTAAAAAATTGAGATATTAATGAGTGCAAGTAAAACTAGTCTTGGTGTATATTCTGTGAAAAATTCGCTCGTAAATTCCAATTTTTAAGCATCAAAAAGTCGATTTAAACTTTCTCTCCACCATAAGGATCTGTGTAATTTTGAAACTTCAAACACGTATTCTTCGAAAGAGCGAAAACTGCACTTATGCGCCTTGTCCTCCAAGCCCCTTAATAATTCTTAATAGTTAAGCAATTAAATCAGAATGAAATTTTGAAATCAGGCGTTATGCGGTACACGTTACTCTCATGATTGGATATTTTAAGAGTGAGATCATTTTACAATTATAAGTTTTTTCTTAAAAGTGATTCTGAGCCACGCTCAAACGTTCATACGTCGTTTTTCCTTTGGAAGATAGTAATGCTTTCCGATGCGGTGCCGAAGTAATGTCGGAGGCTCTTGTCCTAATGCTGGGGGTTTATAAATCAGCGAGCGGCCGACCCCATAAGCCAAATAATAGAGTGCGGTAAGTTAGCAAGCATGGAGGGGTGGGGGAGGGCCTTAAAATTGGCTCGATGAATCTGGAGGCGTCAGGGTCGTTGCGAAAAGATGATTAATGACACGCGCGAATGACAAAATCACGCCGAGAAACCCGGGCTTTATCGGATATTTGTCCAGCGAGTGTGCAGTTTGCTCGGTGGCCTACCTATCGCGGGGCAAGATAAATACGCTCCGGTGAGAGATTCAACTTACAATCATCTCCGCGTCGATTTCGTCCCCTTCTTTGAATAGGTCCATGCTAAAACAGCATATATACGTCATTCAATGAGCCCTGATCTGTACGCAACGTTAGGGAGCGCAGGGCTCAACAGGGGATGGATTTAATGGGTTTTAACATCGAGTGATTCCTTTGGCAGGCGACCCGGGGAAAATCGGCGCTGAAAGTAGCCCCTGTGGAGTTCCGGGGGAGCCACCTATGATGCGCCGGTGCTTGGCGGGTCACGTTAGCGTCAAATCCAGGCGTTGAGGTGTAATAACGTGAGGCTCTCTTTGGCTTTTGCCTTATCGACAGGCCTCGAAGTCTCATGATTTATCGGCTGCCACCGGTGGAATCTGAGTTTAACCTGCTGTTATAAATCCAGTGTCTTATCTATTCCGAGCCATTTCATAGAGTTTCAGTCGCGCTATTGGATCTAGATGTTAATTCTAATTTTAACAGGATTTACAAAAGTATCTGATTTAGAAGATGGCATACCTTTTGGTGACAATCATGCCTGATGAGCAGATACATTGGTCATTGATATTTAAAAATCAGTTAAAACTAATTGATATCGACTTTTAAGAACAATAAAAGTTTAGTGATTGGGGTAGTTTTTTTCCGGTCGTGAAAATAAAAATTAATCCTAAAGGAATTCTGTTTCCCGTTTGGAAAAAAAGAAAAAAAACAGCACGGAGAGACGTAAAGAAAAACACACTGCAAGCGGCGGAAGCTAAGAAAACCCCAAAAAGATAAAAATCTTACCACCAGAGCACAATGGCAGGTACGGAACCACAGCCGTTCGAAATTAATGGCGACACTTTCAAAGAAAAAGTGAGGGAAAAATTTTAGTTGATTAGTAAGCAGGTGTTGCGGGCGGGAAAAAAACGAGGCGCAAAGATATCTCGCGAAGCGGGAGGGGGAGGAAATATGTTTTAATGAAAATGCAGCGACAAAAATGTTTTTATCCCTTCGGGAAAATAATACGGAGCGGGGAAACCTCCGAAATGACAAGGAGTTGTAAAAAAGAGGGAACGGCGGGCGTTAAAAAATTGAGGGAGGGACGGAGACAGGGATCTTGGGAGAATAAATGGACGGGGGAAGTGGCACTTACTGGGTTGAACGTGTCAATGATATTAAAGAAGAGAACCGAAACCGCGGCTTCGAGACAATTTCCCCGACCGCTCTCCCCCATTCATCAACGGCCGCAGCTTCGAAAAAAGGGAAAAAAGGGGTTTTATTTATTTATGTATCTTTTAATGTGACAACGCGTTGCTAGTCAAGCGACCGGGGACTCCGCGAACCAACCTTGCCATTCTCACCACCGGGAAATCGCATTTTGGGGGTAGATCCGTGGATCAAACGAGCAGGGTGTCAACATAATATTTATGAATGTCCATATTCTACAGTGAACATTTTTTTCACAAGAACAGCCCTTTTAATACATAGGTTTTCTTAAATTATGTTTTTTACGTACAAATTCCACCCCGTCATGACATAATCCGTTTTAATTTTAATGTTTTGCAAAACTCTTATTGTATCAAGCGCCGACCTCTTTAAAGAACTGGAAAAAAAACACATTGGATCTGGAGTCCAGACTCTTAAAAACATCGACAAGAAAAAATACTCTTGATTCAATCGGATTTCTGCTTAAATCAAGAACCAAGCCTCTTAATTTGAGCGGATTTCCTTTTAATTTAAGCTTAAATCTGTTTGAATCAAGAGTATTTTTTCTTGTCAGTGTTTTCAAGAGTCTGGACTCTAGATCCAATGTGTTTTTTTTTCTTTTTTTTTTCTTTCCAGTGAGCAACCGAACGTCTTTTTTTAAATAATAGGACTGCTATTTGAAACAAAATGAGGCTCCTAGTTTTTTTCAATGCAAAATATGTCGTTGCATATTTAACAGGAACTCCTGCTGATTCAGAAAGAAATTTTTCTCATCGCGGAAAGGAAATGGGACGCTCGAAACATATTTTTTGCGAAACTGGAGCTCCGGTTTTGACTCAACTCAAAAAAAAATTCGGAAATGCCAAAAATTATTTTGAAACCAGAAAAACTCAACCCATGGCATCAATGCTGTTACGTCGTCAATATTGAGGTGTTCTCGAATTCAACTCGACGTGACAACCAAGTTCGCGACTCAAATCTGGCCGCATTAAATTTGAAAGGAGCTATGTCCATTTTGACATGATCCTTATCATGCATGTATCCTTATGGATCTCAGGGCTCATGCCAGGATGAACACAGCTCCTTTCGATTTAAATGTCCAACTCGGCGCGAGAACGAAGACGCCCCGAGGAGCACCGAGGAAAAAAGGGGAAAAATGTAAAAATAAATGATGGAATAAACTTTCGAGTCCCGATTCTTGAAAGCAAAGATTAATCATCATTAATGCTTGTTTGTCGAAACTTAACGGCAAAACAATTACTTTCATTGAAGAATCGTTTCGGCGATTTTAAATGATACTCTTTTTTCTTCGGTCCGATTCCTCCGAAGGTTTTCGTCCAACGCCCAGCCCAGAGGCGAGGCGTCAATGATCGATTATCGATATTTCCCCATTTGAAGCCTTTGTAAAGTATCGATTATTAAGGTGTTTATTGCGAACACCCTGTCTATCGATCCTTTCGTACAGATTTAAATGGCAGATCAATCGATATATCGTAAAGCACGTCACGGCTGTGGCCCAGCCTTATTCGACATTCTCCCTCTGTCACTCCATGCTGATTTGGGCTGAAACCGCTTCCTGAATCCGCTCGCTAAATCCTCTTCTTACAGCACTTGGAAATTATTCCAATTTTGATTCACACATTTTTATACTTTTGAAAATGAGCTCTAGTGTACAATTACTGCTCCGCATTGGAACGATCTTGAGGTAGCTTTTTGTTGGATGAACACGCATAAATGCACGCATTTAAATCTAAAGGAGCTACTTACATTCAGACATGAGCTCTGAGATCCGTAAGAGTAAACAGGTCTCATCTTAAAATTGGTACAGATTTAAATTGTTCAAATGAAGTTTTGTTCGGTGGGGTTCTTGATCATGCATGCAGCACACGACATATTTATTCTCAGAAAAATTTTATCGCAGCTTAAATTTCAGAGGAGAAAAACGAACGTCCGAACTTCAATTCAGCATTCTTCTAAGATTTTTCGATGATGAGGCAACTTGATAACACATTCTTACCCTCTCTTTTGTGAGTGAGGAGACTACCACAGCTCCATCGTTCAATAAAAAAAGAAAATAAGTTATTAAAAAATAGAAATTTCTATTTTCCGTTTTTATGTGAAACGCGTGCTTCGGAATGTTTAATCTCATCACTCCAATTCCTCCTCCGATAAATCCTGGCGATCCGAGCGGAATCGAGCGATTCCATCATCGAGAAAACGGACCGAAGGATTCGTGCCGGGGTCCAGAAGCTTTCCTTTTTAATGGAGTGGCGCTAGCTCAGAGCCCCTGACCTAAAATATTCAGTTTCACCGCGACGCGACGATCTCATTGTTTCGGACTAATCAGTTTGACCATTCTAATTAAGCCGTGTCGACCAGTGGCGTGGCGTGAATTGCGATACATCGATTGTTATGCCATTTAAACCTATGGAAAAGGATCAATAAACAGGGTGTTTGCAGCGAACACCTTAATGATCGATTCTTTACCATAGGTTTAAATGGCATAACAATCGATGTATCGCAATTCACACTGTAAAAAAAAGAATCCGCTCCAAAACGTATCCGAGTACTAATTATTCCCTTGATTTCAGCGCAAACACATGATTTGCAGTCGCCCCCGATGGAGGGGGCGGGGGAGGGAAGAGAAAAATGATATAATGAAGAGATTTAGAGGAAAGTCGTGCCTCGTGAAAATGGTCTTAATTAGTAGTCTGGAATGTACCACTCATTATTCCCAAGGAGCTGGGAGTCTGTAAAATAAAAAGGCGCGGGCGGGGGCGGAGGGGCTGCAAATACACACGGAATGGGCCGAGCGGGGGTAGAGATAATTCAATTGACAAGGCTGGGGTCAAATCGTGTTAAAGAATTTATCTTCAAAATAGCAGAGCCGGGGAGATATCCAGGCGGAAGGTGAGATCGCGATTCCTCAGCCATCTGATTGTGACTAGCGGCGTTAGTTGGGTCTCAGTGGCGTGGCGCGCTTTGCGATGTATCGATTGGTCTACCATTTGTACCAATGGGACAGGATCGATACACAGGATGTTCGCAACGACCACCTTTATAATCGATTCTTTACCACAACTTTAAATAAAGAAATATCGCTGATCGATCATTCACGCCTCGCCACTGTTGGGTCTTTCTCTCCACTGCCGCCGCGGCTCGAGCAACCATTGCATATTGCACCGCAGATTGCCATTTTTTGCATGGAATTACATTTTTCCCGCATGTCCACATCTCATTTACACCAGTCCAAATACGCACTTACTCTGATGCAAAAAATGATGAAACTTAGTGACATTTTTTTCATATATATTTTTTTGAATAATTTTCACCCACGATTTCCGAATGATTAGACATTTTTCCTAGAATGAAACTCCTCTCATTCCAACGAATTTGTGGTCAGCATGACCATACATTTAACTCTCGAGGAGTATTTTAATTGTTTTTAACAGCCGTGCTATGTTCAAATATGAATATCTCGACACAAATTGAGAGGCTTGAAGGACAAGGCACATAAGTGCAATTTTTGCTGTTTCGAGAATCACATATTTAAAATTTCGAATTTGCAAGAAACCTAAAGTCGGAAAAAAAATTGAAATTCGTACTGTGATTAAAATTGACCGACTCAATATTTTTCCCAACTTCGCAAAGGAGATTCTTCCCTGGAAAAAATCCCACGAAACTTCCCTTTGAGACAAGGCCGAAGATGAATACATCTTTTAAGCTTTTCCTAGTTGACTAACTCATCTCATTAGATCTATGCATGTTTGCATTATGTCATTCTTTCAAGTTGATTACGGAAGGACGATTTCTCACTCTGTTCCTCTGAGGAGTCCTTTGATTCTAATTTCCTTCATAATACTTATTGAAACTATTGGAACACTAATTCGGCCTTGATCTTTAAGAATTCGTCTGATATCTAATGTAATTTTGGGTCATTTATTGATAATCCTTTTGGGAAATTGTGGATTCTACATATTTTTAGTTCAGTTATGTTTATTTCTCTTTGAATTTTTTGTATGTCTTATAAAAGTGTTTTTGTGTGTTTTGTGGCATGTTAATATGACATAATTGGTAGTGTTTGAAGGAGTCTAATCCGAGTTCGGGTGGTTTGTTGTAGTTTCTGATGCAGAAGTCGATGTTGATGCAGCACGGGAGGGACTTGCACCGAGCGGGCAGCGTCGGCGGGGCGTCCTCGCTGAGCGGGGGCGGCCTGGAGATCACCAAGCCGCACCAGTGCCAGCAGTGTCTCAAGAGCTTCTCCTCCAACCACCAGCTCGTCCAGCACATCCGGGTCCACACCGGAGAAAAACCCTACAAATGCACCTACTGCGACAAACGATTCAAGCAACTCAGCCATGTCCAGCAACATACCAGACTACACACAGGTAACTCCCATTTCTATCGCTCTATCCGTCAGGCCTCCCGTTTTTCGGGGAGAAATATTTTCGGAAATTACACGAAATCGGGAGATTTCTCCCTTCCCGGACACTCTACCGGAAGATTTGCAAATCGAGAATTTTCCGGAAGATTTACAAATAGAGAATTTTCCGGAAGATTTTCGAATTAATAATTTTCCGGAAGATTTGCAAATCGAGAATTTTCCGGAAGACTTGCGAATCAAGAATTTTCCGGATGATTTGCAAATCGAGAATGTTTCCGGAAGATTTTGAAAATATTCCGAAGGATTTTGGACATTTTCCCGGATAATTTTGTTTTGACTTGCGTGAGGTATGCTATCCATGTACAATTGTACATCGAGTCCTCTAAACAGTCTTACAAATCGCCTTCAATTTGCCGAGTATGCAAATGACGACCGCGGAGTGCGAATAGTTGCCTACTTTACACTTCTCATAGAAAACAGTGAAATTACAATGTGAGATATTTGACAGTTACGGATGTTTTGCCTTGCACGACATTAGGGAATAACGCCTTGAAATAGCCGGTTATGCAAATTATGACCATGGAGTACGAATAGTTGCCTACTCTATCATGCTCATCAAGAAAACTGTAACCTCAATAGGTTACGAAGAAACTTTTACTTTGTAAGGAAGACGACAATGCGAGGTCTCTAAAATATATCGTTTCTGGTCAGATTAGGATTGAATGGGTCAGTCGCGCTGGCCACAGAATCGGTTTTTTGTTTCAGGAAAAAAAAATTAAAAATTAAAGCTTTTGAATCACTGTGATGAAGATATTTTCTTGAACTTAATGAACTTCTGATACTTTCATTGCTTTCTTTGAACATCGCCATCGATAGCACACGCAGTTACCTTTTCGCCGTCGCACGAGGTTAAACGGTCATCAAGGAAGTCGGGACATGAGACCGGGATAAAACACGCCCCGAAATCACCAAACATCCCAAGTCCGATAAATCGATTACTGATGCGAACTAAATGTCCGTCACCGGGCGGCCTGAGAGGGGAGCGGGCGAGGGGGTTGGAGGAGGCGTTCTTAGCGGAAAACAAGGGGGTAATCTGGGGCGGCTCTGCGAATGCAGTTTCTAATCGGAATCCGATTGGAATCGAAAAGGGAGTGTTTGGAGTAGCCTCAATTAAAGGGCCGACAAATTGCGGCGTGTC